>NC_091081.1:37623000-37936666 GCF_032405125.1 Capricornis sumatraensis | reverse complement strand
GGCATCTAGTCCCATTACATAGATGGGAAAACAGTAAAAACAGTGACACACTTAATTTCTGGGGCTCCAAAATCACTGCAAATGGTGACTGCAGCCATGAAATTAAAGACACTTGCTCCTTGGAAGAAAAGTTATGACCAACCTAGACAGCATATTAATAAGCAGAGACATTACTTTGACAACAAAGGTCCGTCTAGTCAAAGCTATGGTTTTTCCAGTGGTCATGTATGGATGTGAGAATTGGACTACAAAGAAAGCTGAGTGCCGAAGAACTGATACTTTTGAACTGTGGTGTTGGAGAAGACTGTTGAATGTCCCTTGGACTGCAAGGAGATCCAACCAGTCCATCCTAAAGGAAATCAGTCCTGAATATTCACTGAAAGGACTAATGCTGAAGCTGAAACTCCAGTACTTTGGCCACCTGATTTGGAGAAATGACTCACTGGAAAAGGCCCTGATGCTGGTAAAGATTGAAGGCAAGAGAAAGGGACAACAGAGGATGAGATGGCTGGATGGCATCACTGACTCAATGGACATGAGTTTGAGTAAACTCTGGGAGTGGTGATGGACAGGGAGGCCTGGCATGCTGCAGTCCATGGGGTTGCAAAGAGTTGGACACTAGTGAGCAACTGAACTGAACTAAATCCAAGCTCTTGACTTGTGATTGGGTAAATTACTTAACTTTCTGTTCCTGAGGACAAGAACATCTCTGAAAAGGCTGCCTGAAAATTAAATGAGTTCATTAGGTAGAGAGCTTAGAATATACTTGTTACATAGTAAGTAAGTGCTCAATAAATGCGATAAGCATGTTACTTGAAAATGTGGAAGTAACACAACAGGAAAGAAATGACTAAAAGTTGCTCTTAGAGCAGGAATAAAAAGCAGATAAAATGGAACTGGATCTGACATTTTCCTTATGTCTTATAGCAACACTGTCCAAAAGAATTATGATGCAAGCCATTATGTGATTTTTAATTTACTTACATTTAAAAAGATAAAAGAGGTGAAATTAATTTTAATATTTTTATTTACTCCTAGGTATCTAAAAAATCATTTAAAACATATAATCATTATAAACAAATTTGATATCTTACATTCTTTTGTACCAAGTATTAAAATTCAACATTTATAGCACACTTCAATTCAGAATAGCCACATTTTGAGTGTACAGTAGCCACATGTGGCTAGCGGCTGTCTTACTAAATAATGCAGCCTACGGTAATACTTAGTTTTTAAAAACAATACACATCCTCAATGGCTGCTAAGTAAAGGAAGAGACAACCAGCCATTATATGCCTCCTGAGGGAAAATATCCATACTTTATACAGTAGTTTATAAAGGAAAAAGAAAAACTGAGCCTGAACCTGATGAAGCTATTGCATTCCATTAAAAAGAACAAGTTAAGTAGCACCTCAAAGATACAATCAGCAAAGTACATATCATGGGAAATTCTTAATGAACAGCAAACCAAAATGGGGAACTTCTGAAATGAAATAAAGGAGGAATCCAAGAATTTTAAAAGATTTATCAATGAATTACACATGTGGTCTATATTTAGATCCTAAGTAGAATTATTTAATAATTTTCATGATATTAAGGAGACAACTAAAAATATAAACACTAGATATTTGATTATTACAAAACTATTTTGACAAATTCTCTTCTAGGTATTTTACTCTTAGGATTACATACTAAGATAATTACCGACAAAATATTTTGGATTTGCTTCAAAATAATATGCATATTGGAGGAAGTGGTGGGAGTTTAAAATGAAATTGGCCATGAATTGATAGGTATTAAGGAGGCTCATGATAACATTTTATCTACTCTTGTATGTTTTTTACATTTTCTGCTTAAGAGGTTGAAAATAAAAGTACCAGGCATATATATTTTTAAACTAAAAACTTTTTAGAAATATAGGTAGGCTTAAAAAAAAAATTAGGGTTAAGTCAATGATTGTGATATATATAATCACTCTGCCCTTCCAACCCAAGCCCAATCTTAATTCCTTCAGACCTGAGGAGAGCTTTTTTTTCTTATTTCATAATCCTAGGAGACCAATGTTTGTCAATGGTACTGACTTTATAATCTCTTTCCAGCTTATGTCATACTCTCCACAAGGAAGCAGAACTCTAAAAGTCCGTTTATAAACTATATGAAATTACTACTTGATAAACCATAGAAGGCTTTAATACTTATCCAAAGGAAGAAAGACTCCAAAAACAGAAAGAAGATTCAAAAAAGATAAATTCAAGACACTAGCCAATATAGCTGGAGAATGTATTTTTATTCTTGTAATTTTATACTAGGAAGTCAACATAATCCATTATTCACAACTGAATTATAAAAATTTTTAATCCTTAAATTGTACATCAATATCCTATGACTCCAAATTTTATCACTCTCCTTCAAGTCTGAAGAAAACGATCATGTAATTTAGTAACTTCTACAGATAGCAAAGTCCCACTGATATAACATTTATTCTGAAGTCCTACACTCAGATGAGAATTAAGAACAGCCAGTATCTAACTGGCCTGAAACCTGACTGTGTTCCTGGCTCAGGATTCCTGTAGTAAATCTGTAAGTCCACACTAAGACACAAAAATAAACTAGGGTGTGTACATCATTTAAAAACTTCACAGTAAAAATAACAAAAATGTTACCAAATTACAACCATATTACAGTTTTCATCCAATTAGCTTTCAAAATGCCTGATTAGCTGAATTAAATGTAAGTTTTTTTAATGTTTGCCCAGCATTTCAAAATGGTTATGCAGTATAACTTTTAAAATGTCAAAGTATGCTGTACATATTGCACTTTTCTGCTAGGCTGGGCTAGTATCCTCCATGGCAAGATACCAAAACTACTGAATAAAATACATTTTAAAATCATAGGTAATTGATTCATTTCCCTGAAATCATCATCATCATCACCAAAACCTTCTAGGATTTTGTAAGATTTGATTCCTTAAATACAATTTTAACGTTTAACTTAAGGAGGGAAAAAAAAAAGACCCTCATTTATTTGACTTATTTCCTTTTTTTGGTCATTCAGTGACCAAAGAGAATTTTAAACAAATTATGTTTCATGTTTTCTGGCTTAATAAAGAGTTTAAATTTCTATTATCCAAATTAAGAAAAATTACACTAATCAGAAGCTATTAATTTTCAAAAGTCTATGTATGTCTGTCTGTAGGTCCTCTTAGAACCTTTGCAAACTTTCATAAACAATAGATTTTAATCAATTGTGTATAAGAATCAAATTAGGTAAGGAAAACATTTTGCAAAAATAAAATCACTTCCCAATAGGCTTGACAGAAACAAGCTATTCATTTTCATTTGTGTTCCATTGAAGATATTACTGAAATCTGTCCAATGGTTTATTTCCAACTGGTCCACTATGAAATTCTTCGGAATGTTTTAAGATTGGCTGTAGCTAGAGTTCTGACTTCCATTTGGACCCTGCTCTCCTTCACTGTTCAAGTGGGGAAGAAAGAGATTTTACACCAATTAAAAGACTCATTTTCAAAACCCTAGTAAGCTACTAATTTTTAAAGTTATTCTTTGCTATAGCTTTACAAAACAAAGACATTTCCAATCATAAGATACAGATGTGGAAAAATTAAAATCCAGAAGACTACATTTGGTTTTATGTTTTTATTCTTATGTAACTTGGTGCCCTCACACATATAGCAAGCATTCTGGAAGTTAGTGTCCATACACACTCAAAAATTTAAGAGTATTTTGTTGTCATTACAGGTATCACTCAACATAGAGATTCTTCTAGACAAATTTCCTATGAAATTAAATTATACATGGAAAATCTTACTCCTACTAATAATGAAAATCAAGAAATGTTCTTCCAAAAAATCATTGTCCAAAGGCATAATAAAACCATACGTCAATACAGCAAACCTTTAAAAGTCAGAAAGAAATATGGTAATTTCCTGTAAAGCACTGAATATTTAAACACTGAAACTGAAAATACCAGTAATTGTGGCAATAGGATAATTGCCTTATCTTGTCCATCAGCATCTTGCAGCTTCAGGCCCTGCAACTAGTGAAGAATCACTCAGGGAATTTCTGCAAAAAATGCATCCAAAGGCAGCTGTTTGAATGACTGCTTTAAACAGCTCCTTGTAAAAGTATTAATTTTTCCAAATGGTAACCTTAACATACCAGATCTACAAATCAACCTTAATGTTATATAACTTATTTATTTTTCTTGATAAATGATTAAGATGGGTAGTTTCCCTTCTGACCTTTTTCCCCTAAACAAAATGATCTGATGTACATTGACATCTGAAAACCACTGAACTTAAATGAATTAAGTTAAAAACCAGTTAAAAAACAATATAACACATAAAAAACCCCACCACAACAAAAAAACCCTTTCAGCACAAGTAACTCATACTTAGCAAAATTATGTTATTATGTGCAGTGGATCTCTGAGTCACTCAAAGTCAAAATTATTTATCTTTACATTATCAGATCAACAATCTAAGTTTTTGAAAAATGATACTGAACTTTATCAACAGGGTTAACAGCCACTACTGGGGGAAAAAAATGGCACAGAGTGAAACTGACATGGAACTACTGCAAAATTCTTTATCCCTGAATTTTAAATGGACTTGCCTATCTCTGTTCTGTTTAAATTTATGTAAGTATATAGCCATATGTTGAGGGATACCTGTAATAGACCTGCCATTATATCAGGAAAAGTTACTTAACAGATGATCAGATTAATATATTTTCTTAAATGAGATGTCTTCAAAATATTAAGTCACAAAAAAACACGTATCATGAAGTTTTAGAAGGCATTTTATAAAAACAAAATAGCATACTCTTAAAAATATGATAATGCCTATGAAATATATAATTAAATAAAAGCAATAATTAAACTCTACAAAGTACCTGTTTGGAGGAGGTTTTGGTTTCGGCATCTTACTAAGAATAGTTGCCATCTCTTTTCTCTCATCAAAATTTTTCCACTGCTCATACAACTTTAAAATAACCCTGATTATTTCCAAAATCTACAAGAAAATATTTGAGAAGTTCTCAGTGGCAATATCAAGCAACATTTGGTATATAAAGAACACACATCATATCCTAGACATCATTTGGGAAACAGTGAAAAGATAGTCTCTATCCTTCAGATTAGGTTAGTCAATCCCAGTAAATGTGAAAGCACATGTATGCTAGGTCTTATCCTTATCCACCTCTTCTGTTGGTTTCCTTCTATCTACTGATATCTGAAACCAAAACAAAACAGTGAGGTACTAGGAACAAAAGTCTAAATCATGAAAGAGAATACCACTATAGAGCACGTGTATTCTCAAGTTATATCCAACTCTTTGCCACCCAATGGACTGTAACCTGCCAGGCTCCTCTGTCCATAGGATTCTCCAGGCAAGAATACTGGGGTGGGTTGCCATTTCCTCCTCCAGGGGATCTTCCTGACCCAGGGATCACACCAGTGTCTCCTGCATTGGCAGGCAGATTCCTTATTACCGAGCCACCTAGGAAGCCCTACTACAGAGTACACTCCTCTAAAACCACTGTTTCAAAAAATTTAATGAGTGGTAGTGCACAAAAGACTTTGTTTTGATTCTCTACTAACTACTCTACAAATGAGTTAAGGTGCTCAAAAACCAGCAGCTACAAATCTATCAAGTCCAGTTTCCAAATTAGATCTTTATTTTTCCCCTGAGTAAATCTATCCTTGGACTGATTCTAGAACATTTCAGCAAAAAAAGGTAGAAAAAAGGGCAACAATCCACTGTCAGGAGATAAGCTGTGTTACTGGAGTTTACAGTAGTATTACAGTAGTCACTAGGTAGCTTTTAAAATAATTTTGGCAATTAGAGACTGCTTTGCAACCAGTCAAATTCTAAGTTTACCATTCTATGTAATCCTAAACTGAAGAGAAATATAACCTAAATGGTCAAAATCAATTCTTCTTCCCAACATATTTCTTAACATTTTTTCTTTTAAAACCAAAAAGTACTCATTGCCTGGCAGACATTATGAAATTTTAGGCACATGGTAAATACATACGACATTAATTTCAAAATGTTCAAGTTTATATTCAGTTAAGGGAATTCTAAAGATTACCTTCTCCATATCCACAGAAAGCTCAGCAAACCACTGTCTGGCATCTTTCTGCTGTACAACACAGGCTACATGCAGGCAAGCTGGAGAGAAAATGAGACACAAATTCCATGTTTAACTGCACATGGAATGTATGGAGTCAGATTCATTCACTTATGTGTATTTTACTATATTCTTTTTAAAAATTATACAGATTCATATAATTTATTAATTATATAACCATCCCATCAATTTAATCTTACAGGGAGGAAAAATTACTGGGTGATATATATATATATAATTTTTGTTTTTAACGTTTTTGACACCTGCTCCTCATGGTGAGCATGAGGTGAGCTAGTCATGGTGCAGTTGCCTTGACAGTTAGGGCATGTCAGAGAGGAAAAAGTCCACTGAGAAAATCAGCACAGGGGAAGAATCCCTGAACAGTAGTACAAAGTAGTGGTCAAAATGCACCCAAAAGTCAGAGTGACAAAAAAACAAACCAGAAAAACCAGCCAATCTATGCAATGATAAATTTCAACACTACTCTGTTTTGGTATTTCAATTAAAAGCAGTGTTACTTCTGCTTTTTCAAGTCATTAGCATATGATCAAG
This sequence comes from Capricornis sumatraensis, assembly GCF_032405125.1. Taxonomy (NCBI): domain Eukaryota; kingdom Metazoa; phylum Chordata; class Mammalia; order Artiodactyla; family Bovidae; genus Capricornis; species Capricornis sumatraensis. The sequence goes on along the minus strand of NC_091081.1, from coordinate 37,929,962 downwards.
TTAGATGAAAACTGGGCATTCTATACAGAATTCAGTGTTGTAATCCAACAGAGCTGAGGAAAAAAAAAACTGTAATGAACTATATACAATGTATTTATATACATTGCTTATAATACAAACTAACAAAGATAATGAAAGAGCCCAAAGATGACAATCTAAATCATAACTTTGCCTACTATAATTTTTCCCAAGCAGCCTGCCTACCCTGATCCCACACAGGCTTATTAAATATTATATTCCCTGGTCAGGTTAACCATATGACTTTGTTAAGAGTGACATTCTAGGCAAAGAACAATTCAAATGTGAAACAACATACTGGCTGCCCCAAGTTAAACAAAGTTACAAAGTAGGGCTTCATCCAAGATGAACTGAAAGGCCAAAGGTCAGAATTATAAAAATAGGTAAAAAAATACGGTGGAAAATGCCATTTCAGGGCATACACAGAGTAAACTAGGGACAGAGACATCCTAAACAAAGACTCAGGTGATGCGGGGAGTACGAAGTTGGGGAGCATGTCACTAAAGAGATGATATCTAAGCTGGCTTTTTACAAAAGGTAGGAGTGGAGCAGAGAATGACAGGTATATAAATGCTAAAACAAAGCTATGGATTTATCCAGAAGTTGGAATCAAACTGCCAACACTGCCAACACCATTGGATCATCAAAAAAGCAACAGAGTTCCAGAAAAATATCTATTTCTGCTTTATTGACTATGCCAAAGCCTTTGACTGTGTGGATCACAATAAACTGTAGAAAATTCTGAAAGAGATGGGAATACCAGGCCCCCTGACCTGCCTCTTGAGAAATCTATATGCAGGTCAGGAAGCAACAGTTAGAACTGGACATGGAACAACAGACTGGTTCCGAATAGGGAAAGGAGTACATCAAGGCTGTATATTGTCACCCTGCTTATTGAACTTATATGCAAAGTACATCATGAGAAACACTGGGCTGGATGAAGCACAAGCTGGAATCAAGACTGTCAGGAGAAATATCAATAACCTCGGATATGCAGATGATGTACCCTTATGGCAGAAAGCAAAGAAGAACTAAAGAGCCTCTTGATGAAAGTGAAAGACAGTGAAAAAGTTGGCTTAAAATTTAACATTCAGAAAACTAGGATCATGGTATCCAGTCCCATTACTTCATGGCAAATAGATAAGCAAACAGTAGAAACAATGATAGACTTTATATTTTGGGGCTCCAAAATCACTGCAGATGGTGATTGCAGCCATGAAATTACAAGATGCTTGCTCCTTGGAAGAAAAGTTATGACCAACCTAGACAACATATTAATAAGCAGAGATATTACTTTGACAACAAAGGTCTGTCTAATCAAATCTGTGGTTTTTCCATTAGTCATGTATGGATGAAGTTGGGACTACAAAGAAAGCTGAGTGCTGAAGAACTGATGTTTTTGAACCGTGATGTTGGAGAAGACTCTTGAGAGTTCCTTGGACTGCAGGGAGATCCAACCAGTCCATCCTAAAGGAGACCAGTCCTGGGTGTTCATTGGAAGGACTGATGCTGAGGCGGAAACTCCAGTACTTTGGCCACCTCATGGGAAGAGTTGATTCATTGGAAAAGACCCTGATGCTGGGAGGGATTGGGGGCAGGAGGAGAAGGGGAGGACAGAGGATGAGACGGCTGGATGGCATCACCTACTCAATGGACATGAGTTTGAGTGAACTCTGGGAGTTGGTGATCGACAGGCAGGCCTGCCATGCTACAGTCCATGGGGTCGCAAAGAGTCGGACACAAATGAGCAACTGAACTGAACTAAACTGGGAGGAGCACTGAAAGATTTAACTGGAGCACAAATTCTGCATTTTAAAAAAGTTCTTTCCAGCTTAGATTCTAAATCTCAGCACTACTGACTTTATGAACTGGACAATTCTTTAAGACTGCCCTATGCAGTGCAGGATGCTTAGCAGCATCCCTGGCTTCTACTCACTAGAAGCCAGGAGCATCCCACCCCAGCTGTCATGACCAAAACCATCTTCAGACACTGCCACACATCCTGTGGGGAGCAACATTATCCCTGGTTGAGAACCTCTAGCCCTGCTCAAGTGTGGAGGACAGACTGGCTCTCTGAGAACAGGGATGCTGGAAGCCAATTAGTCAGGAAGGAGATAGCTGTAATAATCTGGATAAAAATGAGAAAATAGCTATGAGATTACTAAAGAGAGATACAATAGGTGTTGGTTACCAGCTAGAAGTAGGTATCGAGGGAGATAAAAGAGCCAAACTACTGGATTTCCAACTAAATAGTCCTATTCATCAACATAACAAAGACATTCAAAAGTATATTTTGGAGCAAACTGTTGTTCAAGAGTCTGAGGGCCAGTAAGATGCCGAAGGAAGCTATCCAAAAGGCACAGTTTGATATAAAGACCAGTTCAAGAGCAAATCTTGGCTGAATAAAGACATTTAAATGTTTCAACACAGAGAGACAGCAGAATCAATGAGCCTGCCCGAGGAAGAACAAAACAGCATGGATGACAAGGATGTGGCACACAGCCTTCTTACCCATGCAGATCTCAGCATTCCTCCCCACTGAACCAGATGCCACTTCAGAATCCTTCTAAACACAGGACTTCCAGCGAGCCTCCAGTACTCTAAAATATAACCTTTTTGCCATCCTTCATGTAAGAAGGCTGAGAAACATAAACCTTAAAGGGGTAACTGAATATAGAGAAACCAATGAAAATAAGTCTGAACTGGTAAAAGAATAAGGAGGAAATCAAGAAGACAAGAGTTATGGAATTAAAGACAGAAAGGAAACAGAAACTAACAAGTGCCTAATATATGGCAGGCATTATTTAAAAGAAAGCTTAATTCTTGTAACAAATTTATACAGTTTTTAGTACCGCCCACATTTTATAATTAAGGAAACAAACTCAGAAAGGGTTAGGTAATTTTCCCACAAATGTAAATTAAAGGAAGTTTAAACCGAAAACCATCTGTTTTATTAGTAATTCATGACAGTACTGCCTTTCACAGATAAAACTGAAAGAATGGTGGCTAACTTTCCCTCCAGCAAGGCACTAAGGACCACAAAAGGCTCCTTTACTTGACCTCTGAGGACTTAACTGGGCTCAGGAAAGCAAAGACTTAATTTTATATAAATATCAACTAATGTTAAAAGCCTTAATTCCAAACTTCTCTGCCGAAAAACTCAGATACTGGTTAAAATTATTTCAAGCAATTAAAAAAAAAAACTTACCAAAAAAGGGGGGTGGGGGGGGAATAATCCTGATTTGTGACAGTTGCAGTTCATATTATTGAAAGCTCACATGCAAGGAATAGTCTATTACTTCAAGGAACATAAAAACATAAAGCACAATAGGGTGAAATTTCTTTTAGGATGACCTAAATAGGTTTATAATAATTTAGCTAATAAAGGTACACCACATTTACATACCTAAAGCTATCATGAAAGGAGGATACAGTAGGCAAAGATCCGTTCTGTAGGTATCATTCACTATCCTCCTATAGAAATGTAAATCATAATATCACTACTTCATATGATTGTACATTTCCCTCCAGAGAGGGCCAGATTTTCCCTATCTGTATATATTTATATCTCTTTTATATTACTTTAACAGACATAAAGGTGAAAACATCAAAGGAAAAAGATGGATACATGAATGTGACAATAAGCCAATTTATTGAATTAAATTACAGTTAAATATATTTAAATTTTTAAAACTTCATAATAAATTTTAATATAAAATTTTTTCTAAAATTAGAAAATCATTTAGGAAACTAGAAATTATACAAAATATTAATATGTATGTTGAATACCACCCAAAATATTCTGATTAAAGATAACATTTTAAAATTTATTTTACTGAAGTATAGTTGAAATCAGTGTTCATTTCTTCTGTACAGCATAGTGATTCAGTTATATATTCCATTATTGTTTAAAGATAAAATCTTAATTTTCATTTAAACAGTCTGTTTTTCATAAGAATCAAATTTTAATGGAAATATCCATCAAGTAAATAATTTAAAGATCTTTATCATTTTAGCATTTATTCCCATATAGTTATTAAAATTCAATAAGCAGATATTTCACTCAACATAAAATATCTTGGGGCACGGTTTACTTACTTTAAAAATGCTAAATTTCATATTTAATTGTCAACCTTCCTAGCTAATAACATGTTACACTATGAATAACTTCTGTTCTAATTACCATGCAAGGGGAAGCAACATGTCTTCTTGGCCCATGTCCTGCACATACTGGAGCAAAGGTCTATAAGGATGATACACTATCAAGCAACAATCCTAGAAACAGTTTAAAAAATGTGTATGTATAAAAACAGATTTATTATAGCACAAAAACCTTATCATTACCCAACTGATTTTTAATAGTGTATTTCAAAATGTATTTTTTTTCTAACTCATGCTTGCTTCCCTCTTATTCTCTTAAGCAAGCAGCATGGCAGCCCTAAACTCTACTATAACAGTGAAGGCAGTGCTCTCTCTGGAATATACCTTGGTAAATCGGTTGGCAGTCAGTCAGCATCCATTCCCTTAGAGACTCAAAGTGTCACATCTGCAACACACTGAAACCTCTTATTAGCCTATAAATCCATAATTCCCAACTGGTGGAGCAGAATTCTGCCAAAGACATAATCTATCTTTAAATAATCCCACACATATACACAAACTGTGCAAATAATTTACAGTGGTTTACTGTCCTGACTGGTTTGATTGTAATCCTATTATAGTTACTATAGAACAGAAAACACTTCCCATCCTAAGTAAGATATACAACTGTACAGGCTTCCAAGAGCATACAGGTGATGATGCCACTAGGAACTATGGTTTACCATCACATATTACTCAGATGGTTTTAAAATGCACCTCCCTACAATTATTTCTTTAAATTTATGACTTCACTAAATTTGAAAGTAAGTTTTACTCTATTAATCGTAAGGAATAAATATACTTACCATTAATTCTAAAAGATAGAATTCACATTCTAATACCTGTTTGGAAAAGATTATAAATGTCATCATGAAAGCAAATTAAATTGAGTCTTAGTTTAACTTAAGAATGTATAGCTATTAAAAGTTATAAAATATTTTTAAGAAAACAATAGCTTATGTCAAAATGAATATATGCTATAAAATTACTTTTTACACAATGCATGCAACTGTGATTATGAGACATTTTAATTCTTGTAAGGAAAAGCCAGTCTCATATAAGCATTCTTATTACTTGTTTTTATTTAAAATATCCTGTATAAACTTCAGATTTTACAATACACTTTCCACTCAACAAATGCAAAAACGCAATTATCTCCACTTAAATATCATTCTTGTTACAAATCAATAATAGAAGACAGTATTAAAAGGAAACAAAAATACAATTTAAAGAGAGAAAAAAAAAAACCCTTCCAAGGTGGAAAAAGAATATTTCTATTAAAATGGCAATAGAAATTCATCTTTTCCAGACAGTCCCTGACATCAGTATTATTAAAAAAAGCTCCCAATGTGATTTAATGGGTACCCAGGGTTAATAACCACAACTATAAATTATTTTTTTTATGGTAGAAGGAAGTTAGCTTTAATTTAGAAATAAAGTCCACATTCTCATACAATTTTAAATTGCCATTTCTAGGAGACTATTCAGTTTATTTTAATATAAAATGGAGGTATAGTTTATATATACAGCTTTGACAAGTAGTTTTATTTTATACAATATACTTACATGGTTCATCTTATAAGGAAATTCCTTTGGAAAGGCATATGAAAATCTAGTTTTCACTGAGAAAACAAACAAAAAAACTTAAACTGAGAAAATGGGGAGTTCATTAACACAAACTTTTTTAATACAGTGTAAAATATTGATGGTAGAGCTAAATCATTTTTAGTAAGAACTCTTGAGGATGCTTAGAGATGCAGATTTTTCTTCCTTTCTCAGGCAATGGGAAAGACTGAGAGGCAGAAAGCTCTAGGACCCCATCCAAATTACAATTAGAGAGTTTCAATGATATATTTAATATATTAAGACAGGATTCTGCTGCTTAAAAAATTCAGGAAATGGGAAAAAAATCAATGGCTTTTATCATTTCTAAAATCTTTTCAGCTCTAGAATGGTATTTCTATATTCTTTAGTAATTTAGCTTAAAAGGAACAAGAGTTGTATATGTGTTTACAAGTATCTATATATTTGTAAATATATACAGTTGACCGTGGGCTTCCCTGGTGGTTCAGACGGTAAACAATCTGCCTGCAATGTGGGAGATGTGGGTTTAATCCCTGAGTTGGGAAGATCCCCTGGAGGAAGGCCCTGGAGAATCCTCATGGACAGAGGAGCCTGGTGGGCTACAGTCCATGGGGTCACAAAGAGTTGGACACAACTGAGCAACTAAGCACAGCACAGCTGATCCTTGAACAACACAGATATGAACTGTGTCTACACATACATGGATTTTTCCAGTAAGTAAGTACTATATGAGCCAAGGTTCTATATGCAGATTTCTCAACGTAGCAGAGTTGGTGTGCCGATCCCCTATGTTATTCAAGGTAAACTGTATATATAAATATTAGAAGGATAATACAACCAAAAAATGTTAACAGTGGTTATCTCTGAGATTTAAGGATTTTTACTGATCTGAACATTCTAAACATTTTATAATATGTATTTTTTTAATCAAATGATACATTTTAATAAAATCATGAATATACATGCAAAGGTCTCTAGGATTTTCTTTAAAACTACACACACACACACAGACACACAGTTACTACTTAGTCACCAAAAAAGTACAAATGAAAACAGTAAATCAATCCTTTGTCTCCTCAAAAATGGTAGGAATTGAGTATTCTAACAGCTAATTTAGATAACTTCTGTCAAGATTTGAAATCTTAAGCCATTTAAACTTGACATTAGGAATTGTCTACTTAACCTTTTCTTTCCTCTCCTTTTAGTTATTAATAACTTGAAAATTATCACCTATTAAAGTTTCTAAGATTTATAAATCCCTCTCTGCTTTCTTTGTTTTTTAAATAAATTTTTTGGCCAGGCTGCATGCCATGTGGAATCTTACTTCCCTGACCAGGGACTGAACCTGGGCCCCAGCAGTGAAAGCTCCAAGTTCTAACCACTGGTTCTCTGGGAAACTCCTGGTGGTTTTGAATTGTGATAAAATATAGATTGTATATAATTTACCATCTTTAACTCTATTTAAGTATACAGTTCAGTAGTATTAATTACATCTGCAATGTTGTATGGGCTTCCCTAGTGGTAAGAACCTGTCTCCCAGGACCAGAGACATAAGAGACAAGGGTTCGATCCCTGGGTTGGGAAGATCCCCTGGAGAAGGACATGGCAACCCACTCCAGTATTCGCCTAGAGAATCCCACAGACAGAGGAGCCTGGCGGGCTACGGTCAGCAGAGTCACAAAGAGCTGGACATGACTGAAGTGACTGAGCACGCATGCAGGTACACTTCATCTCCAAAACGCTTTCTCCTGAGAAACTGAAACCCCGTTTTCATTAGACAATAATGCCCCCTTTCTCTCCCTCCCTCCAGCCCCTGGCAGCCACTATTCTACTTTCCATCTCTATTAATTTGATTACTATAATTACCTCATATAAGTGGAATCACACAGATTTACCTTTTTATGACTGGCTTATTTCACCTATCATAGTATCCTCAAGATTCATCCATGCCGTATCACATAAAAAACTTCAAAATTTGTCCATCGACTTACACTCAAGCTCTCTTCCAATTCGTCTTACATAATTCTGCCAAAATCACTTCCCAACACACAATTCTGGAATCACCCTCATGTTGAAAAAAAAGCTATGAAAGGTACCACCACTGACAAAGAACAAGCTACAGATTCCTCACTGAAGGCCATCTATTATCTGGCCTTAGTCAGGTAGTGCTATTTTCCCACTATTTCTTTACTCACCATTCGGCAAATGTAACTCATTAGCTTTTCCATATATTTATTAACTGAACTGTTCAGTGTTCCTAGATTGTCTTTCCCCTGCATTTCCTTGGGTACAAATTCTTTATCAAATTCTATTTAAGTCTTTTTTGGATTCATCTAACAAATCATCTTTTCCCACCTAAAACATTCACTGCATCCTCTGTTCCTCTGTTATGCCACTTACTTCCTTCTGTATTAGTATTTGTATATTGATGTCTTATTTTCTTGTCCTGAAATTCTTTGTACTTATTTTTCTATCCACCACTGCATCCAGTGTGGTGTTTTCCAGTGATGACTGATGCTGCTGTTGATGAACATGATGACAGTCACCAGTTTACTGAGCACTATGGGCTAAATAATGTCCCTCCCCACCAAATTTACATTTTGAAGCCCTAACCCTCAATCTGACTAGATTTTGAGACAGGGCATTTAAAGAGGCAGTTAAGGTTAAATGAGATCATAAGCATGGGGCCTTAATACTATAAGAGCGGTATCCTTACAAAGGAAGAAATACTAGGGATGTACACACAGAGAAAGGGGCATGTGAGCACACGGCAATAACGTAGGCATCTGCTAGCCAGGAAGAGGCCTCAATAGAATCTAACTTGTTGACACCCTAATCTTAGATTTCCAGCTTCCAAAATCCTGAGAAAATAAATAAATGTTGTTTAAATCATGCAGGCTCTGGCATTTTGTTATGGCTGCCCTAGGAAACTACTAATAACACACTGAGCAAAGCATGGTTCTAAGAGCTTTATTAATATTCACTTATTTGATCCTCTCAACAACCCTACGACATAGATGTTATTAATATACTCATATAACAGAGAGGTTATATTTTGCTTAATTTGCATGTCAAAAGCACTGAAGCTGAAATCTGAAACCTAAGCTGTCTGGGCCATATAATACACTATAAAAAAAAAAAAAGCTTGGAAATAAGTATTTTACATTTTTTAAAATATACACCTTCTAAAAAATCTGGATAACAGAGACTAACTAAAGTAAGAAGAAAATAAGGCACCTATAATCTACTCAGAGATGAGCACTGCTAATATTCTGGTAGATTTCCTTGCAGTCATTTTTCAATTTTTTAATAATACTGATTTTCCAGATGACAATTTAATACTTCATCACTGGGATATATTTGGTGTATTAAACTCTATGGCAACACTGATTATTACTCTTCTATCCTCAAAATAAGACATGACATGAAAAAGATTCAATTATATTAATACACTCTTTTCAGAAAAGGGAATGACCCCGTAATATGAAACCTTGGCTCAGAAACTTAAAACACCTTCTGCCTCTTCTGTGTAAGATCACAGGAGAAAAAAAAAATTAGCTTTTGTTAGGTGATATCTTTTGGCTTAACCTAGGAAGATGGAGCATAAGATAACACTGTTATTACCTTGTGTACAGTACTTTACAATGTAATTTCCTTTAATTCCATCACTCACAGGTAGATAAACCCCATCTTTTTAGATAAAAAACTAAGTCCAAAAGGTGGAGCAACTTGCTCAAAGTTACATAGCTGCTGCTTAGACCCAAACTGGTGCTTAGAATCAGCTCTAGGACTAAAGAGTCAGCATATTTTCCTGCACCATATTTTCCCATATGGAGGAAAAACACATAATCTCCATCAAAGACATAATTACAATTGCTAAAGAAACAGTTTATTTCACCCACAAAAGTAACACAATAGCTAGTCATTATGGAGCAATAAAGTATAATAAAATTGAAAAATAAATATTTTCTTTACCCTAATTATACAATTAAGAGCCACAGAACTGATGTTTTTAGATCAACAGTAACTATCCATTTTTAGTATTCCAAGTAATAACCTCACCTCAAGAGATTTAATAGATTCAACTAATCTCTCATAGCTCTCATAAACTGCAAAACATCTATGTCCTATGGAGCCTTCTTCAGAATTACAATTTTAAAGCAGGATATAATTTTTGCACTTACATACAGAAGTAGCAGCAGCAATCAATCTTGTATTTGAGACTACTCCAAATTCCTAGACAAAGAAAAGTAAATGAGACTAAATAAGTACACAGTAACCCAATGAACCTAAGTATATCTGAAGTCTATCAAAACAGAGTATTTCCTACGTTTCTCCGATGTTTGCAAAGGAATGATGTACTTAAATATCTAAATTTATGACCTTTCCTTAAAATTACTTTAAACACAAATGCTTAAATAATTTTATAATTTATTATTATTGGAACGTACCAAAGTAAATAGCTCAGTTGGTAAATCATCTGCCTGCAATGCAGGAGACCTGGGTTCGATTCCTGGGTTGGGAAGATCCCTTGGAGAAGGAAATGGCAACCCACTCCAGGAATTCTTGCCTGGAGAATCCCACGGACAGAGGAGCCTGACAGGCTACAGTCCATAGGATCACAAGAGGCAGACAGGACTTAGCTACTAAACCACCACTACCACCAAAGTAGAAAGCCCTAAAGTGACAGTGTCAGTTTTCTGGACTCAAATTCCTTTCCATGGTATGGCCTTAAGACTTTGGACACTAGTTCCTATTTATTCTCTGAACTTAATACCCCTGCTGTAAAAATAACTAAAATTTATGAGGTGACCTACCTTACATAGTCTTAATTAATTTGTAGCTAACCTTATAAAGTTAAAAGGCTGTATTCTTTTTTTTTTTTCTGGCTGCACAGTACAGCCTGCAGGATCTTAGTTCCCTGACCAGGGATCCAACCCAGGCCCTCGGAAGTGACAGTATGGAGTCCAAACCACTGGACCACCAGCGATTTCCCCAAAGCTTCATTTTAAAACTGAAAAATCAAGACTTGGTTCCTTAGTCAAAAAAAGAAACTAACTACGAGAGCCTGTCCAAAAACCTTCAACCTACATCCTTATCTAATTGTGTTTGAACCCATGTATGCCTGTAGTATATGTTTCATATAAACTTCAAGCCATAATAAATGAAACTGAAATTTAAATGCCTGAGACATTTCTTATATGACATTTCAATACAGTTCTCACACAACTGGACAAAACATAGAAAGATTTGGTCAAAGTTAAAAGATTTTTTTTTTAAATGCTATAACCAAATATGAAAGAATACATGATCTTCCAGGATAATTCTACCCAAAATTCTTCAGGCAAAAACTTTCACTTAGTAAATTATTATAAGAGTTCTATTCAATAAATCATGTAACAAAAGATATCTAACAAAGAAGACAAATTAAAACTCTAGTTAATCTACAAGAAGTTTATAAAGATTTCTGTCTTAGTTTCCCACACTGGTTGTCCTTCAGATACATTCCATTACATGGTAATATTTGGAAAAGCCACCCCATAACACAGGCCTTTTATAAACACCTTCTTTTCCATTAAAGAACTTAAAAACAGGGTTGGTTCTACCTCCTTAAATTACCACTTACAATTAAATTCCATTCAGTATTCAGAAATACAATTACTATTCTAAACACAGCATCTAAAAATAGAAATATAATATAAAGGATTCATATTACTAAAGATTACAATGATTATAAAAACCAGTTAATTATATCTGCTTTATTTTCTGGATTTTAGCTGAACTCTCTCAAAAATACTGTAAAGGCTAAGTAAGGTGAACAGAGATTTGGTCTTAGCTGAAAGTTCTGATCTTTCTCTTTCCCTCACCCAAACCATTCTTCGTTAGAAAGCATATAATACCTATAACCACCCCAATGCCTGCTTTCCCCACAGCCCACTAGGCAGCCAATCAGGAGGCAAGAAGGGAAAACAGCAGAACTCAGGAGGCATGCAGAGGAAAAGGAAGAACATTCTCAGCTTACAGCAGACAAGCTGTAGCATGTATGCAAGGCGCCTTAGTGCCAAACAATAAATGTCTTAGAGGCAGAAGATATTTCTTTGATCCCGTACAAATTTCAGTATTTTATATAAATCACCATCTGTTATTATTTTTACACAGGTAATGTGAAAACTGGAATAGATTAACCAATATACGTTGACTGTATTTTGATGAAGAACAGAAAAGTATTTCATACCTCTACTTTGGATGCCAAAAACACACATGTAGGAGCCATTAATACAGGATCTATACTTTTCAGAGAATACCTAAAATATGATTAAATGAAGGTAAATGTCATTCATACAGAAAACATATATGAAAACATTTCATATAGAAAATATTTATATGGGAAAAAAGAATAACTCTGGCAAACACATGATTCACTTATATAAGATCATCAACATTAGATAAGGATTTAAAATATACATAACATATTTCCAAAATAACACATCCCTACCTTGCATAGAATCTCTTGAAATAGACCGTAGCAGTGGCAATAACTTGTTGTCTTAATTTAAGATGTTCACCTAATGCTTGGATAACTAAAAGAGAAATAAAGTTAAATGTATTTCTGATATAATTAACATTTAACAATAATTTATTTGTTGTTAAATGATGACTATATTCATTTTAACTAAGAGAAAAAAACCTATACATGCTGTACAGCTCTACTTGGATCACAGTGGTCTACTACTAGGGCTGCAAATTTCTTTAAAAATATATAGCGACACATAAACAATAAAAAACAGAAATTATATCATAGTAAAAACTATTCTTGAATCAAGGAGATTGAATGATTGTTTCCCTTCTACCTGCTAAGTGTTTTTAATGCTTTTCATATCATTAGACACTTATCAGCATTATAACAATTACTTAATAAAGCTGATAAAAAAACCAAAATGAATCCTCAAAACAACAGAGAGGTAGTTCTGCAATAAAAGTGGACAGAGAGTAATAAAGATTCTGTGACAAAGCTATCGTGTGGCAGAACAAGGATCTTCTAACACTAAATCCTAAAGCATACTTGTACGATAGGAATGACCAATAAGGGATGCCAATCCAAATAATCATTTATCCTCAAAGAACTTTGCTTTAGCCAATCTTAAATTAAGTTTAATGATACATTATAAAAGCTTTGGGAAATTAATACTTTTGGACTGTCTTGAGGGTCTCTGACATGTAAGATTCACAAAAGACTTTAAATTACTTTTAAAATGACATATAAATTGTAAAAAAGAAGATACATGCAAATAAAAATGTAAAATAGGGACTAAAACAGTACATCACAAATTACTACAGAAAAACATTTAATTCAGAGGTAACCAACCACACCATTTCAACCAATTAAAAGGGAAGTTTACCATTTGTAAAAAATATCTGTAATTTCCAATACTCTTCTTCTGAGAGAAACTTTAAATCCTTTTGGCGTTCCTTCAACAGATCTTGTTTATCCAAAATCCATTGTAAACTAAAAAAGGCAAAGATTCAGACATTTCATAGAAAATTCACTAACAAAGTTATATAAAATATTCTAAGATTGAACAGGCTGCTAATATTGTGAGAAGTACAGAATACAAGTAACCTTTAAAAACAGTATTTTTCACATTTCTTGGAACACTGACACTGAGAATGATCTCACTAATAAATGTAAATATGCCCTAAAAAAAATCTGCTCTTTTATCCCCTCCTTCTCAGTCTATTGATCTGTCTCTCCCCACCCCCACCTCGTCACTATTCTTGCCTAGCATTTTAATAGGCAGTAATATTTACACTTTCTTAGTGACAAAGAAATTATCTGATGGTGCCTAAGATTTGAAGTATATCTTTTCTCAGTTGTTCATGACTAACTAGAGTATCCCACTTCACAAATTCCATTCATGTTATTGCTTCAGAATTTATTTTACTAATAGTTTCCTCCTCCTGCCTAGTCTATTTTTAAATAGACAGGCAATTGACATGATCCCACAAAATACTCTACAACATGCTTTTGTCACTCAGTATGTCTTGAAAGTTTTATGTCAGTGAATTTGTTATTCAGCATCCCTTTAAATTGTTGCATGTCATGATGATGGATCATTATTTAGTTAATCCTTATTGATAAGCATGTAAGTTATTTTTTCCACTATTGCAAGTAATGCTCTAATGAACATCTGTAATGCACCCTTGTATATTTGATTAATATATGGAATAAATTCTTAAAAGTAGAACTAACGGGTCAGTTTTGCTGGTAATTTAGATATGCATTGTCAGCTGGCCTCCCACAGCAGTTTCCATTCACACAAGAGACATGAGTGTGTCATAAAATACTTGACCCAACAGGTTACTACCTTTTATTTTTTTAAGTTTTAAAATCTTTTAATAGTTCATTACACAGTATTTTTAAAAAATACTTGGGCCTTTTAACTTTGTTGATCTACAGACAGAATTAACAATAATTTCAAGGGCAGAAATGTGCTTAATTTATTGCTAGGTAAGATACCTATTCGAAACAAAGCTGTTCCTACTGTGAACAAGCAAATTTTATACACAACCAGTTTGGAATATGACCTTTCTTGAGCTTATCCATCAGAGTGGAAATAATGTCTGTACAAAACCAAATGTTCATTACTATAACTTTTGCATCACAATTAAAATCCAAACAGTTTTTTAAAAACAGCCAACTCAATCAAAACCCACTACTTCAGAAACAATAGCTTCTTTGAAGCCACTACTACTACTACTACTATTACTACTACTACTACTACTACTACTAAGTCACTTCAGTCGTGTCCGACTGTGTGCGACCCCATAGACGGCAGCCCACCAGGCTCCCCCGTCCCTGGGATTCTCCAGGCAAGAACACTGGAGTGGGTTGCCATTTCCTTCTCCAATGCATGAAAGTGAAAAGTGAAAGCGAAGTCGCTGAGTCGTGACTCTTAGCGACCCCATGGACTGCAGCCTACCAGGCTCCTCCATCCATGGGATTTTCCAGGGAAAAGTACTGGAGTGGGGTGCCATTGCCTTCTCTGCTTTGAAGCCACAGTAACACTTAAAATATGATTAAGACTCAAATGCAGAAATTTGGTTGGTTGGAAAGCTAATTAAACTTCCAACTTTCTCAAACAGAATTATAAAAAGGCAAAATTGTGTTTTTTTTTCACAGAGATACAGTCCACTGGAATCACCAGCACTGGACAGCTGTTAGAGTATTTAGAGTCCTGAGATGATAAGGAAGCCAGACATCCTTTAGACAGTCTTCTGTTGTCCTTTCTTCCCACTACCTATCTTTTACATAATTTACAACTTTAAGGCAAATTAGCATTTCACTGTTTTATTTAAATTTACTTCTAAGGTAAAACCTTTATTGATTTAATAAAGTTCTTTGGTACACTGTAATTCTAAAACTGAGCGACTGAACTGAATTCTTACATGACCATTTTTCTAACAGAATTATGGTCATCTTTTTTATGATTCAGATAGTCTTATGATCTAAAATTTGTATATTATGGATTAAAAAATCATTTCTTTGTCAAATATGCTCTAGACATTCCCCAAATTTAGCATGATTTCTCAATATTTAATGATTTGTGATACAGAAATTTGAATCATATATTTATTCAAATTTATTTACATTTTACTTTGATTTTATGTTTGTCACACACGGGAAGGCCATCCCTGACACAAAATGACTTACAAAAAAATTTCCAGTTCAGTTCAGTCGCTCAGTCACGTCCGACTCTTTGCGACCCCATGAACCACAGCACACCAGGCCTCCCTGTCCATCACCACCTCCCGGAGTCCGCCCAAACCCATGTCCATCGAGTCGGTGATGCCATCCAACCATCCCATCCTCTGTCGTCCCATTCTCCTCCCACCCTCAATCTTTCCCAGCATCAGGGTCTTTTCAAATGAGTTAGCTCTTCGCATCAGGTGGCCAAAGTATTGGAGTTTCAGCTTCAACATCATTTCTACATATTTTCTAATATCCCTAAGGCGTTTTTCTTTCAGTTTTTGTGATCCATCTGAAAACTGATATAGGGTATAAAGTAAGGATCCAGCTAAATGTTTTGTTAAATGGTTATTCAAATGTCATCAGAATTTCAGTGTATAATTCTATCATTATATTTGGATCTTCTAATTTCTTCTTTTTAATTTGTTTTTCTTGTTCTTATGCCATGCTATTTTAAAATATATTGTGCTTAGTCATTCAGTCATTTCTGACTCTTTGCAATCCATGGATTTTAGCCTGCTAGGCTCCTCTGTCCATGGGATTTTTCAGGCGAGAATATTAGAGTGAGATGCCATTTCCTCCTCCAGAGGATCTTCTCAACTCAGGGATTGAACCTGCATCTCCTGTCTCCTGCATTGCTGGTGGATTCTTTACCCTCTGAGCCACAGGGGAAACCATATTATTTTAAAACATATATGCTTAGTTGCTCAGTCATGTCTGACTCTTTGCAACCCCATGGACTGTGTAGCCCACCAGGCTCCTCTGTCCACGGGGTTCTCCAGGCAAGAATACTGGACTGGGTTGTCAGTCCCTTCTCCAAATTTAAAACATACAAAATCAAGTAATTAAAATCTGGTATGGAAAAAACCTCTTGCTACTATTCTTCAGAAGATTTCTGGCAATTCTATTATAATTATATATTATTCTAAAACACAAACTTTAGAATCATTATATCACATCCCCTAAAAGGAAATTCATACAAAATTTTGTTTGGGATTGCATTATATTTAAAGGTCAATTAGGGAGAAATTATACCCTTACAATGCTAGCATTCAAACTTCATTTATTAAAATCTTTATGTTCTACTTCTATAAGTCTTACACATTTAAATTTATTCTTGAGTAGTTTATATTTTCTGTTACACTGTAAATTATTTCTTTCCATCAACATTAAAAGAACGTTTTCAATTTTTAAATTTTGTTAACTGGTCATTTTATCAAACCTTTATTATTTCTAATAATGTTTCAATTAATTACTTTTTCTGGTTAATTTTGTCTCCTTGTATTTATAATTTTGTCATGTTTCATTATCCTACTAATTGGGCCTCCCCAGTGGCTCAGGAGTAAAGAATCCACCTGCAATGCAGGAGACCTGGGTTCCATCCCTGAATGGTGGAAGATCCCATGGAGAAGGCCATGGCAGCCCACTCCAGTATTCTTGGAGAATGAATGAACTGTCCATGGATAATCTCATGGACAGAGGAGATTGGCAGGCTACGGTCCACGGGGTCGCACACAGTCAGACACGACTGAGGTCACTAAGCACAAGCACGAGCATCCTACTAATTACATTAATAGTAGCACATTCAGAACAACTTTAAAGAGGCATCCTAATTTTCCTAATGTTTCACCATTAATGCTCTGATATGTATTCATGACATTACCATCCTATTTCTGTTTTATTAAGAGCTTTAGTCAAGAATGAATGTTGAAAAAAAAATGAATTTTATTAGGTGTCTTTTTAATGCCTTCACTGTTTACTAACAGATTTCCTAATATTGACTAATTTCTACAATAAAACCAGTGTCATTTTTTATACTTTTAATGTAATGTGGGACTCTGTTTGATAGTAATTTACATTTATATCAATATTCGAAAGTGACCATTGTTGTTGCTACATTTGCTAGATTTTTATCTGTGTTACCATGGCCTCAAGAGAACCGGAAAACTTTTCATGTGAATTCGAACAACTTTAATGGCAGATCGTCTTGAAAGTGGGTAAAAATTTACCTATGAAATAATGTGGGCCTGGAGCAATTTTTAAAGAAGTAGCTCTCTGATAACTTTGTTCTGGCTTTAAAATTTACTTTGAAAATGAAGATAACCCAAAGGTACATCTGTGATTACTTACTTTTCTCCTACCTAATTTTGTATTTCTACATCACCGACTGGATGGACATGAGTTTGAGCAAGCTCCAGGAGTTGGTTATGGACAGGGAACCCTAGCAGTGCTACAGTCCATGGGGTCACAAAGAGTCGGACACGACTGAGGGGGGAACTGACCATTCCTTTTCCCCTATATTCAGTAGCATAGTTTAGTCTACTGTTTTGGTTTTCCCTTCCAAAGAGGCAGCTCTTATAATTTGACTGTTTTTTCCTTTTCAATATCAGTGTTACCTTTATTATGCCTGTTTTTCTTAGGTTTATTTCACTGTTTCCTTTTTAATATTCTGAAGTAAAATATATAATTTTTATTTTTTTTCAGTTATTCAAGATGTTAACTTTCTTATAAATTTGGCTTTGGCCACATCCCAAAGATATGAATATATATTAATCTCATTATACTATTTCCTAGATAATATGTAACTGTATTTTAAATGTTCTCTTTGCTATAGTAAAGTATCCAGAGTTGGTTTTGTAGTTTTATTTTTTGTCACCTGTTCATTATTTCAGTCAACCAGCAAATGTCTACTGTCCTTCTAGTTTTACTGCATCATAGTCAAAGAATGTATTGTGTTCTACTTAACTTCCTGAAAAATACTACCAGTGTCTCTGTTTCAAAATCATCCATTTCTTCTCCACAGTCATTTCAAATATTTAAAAAGATAAATCCCACAAACAACTACTTTAAAGTTTTTCTTCACAGCACACAGCATGGAAGACAAACCAGTTAACGCCACATATTCTCAAATTTAAAATTACACATGATTGTAAGATTCACCATTATTTCCTATGTTACTGAGGGAAACAAAAACTGCCATGCTGATAGCAGCAATGTTATCCATTTTTTAACTGTTGCTAGCAGCAGTTAATGTTAAAGGGCAATTTTAAGCCATGAAAAATCATATCAATCTTTCTCTTTCACCAAAATCACCTAAAAACAATGGCTTTCATAATCTTTTTGTTTTTCCTGAATTGCTTGTCTTGTCTTTCATATTTGTTACCTTTCGCAGATCAGGGACTCCATGATTCCCAAGGGATCTGAGTAAGATAAAGTGGCCCCTTCCTCCAGGACTATTTGATTAGGAAGGCAAGGACAAGTTTTAAAAACAGCACATTTAACATTATAATAATTTTATATTTGAAAAGTGAAAAAATAATTGATTTTATAAAATACATCCTGGCCCCTTTTTAATAAGCAAACAGTAAATGAAAGCATAATGAGAAGACTTATCAAAGGGTCAAACATCTTTTTTTTTTAAGTTGAAAAAGGGCTGTAACTTCTGATAATCAACAACTGGCTATCTGTCAATTTTTTCAGCTTCTTTCAAAGTTAACCAGAATACTACTACTTCACTACAGAAATTTTCCATATTTTAATTTTGCCCAAGCAAATATTTCAGTCAGTGAATACAGTGCAAATTAAATATGATCGGAAGTAAAGCTTCGATAGCCATTCATCTCCACAGAACCACTTACAGCAAGAAAACCTGCTTTTCTGAAAATAGGTTTTAAAGCCCATTGTTTCTTTTTTCTAGTGCAAACGGCTAAAATACCAATTGAATAATATAGGAATCCATCCTCACAAAATTTACTTTTCATGCTCTCTTCGCATGAAAAATTATTTACACCAAGGTATCATCAAGTTCTGTTCGTCTTTCAACTGTACACTGTACAGCCTACCCAAAGTTCAATTAGTCCCATCACCATCGTCCTATCTGCTTACACAAATGTATTTAGGGAGAAATGCTTTGAATATTACTCTAGTTCTTCCACGGTACAGACGTCAACAAAAACTTATTCACGAAAACACGTTAACGATATTGGTAAAGTCTCTAGAAAATACACTTTTAAAACAAAACATGAGACATAGACTAACGAAATGGACAAATGTTGAGAGCACTTGATCTATAACTTACAAACATAAAAACCATACAGGCTTAAAGACAGTGGCAGAATGCGGTTCATGAGCAGAAACAAGCCTGACTCCCTTTCCTTGGAGTAACATTAATCCATTCAACACAGAAGAATGACAAACGACTACTGATGCCAATCTACTTCACAAATATCAGGCGAGAGCGAACCACAACTGTCCTGAGAAGCCAGCCTCACAGTTCTGAACTGTCACATTTCCCATACCTGTGTCCATCCCATATCCCAACCCTCGCCAGCCCCGCCTCTCCCCTGCCCCCAACCTTGGCCTAGCTAAACCAAAAATCAGAAGCTAAAACTCTCGAACCTTCCTCCTCCGGAGACGCAATCCCTCTTACCCACCCCCGCCAAGAAATTTTCTACCACTCCAAAACCCGGCCAAAGAGGCGCGGTGAGGAGTCGCCGAAGAAAAAGCACATCCCGCCTCCGGCCGCCGCCTCCCTGGAGCCTCCGCGGCGCTCCGGACAGGGGCCGAGATCCAGGCCAAAAGGAGTTGCAGGCCCCGTACACCCAGCACCTCCAAGAGCCAGGCCCGGAGAAAACGGAAGATCACTTACTAGTGGGAGCTCTGCCAAAAGTTCCCTGCCATGGAACACAGCTTGGCCTGATAAAAAAGCACCAGCCGGCGGAGCGGCGCGCGGAGCGACCATAGACCCAACCCTCCCGGTCACCGCGCTCCTTGATCTGATGGACTCGGCTCCGCTCCGCGGCGGCGACGGTGAGAGGAAGATAGCACCCTATTCTCCTTGACGCCGGCCGGCAACACTCTGCTGTACAAACCAGTTCCTACGCATAGAAGTTCCGGCCCGCACCTCGGTAGCGGAGGAAAGAGGCGGGGAGGAGATAGCCCTTGCGCACACTGAAAAAGGAGTTGGGAACTGACTCTCACGAAGTCTCGCGGCATTTGGGAGAGTATCGCGAGAGGTTTTCGTCATTTCCGGCCTAGAGCCCGCGCGGCTCGGGAGTCTGTGGCAGCTCCGATTCACGGAGAAGGGGTGGGATGGGGAAACCATCCCTTGTTCGGGTTAACTTTACTCCCATCTTACAGGCTTCCAAAGCAGCACAGTGGCTTTGTATTAAAGTATACGACTTCCTGACTTCTGTTCTTTCTCCTGTGTTTGGAAAGAGAAATAAAGTTAATTTTGGCCTCAAAGGGCTTCCCTTGTGGCTCAGCTGGTAACGGATCCAGCCGCAATGCGGTAGACCTGGGTTCGATCCCTGTGTTTGGAAGATCCCCTGGAGAAGGGGAAGGCTACCCACTCCAGTATTCTGGCCTGGAGAATTCTATGGACTGTATAGTCCATGGGATCGCAAACAGTCGGACACGACTGAGCGACTTTGACACTTTCACTTGGCCTCAAAACCTAACAAGCCAAATAGGTTCTTAATGGAGTTCTTTTGGAATGAAGTGACTGCGAAACAATGCAAAAAGAGATTACGACAAATTACTAGAAGCTAGGAGATTCAGGTCCCTTCCTTCTGTGAACTTTCAGGCAGTTTACCAGAATGCCACATAGAAATACTTCCTGTGTACAACCTGGTTTCTGCTTCCTACCCAGAACTCCAGCGTCTAAATGCCCAGCATCCCTCAGTTTTAGCAGTGGCCCTGCAAGTCAGGAGCATCAGCTTAGGCTTCATCAGTTCAAAGGTAAATCACCTTTGAGGGGCCCCATAAATGTCGGTTGAATTGAATTGGCTTGAACCAAAAACTAGTTTCCACTGTTTCCCCATCTATTTCCCATGAAGTGATGGGACCAGATGCCATGATCTTGTTTTCTTAATGTTGAGCTTTAAGCCAACTTTTTCACTCTCCTCTTTCACTTTCATCAAGAGGCTTTTTAGTTCCTCTTCACTTTCTGCCATAAGGGTGGTGTCATCTGTATATCTGAGGTTACTGATATTTCTCCTAGCAATCTTGATTCCAGCTTATGCTTCTTCCAGCCCAGCGTTTCTCATGATGTACTCTGCATATAAGTTAAATAAGCAAGGTGACAATATACAGCCTTGACGTACTCCTTTCCCTATTTGGAACCAGTCTGTTGTTCCATGTCCAGTTCTAACTGTTGCTTCCTGACCTGCATATAGGTTTCTCAAGAGGCAGGTCAGGGGGCCTGGTATTCCCATCTCTTTCAGAATTTTCCACAGTTTCTTGTGATCCACACAGTCAAAGGCTTTGGCATAGTCAATAAAGCAGAAATAGATGTTTTTCTGGAACTCTCTTGCTTTTTCCATGATCCAGTGGATGTTGGCAATTTGATCTCTGGTTCCTCTGCCTTTTCTAAAACCAGCTTGAACATCAGGAAGTTCATGGTTCATGTACTGTTGAAGCCTGGTTTGGAGAATTTTGAGCGTTACTTCACTAGTGTGTGAGATGAGTGCAATTGTGCAGTAGTTTGAGCATTCTTTGGCATTGCCTTTCTTTGGGATTGGAATGAAAACTCAGATTTTCCAGTCCTGTGGCCACTGCTGAGTTTTCCAAATTTGTTGGCATATTGAGTGCAGCACTTTCACAGCATCATCTTTCAGGATTTGAAATAGCTCAACTGGAATTCCATCACCTCCACTACCTTTGTTCATAGTGATGCTTCCTAAGGCCCACTTGACTTCACTTTCCAGGATGTCTGGCTCTAGGTGAGTGATCACACCATCGTGATTATCTTGGTTGTGAAGATCTTTCGGGTACAGTTCTTCTGTATATTCTTGCCACCTCTTCTTAATATCTTCTGCTTCTGTTAGGCCCATATCATTTCTGTCCTTTATCAAGCCCATCTTTGCATGAAATGTTCCCTTGGTATCTCTAATTTTCTTGAAGAGATCTCTAGTATTTCCCATTCTGTTGTTTTCCTCTATTTCTTTGCATTGATCTCTGAGGAAGGCTTTCTTATCTCTCCTTGCTATTCTTTGGAACTCTGCATTCAGATGCTTATATCTTTCCTTTTCTCCTCTGCTTTTCGCTTCTCTTCTAACAGCTATTTGTAAGGCCTCCTCAGACAGACATTTTGCTTTTTTGCATTTCTTTTCCATGGGGAAGGTCTTGATCCCTGTCTCCTATACAATGTCATGAACCTCTGTCCATAGTTCATCAGGCACTCTATCTATCAGATCTAGTTCCTTAAATCTATTTCTCACTTCCGCTGTATAATCATAAGGGATTTGATTTAGGTCAAAATCAAATGGTGCAGAGGATGATTGCAGCCATGAAATTAAAAGACGCTTACTCCTTGGAAGGAAAATTATGACCAACCTAGATAGTATATTGAAAAGCAGAGATATTACTTTGTCAACAAAGGTCCATCTAGTCAAGGCTATGGTTTTTCCAATGGTCATGTATGGATGTGAAAATTGGACTGTGAAGAAAGCTGAGCACAGAAGAATTGATACTTTTGAACTGTGGTGTTGGAGAAGACTCGAGAGTCCCTTGGACTGCAGGGAGGTCCAACCAGTCCATCCTAAAGGAGATCAGTCCTGGGTGTTCATTGGAAAGACTGATGCTGAAGCTGAAATCCAATACTTTGGCCACCTCATGCAAAGAGTTGACTCAATGGAAAAGACTTCGATGCTGGGAGGGATTGGGGGCAGGAGGAGAAGGGGACGACAGAGGATGAGATGGCTGGATGGCATCACTGACTCGATGGACATGAGTTTGAGTGAACTCCTGGAGGTGGTGATGGACAAGGAGGCCTGACGTGTTGTGATTCATGGGATCGCAAAGAGTCTGACAGATCTGAGTGACTGAACTGAACTGAACTGAAAAACTAGTTTAGGATATCTCTGGTGGAATGCAGCAATTTACGAAAGCTGTTAAAATGTCTAAATACCCCAGCTTATCTGGATGCAAAAGGTGATGAGCCATGTAAGTTTGCTGGCGGCTTTTTTTTTTTTCTCTGATACTTAAATTTCCTTTATAAGTTTAGGAATATTCTTTCTCAGTCCTTACTATACATATAATTTGAACTCACTGATATTAAATCAGTCTGAAGATTCCCAGTGAAGGAAAGTTACACAGCTCAAAACCCCCCTCCACGTCCTCCCCACCATTCTATGCAAAACAAAGAACTCTCACAACAAAAGAAAAAAAATTTTACAGTACCTGGTGGCTCAGATGGTAAAGCGTCTGTATACAATGCAGGAGACCCGGGTTCCATCCCTGGGTCAGGAAGATCCTCTCCTGGAGAAGGAAATGGCAATCCACTCCAGTACTATTGCCTGAAAAATCCCATGGACAGAGGAGCCTGGTAGGCTACAGTCCATGGGGTTGCAAAGAGTCGGACACAACTGAGTGACTTCACTTACTTAAGGTTGATTACACCCAGCTCCCAGCTGGTCCCAGCCTCTGCCCAATCTTCAGAATTCCTTGCCCCAGCCATTTAAGAGATAACAACTCTGAACAACCCTGGAGAAGAACAGGCCCCCTTAAGACAGTAGATTTCCACATATATGCCTGTATAATGGAGAAGGAAATGGCAACCCACTCCAGTGTTCTTGCCTGGAAAATCCCATGGACAGAGGAGTCGGGTAGGCTGCAGTCCGTGGGGTCTCGAAGAGTCGGACACAACTGAGCGACTTCACTTTCACTTTTCACTTTCATGTATTGGAGAAGGAAATGGCAACCCACTCCAGTGTTCTTGCCTGGAGAATCCCTGGGATGGAGGAGCCTGGCGGGCTGCCATCTGTGGGGTTGCACAGAGTCGAACACGACTGAAGTGACTTAGCAGCAGCAGCAGCAGCCTGTAATATACTTACTCTTTTCTTGGATTAGTGCAGTAGCTCACTAATCTGACTGATGCCCCTTCTTGCCTCATTAAAGGTGATCTATTCCTGTAAAGTGCTGGTCTCCTTCTTTTTCCGAACCTCGTCTTCTCTAACTCCCTTACCCTACACCCAGGACCAAGAAACGGAACATTCCCAAGAAGATCCTCCAGAACAAAAAAATGTCTAAATAATAAACATGCTAAGCCTAGCCAGCATGAACCAATTACAGAAGCCTGTCTGAACTGTGATTTTTCTAAAAGTTTACACCAAGTTACTGTATTATTTTTCTTAAGAAAGAAGGTATTTAAGGAAAGGAAATTTCTGAAATATGTAAATGGATGTCAGAAAGATCAAATTTGGCAAGGTGTGTGTTTGAGTTTACTATTGCTGCTATAACAAATGACCATAAACTTGGTGATGTGAAACAGCACACATTTATTATTTTACAGTTCTGGTGGTCAGAAGTCCTAAATTCATGGGTCTCTCATTGGGGCTAAAGTCACAGAGTCACCGAGACTGTGTTCCTGCCTAAAAGCTCTAGAGGAGAATTTTTTCTTGTCTTTTCCAACTTCTAAAGGTTGCCCACATACCTTAGCTCACAGCCCCCTTTCATTTTCAAAGCCAGCAATGGCCAATTGACTCACATAGCATCACTCTGACAGTGACTCTTCTGCCTCCCTTTTCTTCATTTAAAATACTCTGTGATCATTACGTTGGGTGCACCTGAATAAGCTGGATTCTTTATTTTAAATTCAACCTATTAGCAATCTCAACTCCATTTTCAGACTCAATTTTCCTTTGCCCTGTAACTCAAGATTTGATCGCTGGCCCACCCACTCACCTCCCATTTGTGTGCCTGGTTCATAACAGGGGGTTGAGGACCCTGGACCTAACTTATTCACAGGTGTTTGAGGATTAGGATGTGGACATCTTTGAATGGGGTGCGCTATTCTGACTTCTGTAATGCCTTCCAATTATTCAATGGCTCTGGCTCACGGACTTAAGTATCTAGGCTCTTCAACAGGTATGGTCTTAGAATGGAGGTGATGCCTCAGAGTGATATAGCTTAATAGCCCTGGCTCCTACTGATTCTTATAACTAACAAAAAACCTTTGTAAAATGAATGCTTTGTGGTATTGAACTCTACCTTCTCCAGAATCTTATATATTGACTTCCCCCCACTGCCATTTTGGAGAAGTCTCTCAGAGCTATCTGAGATGCTGCCTCCCGGGCTGCAGTCCTCATTTTGTCCCCAGTAAAGCTTAACTTGCCACTCTCAAGTTGTACATCTTTTTTAGTCAACAGTTATTGCGACCACGAAGGGACCCAGAGTGGACTTCCTTCCTTCAACTGGACACCATGAGGAACCGGAGCTTTGGTACCAGCATCGGCCCCTTGTGCCCATTCTTGGGGAGTGCAGACGAATTTGGAGTATGACTCCTGCCTGGTGAAGTTCTGGTTTGGTTTGGTTTGAGTGTGCAGACATCTGGTACATACTGCTCGAGCTAATACGGGAATTGCTCATTCTAAGGTTCCACACTCCACCTGGGAACCCCTTGGAAAAACAGATTTTTTTTTTGACTGGTCAATCTATAGCTGTGACAAGAAAAATGGCCTAAAATATTAGATCTTTATTGACAATAGGATAGGAAAATGGACTAAAGTTCCCTTATGTCTAGGACTTCCTTCTGTAATTAACAGCCTGGGGCTGATCAAACTAAGACCCTCACTTCCCTAGAGGGACAATCCCTGCTGGGACCAATCTGCCCTTGTTATAAGGACCAACTTGAGCACTGTCTGGTCTAAATTCTGGCTATAAAACTATGATCAGAGAAAAATATTATTTTTGACAATGTGGTCACAATATTCTTTAGACTCCAGAGAAAGCTTGAAGAAAAAAATTATCTTTTTAAGAATTCTTGCCCTGAGGAAATAATTCCGCCTGGAATGCGGAAGACCCAGGTTTGACCCCTGGGTCGGGAAGATCCCCTAGAAAAGGAAATGGCAACCCGCTCCAGTACTCTTGCCTGGAGAATCCCATGGAGGGAGGAGCTGGTAGGCTACAGCCCATGGGGTCACAAAGAGTCGGACACGACTGAGCAACTTCACTTTCACTTTCACTTATTAAGTAGTCCTCCAGTAATAATTTGGCTTTTCACATGGATTTGCCTATAGAAACATAATGCTCTGAGTAGTGAACTAAAGTATTTGGTCAATTTGGCAATTATTATCCTCATAGATTAACAAATTTATACTGGCTTTTTAACATATGAATTTCTGTGTGTTTGGTTAATGTGTGTCCACACCTAAGAGATGGTCTAGACTTGGTAGAATGGCAGCTCAGGTTTCTGAATCTGTGAGAATAAAAGCCAGATTGTAAAACTCTGAAGAAATCCATCTGTCTCAGTAATCTTCCCAAATGATTGAAATCTGACTTTAATATATTTTTCAAACTCATACTCAGAATGGATCTCACAGTCTGGCTGTGGACTGAAAGGCTCTCCTAATTGCTCCCATCACATCCTTTACTCCTGGAACACTGGCTAATTTCCTTCAATGAATGAATCTTTTCATTCATTCTTTTTTCAAATTTGTGTGTTTTAATTAGACTCCTTTGATTGCTAATGTTCCTTTCAGAAATGTACAGTTCACTATACAAAGAAACGTGAATTGACAATAGAACCGTAACTAGAAAACTATGCAAGATTGAGGCATACTTCTTTTTTAATTATCTTTTTAAACTAGGTTTCATTTTAGACTTGCTTAAAAAGTTGAAATATAGGTGATTTACAATGTTATGTTAATTTCTGCTGTACAGCAGAGTGATTTAGTTATACATATACATCAGTTCAGTTCAGTTCAGTCGCTCAGTCGTGTCCAACTCCTTGCGACCCCATGAATCGCAGCACGCCAGGCCTCCCTGTCCATCACCAACTCCCGGAGTTCACTCAGACTCGCGTCCATCGAGTCAGTGATGCCATCCAGCCATCTCATCCTCTGTCGTCCCCTTCTCCTTCTGCCCCCAATGTCTCCAAGCATCAGAGTCTTTTCCAATGAGTCAACTCTTCACATGAGGTGGCCAAAGTACTGGAGCTTCAGCTTTCGCATCATTTCCTCCAAAGAAATCCCAGGGCATACCTTCTTTTTTAAAAAATACTTTTCCATTATGGTTTATTATAGGATACTGAATATATTTCCCTCTGCTATACAGTAGGATCATGTTGTTTATCCACTCTATATGTAATAGCTTACATCTGCTAACCCCAACCTCCTACTATATCTTCCTCCCCAGCTCCATCCCCCTTGGCAACAAGTCTGTGTCTATGTCTGTGAATCTGTTTCATAGATAGGTTCTTTTGTGTGATTTTAGATTCCACATATAAGTGATATCACATGGTATTTGTCTTTCTCTGACTTACTTCACTTAACATGATAATCTCTAGTTGCAACCATGTTGCTGCAGATATTTTATTCTTTTTATGGCTGAGTAGTACTCCGTTGTAAATATGGACCACATCTTCTTTCTCCATTCATCTGTTGATGGACATTAAGGTTGTTTCTGCATCTTGGCTATTGTGAATACTGCTGCTATGAACATAGGAGTGCCTGTATCTTTTTATAGTTTTGTCTGGATATATGCCAAGGAGTGAGCTGGGTCATATGGTAATTCTATTTTCAGTTTTCTGAGGAACCTCTATACTGTTTTCCATCGTGGCTTCACCAACTTACATTCCCACCAACAGTGTAGGAGGGTTCCCTTTTCTTCACACCCACTCCAGCATATTTTATTTGTAGACATTTTAATGATGGCCATTCTGACTGGTGTGAGGTGGTACTTCATTGCAGTAGTTTCTCTAATAATTTGCAAACTTGAGCATCTTTTCATGGAGGCTTACTTCTTTCTTATGTTTTCTTGTTTCCAGCTAGCCTGTGTAGTTCCCTCCATTTTCTGTCTACTTCATAGTCTCTGCTCACTGTAACTAATTTTTGTGCTCTTCAGCTTTTTTTTACATCGTGAACTTTGAACTTAGCTTCCACTCTATTTCATGCACCATTTCTATTCTGGTTTATTCATATACATAGAGGTAACACAAAAAACATATTTTTCAGGGTTTCCACACTATACAGCTAGGGGCAGTCCTGATTAGAATTACCATGACTGGCTAAGAGGATGATCCTTAACCTTGACTGTTTCAGAGTTTGCCTGTGGCGGGGATGGGCATCGGGAAGTGAAGTGAAGTGAAGTCGCTCAGTCATGTCCGACTCTTTGCAACTCCATGGACTGTAGCCTGTCAGGCTCCTCCATCCATGGGATTTTCCAGGCAAGAGTACTGGAGTGGATTGCCATTTCCCTCTCCAGGGGACTTTCCCGACCCAGGAAATGAACCGGGTCTCCCGAGTTGCAGGCAGACGCTTTACCGTGGGAGCCATCAAACATTGTATTTCTCAAGCTTCACTTCCAGACCAAAATATTCTATAGAACTAATGTACATATACATGTATTTATATGACTGTGTATATGTATTATGTATTATGTATGGAGAAGGCAGTGGCACCCCACTCCAGTACTCTTGCCTGGAAAATCCCATGGATGGAGGAGCCTGGTGGGCTGCAGTCCATGGGGTCACGAAGAGTCGGACACGACTGAGCGTCTTCACTTTCACTTTTCCCTTTCCTGCATTGGAGAAGGAAATGGCAACCCACTCCAGTGTTCTTGCCTGGAGAATCCCAGGGACGGGGGATCCTGGTGGGCTGCCATCTATGGGGTCACACAGAGTTGGACACGACTGAAGTGAGTTAGCAGTAGCAGATATGTATTTAAGTTTGAACAAGGAAAAACTGTGGAAGAATATGCACACAAAGTTATAATGGGATTAGTGAGACAGAACAAGGCTGCTGCTAAGATATGGATTCTTGGGCAAAAAATTTTGTGGGCTCTCTTTCTGTATTAACATTCTGAATAAAAAATGTACTCCACTGGAGACTGTAAAGTCAAAAACAAAAAGAACTGTAGAAACATTGTACTCTGGTTTGTACATCCGTTTTTCATAAGAATATAGGCTAATAATTCTGAATATGCTTTGCATGTATGCTGAGGTTGAACAAATAAGTAAATGGATAGTAGCTAATGGGAGCCAGATTTCTTACTATCAGATAAAGAAGTTACAGATAATCAACGGAGAACGGATAGACTGAACTCTATGGTAATGAATTAGAGTTAGAGATCAGAGAATTAACTCTGTTTAGCTCATTATATACACAAACAGATATAAAATAATCATAGATATGTTTGTACACAGGTGTTAGTATACATATATATATTTCCTAGTTCTACCTGCTGAGAGAAGCTAAGAGCAGTGACACCCCAATTGCAAGCAGGACACTCACACCAGATCTTAGTTTCCAAATACTGTTCTCCAATAAAAGGAACCCAGGATCCTTGGAGAAATAGCCAGTTATAAGGTTGGGCAGGGAAAATGCAAGATGATCCTAATTCATACTACCAGTAAGGAAGGAAGTGAGCAAAAATAAAAAAGAAGGAAGGAAATGTATCAAAAGGACACAGCAGTCAACTTGAAAAAGACCCCAGTAGCCTAAGGTGGAAAGGCTTGAGCAATAGCAACAACAAAATAGTGTACTATTGTAGCCCCAAAAATAAAATAAATATACCTGAATCCATATTGATACAAATATATGTTTGAATAAATAAATGGGTAAAAAGAGATAAATCCTCCTTACTGAAGAATTCCAAACAATACATGCACATACTTCCCACTATTCATAAGACGGAACTTTAGGGGTTGTTTTGACCTCATGGAATATTTGGCAATATCTGCAGACGTTTTTGCTTGTCACAACTATGAGGTGGGTGCTAAGGGCATCTATTAGGTAGAGGCCAGGTATGTTGTTAAATATCCTGCAATGCTGTATGTGCAACAACGCTGAATTATCCATCCCAAAGTGCCAGTAGTGCCAAGTCTGAGAAACTTCCGTCTGTGATATATATGGTGAGACGGGTGTGTTATGATTATGAGGACAAGGCAGTCAGGCTAAGAATGACAAAACTAAAAGACAGGGGAAAAAAACTGG
The DNA here is from genome assembly GCF_032405125.1 of Capricornis sumatraensis. Taxonomy (NCBI): domain Eukaryota; kingdom Metazoa; phylum Chordata; class Mammalia; order Artiodactyla; family Bovidae; genus Capricornis; species Capricornis sumatraensis. Next base: position 37,899,539 of record NC_091081.1, on the reverse strand, counting down.
TTCGTTGTGGAATTAACCCACCCTCAAAAAACTGCCTCCAGACTTCCTGTTATGTGGAAATAATGTCCCTTTATTGTTTAAACAACTTTCAGTTGCCATTTCTAATACCCACAGACAAGATCATCCTAACTGACAAGGAGAGAGAAGAAGGATTAGGACAAAATATGGTAAGCACATTCTATAAGCACAGAGTGTCCCAGGGCAAGAGGAAATGGCCAATCTGGTATTGACTCTCTGAAGTGTTATTTACTCTGGGAAGCTTTCCAAAATAAGTTCTGTTGTTGAAATTCTCAGCTAGACACTTCCATCACATTATACCACACTGATTTTCTTTGTTCTTCTCGGAAAATTGAATAAAAACTATTTGTGAGTTGAAATTAGGAAGCATAAATTATACATTTTATATATTCTTTGAGGAAACAGCCTCAAAACTTTTCAAAGACTTTAAAATGCTGAAAAGGGGGGAAATGGCATGATCTCTTTAAATTTTCAACTTAGAAAAATGGTTGGAACTGAACTTTGTTGTTATTCAGCTGCTAAGTCATGTTTGAATTTTTACAACCTCATGGACTTCAGCATGCCAGGCTTCCCTGTCCTTCACTATCTCCTGGAGTTTGCTCAGACTTATGTCCATTGAGTTGCTGATGCCATCCAATCATCTCATCCCCTGGAACTGAACTTGAAAAATGATTTTTGTGTTAATTATAAAACAATGGATAAATGGGGATAGGAAAAAATGGAGAAAGAAAAACATTACTGAATTTTACTTTTTTTTCTCTCTCTCTAATGTGATACAAGGGAGGAAATCATGGAATACAGAGCACAGTGAAAAACTTTAAATGATCTTATGGGAGCTATTTATTTAATAAGAGATGATTAAGGCAACACTGGGGGCAAGAGATTCAGGGATCCATGGCCAATAAGAGAAATGCCTTGTATAATTTGATCTAAAAGTTTTCCTTGTGATAAATCATAGTGGGAAAGAATATAAAATATATTTATATAAATAAATAAAAATATAAACAAATATTTTAAAAGAATATATATAGGTGTATGTATATAGGGCTTCCTTGGTGGCGCAGACAGTAAAGAATCTACCTGCAATGCAAGAGACCCAAGTTTGATACCTGAGTCAGAAAGATCCCCTGGAGAAGGGAATGGCTATGAACACCAGTATTCTTGTCTGGAGAATGCCATGGACAGAGGAACCTGGTGGGCTACAATCCATGGGGGTGCAAAAAGTCCGACACAACTGAGTGACTCACACACACATATATATACATGTATTGTTTTTGTTCAGTAGAAATTAACACAATATTGTAAAATACTTGAATTTGGTGAGTTCATACTCTAATGCTATCTCTCATTACACATTGTACATTTAATAATGATTAGAAACATTTTTAATATGAGCAGTCTTCTCAATGCACATTTTTTAATACAGAAATCCTCATTTAGTGCTTGCTTCAGCAGCATATATACTAAAATTGGAATGATAAAGAGATTAGCATGGCCCCTGTGCAAGGATAACATGAAAATTTGTGAATATTCACATTTTTAAAAAAAAATCCCATTCAACTGCTGGGTCATCAATTCATGATCTTCTATCTCATGAAATCAAATCCAGCTACCCAAAACTATAGTTAATAATAATTACATGTATATATTTTACTTAATCCTATTGACATGCCTATTAAGTGGTATTATTAGGCTCTTTTTATGGATAAGCAAATAGGCTGAAAAGTTAAACAACCAGCTCAGGTCTACAAATGTAGTATGGTGGAGCCAGAATGCAGCACCAGTCTGCGTGTCTGGAGTGGGTATGACTTCTGTATTATATAAATAGTGCCAAGAAGGGACAAACCAAGTACTTGTCAACACTGAACATATTAAGGACCAGCAAATATCACACTCCCACAGGCCCTCACACAGTACTGAACACTTTACTAATGATTCCTCAATAAATACTTATGATTAATTTTTAAATGTCCTTGTTGAAACAGAACTATACTGTTCATGAATAGTGGGCAGAGCACTGAATAGAACAATAGACCCAGTGTTAACAAGGGCTCTTCTATTAACTAACTATGTGGCCTTGGACAAATTACTTGTCGGAGGCTCAGCTTTAGACTCAGAATAATGGTTCTTGATGGTCAGTTATCACGGTTGGTGAGCAGTAGCTGAGCCAAGATGCTATGGAATCTTCTATCTCTCCATTAGATTACTAAGAGGACCATAAGTACTGCTTTACGCAGGCAGTTTGAAAATAAGCTTCCAGCAAAACAAAAGCTGTTTCAGGAGGATAATGGAATTCCAGTGCATCTGAAGGGTAGGATAGCTGTTGCCCTCCTATATACAACCACCAAGGTTCTTACAGTTGGTGAAACAGCAGATGCCATATATCAGCTGGCTGTGGTTTCATTTCCCAAAAAGCAGGACTGACTTCAGTTTATCTTCCCAGCAATCAGTTGGTTCAATTCCATTTAGCTCTGTGTGGACCAGTAAATCTGATACACAACTGAGTTCTTTTAGTCAGTATTTATTGACTTGTACTAACTGCCATCAATAAAGCAGTCTTTACCATGAAAAAAACAAGTCAGAATAACAATACCAGCTGGGCCTGCTTTCCAATGTTGGACAACATATGGAGGTGATCTTTGGAAAACATGATTTGTTGAACAAATGAAAGGCTTTACAGTCTCAAATTCTAAGCTCAAGAAGTCCATTTAACCTCTGCTATACTGACTGAATTGGTTATGGTGTAAACCTAGCTCAACAGCCCACCATAAGTCTGGCTGATAACTTCATCCTTTCATTGGATTCTACTTCTCTGAACCTATTCTTTGGCATTTATCATTTGATTTCATCTCTCTTTCACCCAAACCAATCAGTTTCCAAAGTAATTTTCTGGCACCAAAGAGAAGACAGTATGCTGCCCAGATCACAGGGGCAAACTGTTCCAAAGACCACAGGAAACTTCTGCCCCTTCTTCTTACCCCAGTTGCATTAATCATATTTAAAATTTTTCTGTATGACATTTTGACATCTTAAATAATCTTTGTGGCTGGGGAGAGACTGCTCCATCAGGGCTAATTCTTAGGGAGTGCAAAGGATCCAACAAGAAGTATGCCCTTGATATGTAAACTAATGAATCCAGAGCCGTCATACCTTTGCTATCTGGCCCATATTCCTGCACCTTAATCACCACAGGGTTAGGTGCCAGGCAATAAGGACCACCCCATCATAGGAACAGAATAAAGGGACAAAGTACAGCAATTCAATAAGTAATCCCACTAGGGAAACATAAGTAAAGAAAAAAGTATGGGATGGGACTTCCCTGGTGGTCCAGTGGCTAAGACTCTGAACTCCCAAAGCAGAAAGTCTAGGTTTGATCCCTGTTTAGGGAAGTAGATCTTACATAACATCACTAAGAGTTTGGATACTGCAACTAAACATTCCACATGCTGCAACTGAAGATCTATAATACGTGCTGGAACTAAGACTCAGCACAGCCAAATAGGTAAATAAGTAAATATTATTTTTGAAAAAGAAAAAAAATGTATGATAGACCCTCATAAGTTAAGGATCACTCAAGAAAGCACGTTTGCTTAACAAAACCATGCCAGGGAGCCATAAGTCATGACCCAAAGCAATAAAACAATGGCAGAGTGGGATGATTTGGGAGAATGGCATTGAAACATGTATAATATCATATAAGAAATGAATCACCAGTCTAGGTTCGATGCAGGATACAGGATGCTTGGGGTTGGTGCACTGGGATGACCCAGAGGGATGGCATGGGGAGGGAGGTGGGAGGGGGGTTCAGGATTGGGAATACGTGTACACCTGTGGTAGATTGATGTTGATGTATGGCAAAACCAATATAATATTGTAAAGTAAAATAATAATAATATAATAAAATAAAAAATAAAATACAAAGCAAATGAAGGAAATAAAAAATCCTCCAGGGAAATTCCCTGGTTGTCCCCTACTCCACGCTTTCACTGCCAAGGGCATGGATTCAGTCCCTGATCAGGGAGCTAGGAACCTGCAAGCCTGTGCCTCAGCCAGAAAAGAAAAAAAAAAAAAAAAAAAACAGTGGTGGAATGAGACCCATATCCTGCCCAGCAAGGGCAGTAAGTTAATGATTCCTAGGACATGCTCCTCTGCATACACTAAAAACGAAAATATAAGGAGGAGGTGACATTATATTGAAACCTGAGATGATTTACCATATTTTAGTATATGTCACCACGTTTTTGCTTATTTTGATTGTGCCATGACAATCCCATTTTGAACATGTAGGGACAAGAAAACTTCCCCATCTGATGTGGAGGGGGAACTAATGATAGAGCTTGACATCTACTTAAGAATGAGTAAGCTGGTCTTCTCCACCTCCTCACTTTTCCTTTGACTATAAAACTGTAGCCTACTAAGCTCTTGGGCAGCACTCCCTCACCTGCCTGCTTGTAAATCTCACATGCTTTCCTACACTACTAAACTTTTTCCTTACCTGTCACTGCCTCTTGCTGAATTCTTTCTGTGCCAACACAGAAAAGCCTATTCTCGGCTGCGTCCTGAAATGCTTTCTCCCATTTCAGCTATAGCCTAAAACTCAAGGACACTCTTCAAACTAGCCATTCCTAAATTGTTCATGCTGCCCGACCTTACCTTTCCCATAAGAACCCTAATAAAATGTCTGGCCTAAACATATTGCACACTCCTGCCTTTGCTTCATGATCAAAATCTGGTGTTTGTTCTGTGGCTGTGTGATGAGCTGTCCCTTCTGTTTCTAGGGGAATTGTGAGAAACATTAAACTTTTCTTGCAGTGGCACGGACCTCTCTGTGTTGTCACTCAGTCCCCTTTATAAATAAGACTTACGCACAGAACACAGACCAGCAGGTCTTTTCAAAGCTAAAGTAGCTTAAGAGGGAGAAGAGTACTGAGTATTATCAAACAACGACTTGCCCTTCAGGGCAAGCTTATCAGGATGTACTTATTTTATGATTCGAATTCATTTACTTGAGAGTCCCTTGGACTGCAAGGAGATCCAACCAGTCCATCCAAAAGGAGATCAGGCCTGGCTGTTCATTTGAAGGACTGAGGCTGAAGCTGAAACTCCAACACTTTGGCCACCTCATGCGAAGAGTTGACTCATTGGAAAAGACCCTGATGCTGGAGGGATTGGGGGCAGGAGGAGAAGGGGATGACAGAGGATGAGACGGCTGGATGGTATCACCGACTTGATGAACATGAGTTTGAGTGAACTCCGGGAGTTGGTGATGGACAGGGAGGCCTGGCGTGCTGCCATTCATGGGGTCGCAAGGAGTCGGACACGACTGAGCGACTGTACTGAACTGAACTGAATTCCTTTACTTGGCAGATCTTGATCTATGTTTAAAAAAAAAAACAGTGGATAGTTCACATGTGTGTGTTAGTTGCTCAGGTGTGTCCGACTCTGTGACCCCATGGACTGTAGGCTCCTCTGTCCATGGAATTCTCCAAGCAAGAATACTTGAGTGGGTAGCCATTCCCTTCTCCAGGAGATCTTCCAGACCCAGGGACTGAACCCTGGTTTCCTACATTGCAGCAGATTTTCTACTGTCTGAGCCACCAGGGAAGCCCCTAGTTCACATGAATTAAATTCAAAATATTTCTTTGTGAGAAGGGAAAATGAGACTTGGTGTAAATTAACCCTACCATTCTTTTTGTTTCTAATCATTGGACTGCTTGAATACTCATCTCCCTTTTTATTCACCTTATTTATTCTTTGTCTTCTTTGAGTTTTCCTTGAGACTAAAATGATAGATTTTGTTTAAAACTTAAAGACCGAGTTCTGTCTTCAGTATGGAAAATATACTGAACATCAGTCCATTTCGGCTTCTGTAACAAAATATCATAAACTAGGTGGCCTAAAAACAACAAACATTTATTTCTTGCAGTTCTAGAATCTGAGAAGTCCGTGATCAAGACTACAGACAGAATTATGTCTGTTGAGAACCCTTTTCTTGGGTCATAGGCAGTTTTTCTCTGTGTCTTCACATGGCAGAAGGGGAAGGTGGTCTCTGGAGTGTTTTTTATAAGAGCACCAACCCCATTCAGGAGAGCTCCACCCTCATGACCTACCACTTTCTTAAGGCTCCACCCATCACATTGGACCCTAGGTTTCAATATACAAGTTCTGGAGGAGGCAAAGATACAGACCTTAGCACTAAATACGAGAAAGTCGGTTAATTTGCCCACAGAATACATTAAAGAAGATCTCTTCAATCATCCCTAGAGACCCTAAGGGAGGGGACGGTTCTAGTTTTTATCTCCTTTGTTCTGTTTTCCTTTCCTGTCCTTTATGAGGTGATCAGTGGAAACGTTCAGAGGCAGAATCTTTGCTGCAGCTGCTCTTGATACTTGATCCTTTTTTCATTAATTCAACCAACTGGAAATAAAGCTTGCTAAGGCCAGAAGCCTTGTCTGTGTTGTTCACTTCTGTATCCTTACTCGGCACATCGACACATAGTGGGCGCTCAACAAATACTTGTTAAATGAACGAACCATTATTTTACTGAACTTCTGTGTGCTGGGTACCGCTCCAGAAGCTGAGAAAAGGGAGGTAAGGACCGCATTGCGGTTCCTGTGGAGGCCCACACTAGAGAACAAAAACAGACGCGCCAAGTGTTCTGCCTAATGGAGGGAAGGAACGCCGGGCTGAGACCTGCGCCAGGCGGCGCTGGGTGGCGTGCGCGTCTGGCGGGTCTGGCCTGGCTCTCCTCTGGCTCCCGCGGCGCGGACCGATCTGCAGCAACAGACCCGGGAGCTGTTGGAATGCCAGATGATTCCTCCCGACGGACTAGCCCCCGGGCGTTCCTATCTCGTTCCCAGACGCTTCCCGGTGCTCCGGGGTTGGGCAGCACACACCTGTCTTCCCAGCGTCCGCCCAGCTGCGGCTCAGGCCTGCGAGACTCCAGGGAGCGATACGCCCCCATCCGCCGGCTGCGGGCCAGAACAGCAGCGGTGCCGCAACAATCTCCAAATTCTTCAGAGACTTCACCTGCCCCAGCCGGGGGAAGTGTGTGGGGTGCAGCCTATGGGGCAGATCCTGCATCTTCCCCCGACGAGAACCGGGTGGGTGTGTGGGTGGGTGGGGGGGAGGGTGGTTGCAAGAGGTGTTTTCACTTCGGTTCGAGCAGGGTCAAATTGGCGGCTGTGTTGTTTCCTCTCCCAGCCAGGTTTAGCTGGAGCCAGGGAAACTCTCAGTGCTCAGGGACTTGGAATTCCTCCTGTGTCTTAAACCCTGAAACAGCCGCAAGAGCTCTGGAGATGGGAGCGCGGCTGCCGCCTTGGAGCTGGCAGGGCGACAGTAAACGGCAGTAGAAGCAGCGGAAAGCTGGGCAGTGTGCGAGTCTCCTCCTCCCAGCTTTTTGCCAACGTGCCCATCCTGGGAGTTTACGTGCCCATCCTGGGACACTCGGGAATCTACTAATCAACTTTTATTTAAGCAAAGAGCTCTGAAGCTCGATTACCTCTGCCTGACAACCCCAAACACTGTCAGCTGCCACTGTAGTGTAGTGAATTTGGGGGTGAGGGTGGGAGGCAGGATTACTAGAAGAAGAGTTAAACTTATACGGGAAATATTATTGCATCTGTATCCTCCTGCTCCGTGTCTTCCTTGACGATAATGCTAGACTTCATCTGACAATTTCAACATTTTCACCTACAAACATTTCCAGAAGTAGTCTTCCTTCTTGTTAAGCATGCTTTCTTGTGTTTTCCAATACACAGACTCAGGCTGGCTACCCACTACAGGCACAGGAAACCACTCACTACCTTTCACAATCACTGTTTCACCAATTGTCTGTATTTTTCCTTAGGATATGAATACATATATTGACTACGGGTTTATTCAGCTGTAGTTGTAATTCTTTGACTAAATGAAAATAATTTTACACGTTCAAACTTTTTTTTTTTTTTAATGAACAATAACCATGATAGAAATGGCCTTTGGAGTCTTCCTGGTCTTTCCACAGGCAGCACCAAGCCTTTGACTTTGGTCCATTTTTCCCCTAAGTTTCAAAACCTAGATCTGACTCCAGACATGCAGGTAGAATTGTACAGCCTTTTTCTGTGCGAGATCACGCCTTTGTAATGGTCACGAAGCTCTCCAGACTTTTTGAAAACCATCTATGTCACAGTTACCTTGCAGTGTTCCTGAAAACGTGGGGAAAGATCACATTTGAAGGGCCTGCGTGGGCTTAGCATGATGCATATCAAGCATCAGTAGAGTTGCCGCACAGTAAGTGCTCATTACCTGTCACGGACAGTGATGAGAGACTTAACTTAGGATGCTCAGGCCAAAAGGCTCGTTACTCTAACTTTGGCTGACAAATGTGAGCTCCTCCTTCTCTTTTATTATCATTTATGTCTTTATCAGTAAAGAGCATTTAAAGGAATTATTATAAAAGGCTTCCTGCCTTGGGAGTCTCACGCCAGCCCAGTACAGTCATGGCTGCACCGGCCTCGCTCCGATTTTGGCACCCACGCACCCTCCCCCGCCCCAGCCCCCAACCTCCTTCAGCTTTCCTTGAGCTGCACAGCCTTGGGGCCCCAAGGCCCGGCTTGCTTTGCCCTGCATTCTGCAGGTTAGCGGCGCTCTAGGCTGGGGAGAAGGCGGGGCCCGGACGCGGAGCAGGACGCGGGTCGCGAGCATCTGGCAAAGTTCACGCAGGGAGCGGACCGGGCCAGCAAGACCAGCCGCCCTGCTCCGCCCGCCCTCTGCCCGCAGCTCCAGGAACCCGGCACTTTGTAGTCACGCATCCTGCTTTCCAGGAGCTCGTAGTTCCCCTGCCCCACCGCTACGCAGGCCCATTACTAAAAAGGTGTGAGGGCGGCATGAGACATCCACGGGAAGAGAGAGGCATAGGTCCCACGAGGTCTAGGGGGAGCTTTTTCTCTCCGTCTGCACAGGAAAACAGTCTGGCTCGCCACTGGGTCCAATCCCAGGAGGGGAGCCAAAGGAATCCAGCGCCCCGAAGTTTCCAAGTCCCCGAGGAGACCCGGGCCCTCCTCCCCGGGGCGCCGGCCGTAGGGCAGAGGCCAGACCTCGCGCTCTTCTGCGCCTGAGTCCGGCTGTCCCGTGGAGCTCTTTGGGTCACCAGCGCTTGGGACGTCCTTCCTCGGTGGCAGGGGGCAGGCCTCCGCCGAACCCTCAAAGATCCCCAACGTTGCTCTCTGCCTGGGCTTCCTTCCTCCGTTTTCTGCAACGCCGGAGGTCAGTTTTTTCAGGGGGCTGAAGGACCACATGGGGAAATGAAATGTCTCACATTTCATTCCTTTCTCACTTCTGTTTGTCACATGTGTGGAGCTTTCTGCACCTGAACGTCACTTTGATGGAATAGAGTAAAATCTCATGCCCCGAGCAATCAGTCATTTCTTGTTGGAGATGACCCATTTAGTCACCGGAAATCCGGCTAAATGCATTGCTCCAGAAAGAACTTTTTAAGATTCCAGCATTCACCGCAACGTTTGTTATCGCCAGAATGTAGAATTGACTGTTTGAATGTATTAATATTTTCTAAGAGTTGCAATTTTGTCACAAGTTTGTAACCAGTTTTTAAAAGACCAACCAATGCTTAAAGGTAAATTAGTTGCAAAGCATAGGAGGGGAAATATTAGTTAGAAAAATTAGTTATAACAGCAAATATAAACTGGTCCCCCTTTATAAATCTTCTCCCAGCAATTTTCTTTCTTCTATTTCAAATTTCTTGCCCAAATTGCAAGAAGAAGCAGCAAAGCAAAATACCCACATCTCACATTTAGATTACAGATATTGTCAACTCATTCAAACACCCCACATTTCTTTATCTTTTGATATGGAATCTAACTGCCTATGCTTAAAAAGCTGGGCAGAAACTTTCCTTAGGGTGGGACTTTTCAATAGTTGAAACATGGGTTCTTTAAAATTTATATATTTAAGCTAAACCTTCCTTGATCTTCTCACATGGAACAATTCTACCGAGCAAAACAGAAAGTACTGCCTAATTCAAATGTGTTTTGAAAGAATAAGTTTTCCATGCTGAGAATAAAAGGCCTTTCCTCTTCTAAGTAACACCATGTTCTGCAAATACCTTCTTTTAAAATGAATATTTCAGTTAGACTGATCCAAATATCTTTAGTCTTAAGTTTATTTGGTAATACTTATTAATAAATTGATAATATTCTTAATTTTCATTTTCTCCCATGTTTATTGTCTTGGGTGCTGAGAATCGGTTAGTGCTTTGAATAAATCACAACCATCCTTAGTTCACAGATTTTTTTTCAGCTTGGAAGAGGGTGTAACTTTCTTCCTGAGATCAAACAATATTTACTCTTCTTTTTCATATGTTACCTCCTTGGCCTGCCATTCTAATAACAAGAAGCCTTGAAAATTCATTCTTCATTATATAGACAGTATGAAAGAGGTTAGAATGGTTTCAGAGGTCAAATTCAGTATACACATACTAAATTTACTTTCTCTGTAAATATTATGTGGAGTTTAATAAATTCTCCATCCTCATCATCTTCATTACATAAAATATTCAGAATTAGAATTTTGAGGGTAATACTATCCAGCCATTAAAGAAGAATAATTCAAAAAACAATTTTGGATATCTGGGTAATTTAGTCTTGACTGAGTAGCTATGGTTCCTTAAAATGGAATAAAATTCAAGAAAATGTAGCTTGTATCTTCAGTATTCTTATTACCAAATAAACATTTGCTCACTTTTTATAACTCTTTAGATATTTCAGTTGTTTTCAAGTTAAACCTTTCTTTTTTTTTTTCTCTTAAACATACCAAGATCTTGAGGTGTTTCTACAGAGGGATATTATTGGATATAATAACCTTCCTTGAATTTATGCCTGCTGTTTCATGTTTTTAAAGTGACTTTGCATGGGGTTCCCCCATTTTTGGTATAATTTATATGTTATAATGAGAAAGGAAGTATCTCTTTTGGACCATAAAATATTGAGACCAAAGAAGATTAGGTGTACCTAGAGTAGAGGGCCATCATGAGAAATGCTGGGCTGGAAGAAGCACAAGCTGGAATCAAGATTAGCAGGAGAAATATCAATAGCCTCAGATATGCAGATGACACCACTCTTAGTGCAGAAAGTGAAGAAGAATTAAAGAGCCTCTTGATGAAAATGAAAGAGGAGAGTGAAAAAGTTGGCTTAAAGATGTTGGCTCAACATTCAGAAAACGAAGATCATGGCATCTGGTCCCATCACTTCATGGCAAATAGATGGGGAAACAGTAGAAACAGTGGCTGACTATTTTTCTGGGCTCCAAAATCACTGCAGATGGTGACTGCAGCCATGAAATTAAAAGACGCTTGCCCCTTGGAAGGAAAGTTATGACCAACCTAGACAGCATATTAAAAAGTAGAGACATTACTTTGCCAACAAAGGTCCATCTAGTCAAGGCTATGGTTTTTCCAGTGGTCAGGTGTGGATGTGAGAGTTGGACTATAAAGAAAGCTGAGTGCTGAAGAACTGATGCTTTTGAACTGTGGTGTTGGAGAAGACTCTTTAGAGTCCCTTGGACTGCAGGGAGAGCCAACCAGTCCATCCTAAAGGAGATCAGTCCTGGGTGTTCATTGGAAGGACTGATGTTAAACCTGAAATTCCAATACTTTGGCCACCTGATGTGAAGAGCTGACTCATTTGAAAAGACCCTGATGCTGGGAAAGATTGAGGGCAGGAGGAGAAGGGGATGACAGAGGATGAGATGGTTGGATGGCATCACCAGCTCAGTGGACATGGGTTTGGGTGGACTCCAGCAGTTGGTGATGGACAGGGAGGCCTGGTGTGCTGCGGTTCATGGGGTCACAGAGTCGGACACAACTGAGTGACTGAACTGAGCTGAACTGAACTGAGAGTAGAGAAATGAAGAAGGGAACATAAGAACCTGTATCTCTCAGATGGCCACCTGTTGCAGTAAGTATAAATTCAAGATATTTTGTAGGATTTTATTTAATTCAGTAAGCTAGAACTTAGAAGAGACCTATTTGGTTCATTACACACACACACACGCATGTACAGATTTTACTTTATAAAGGTATATGAAGGTTGGGACCTGGAACCCCTAGATGTCCCTTTGGTTCTGAGATCCTTGACTTCATGAACCACAATACAAATGTTTTTTAGACTTGCCTAGTAAACAAGGAATGACAATGTTTTTGTAAAGCTGTGTTAAAGGTTGGGAATTCATTAAGATTTGGGAGAAAACAGCTTCCCTGGTGGCTCAGAGGGTAAAGTGCCTGCCTGCAACATGGGAGACCCAGGTTTGACCCCTGGGTCGGGAAGTTCCCCTGGAGAAGGAGATGGCAACCCACTCCAGTGTTCTTGCCTGGAGAATCCCATGGATGGAGGAGCTTGGTGGGCTACAGTCCATGGGGTCGCAAAGAGTCGGACACAACTGAGTGAGCTCACTTCACTTTTTCTACTTCAGAGGAAATGATGAATTTAAACTAGCCCATAAACTCTCTTGGTTTCAGACCCAGAATCAAAACTTTATATTGGGACTTCCCTGATGGTCCACTGGCTAAGATTCTGAGCTCCCCAGGCAGGGGGCCTGAGTTTGATCCCTGGTTAGGAAACTAGATCCCACATACCACAGCTAAGAGCTGTCCAACCACAAAGAAGATTGAAGATCCCGAGTGCTCTGACTATGACTCAGTGCAGCCAAATAAATAAATATTTTTAAAAACCCTCTATATGAATGCATCTAAAACCCCATTTAGATCCTGGTTACCCAAATTGTCTGGGCCCCCAAGGCTGCTTGCAGGAGAGCTGGTGGGCCAAGCAGGTCCTGCAGGCCTCCCTGCCTGCAGCAGAGGGACTACAGGTGACAGGGTCAACCCTTCTGACTTCCAAGAAGAGGCCTGAGAGGACCAAGATGAAAGGGGGACATTGCTTCTGTCACCTTCTCTCTTTAATCTACACTAGAAATGCAACCCACTCCAGTATTCTTGCCTGGAAAATCCCATGGACAGTGGAGCCTGATGAGCTATAGTCCATAGGGACACAAAGAATCAGACAAGACTGAGCAACTGAGCAGAAGCATAAAAGAAGACTGGTGAGGTGGAATAGCATTAGGGACAGAATTGTTGAGCCTATCTTCCAATATGCTACAAGTTTTCAGGGATATATTATCAACCATTCTGATTTAACTCAATTAACTCAGCAGTTGTCTCCTCCTTTTTCTTGCACCATTAATATTTCCTCATTTGTGCATTATTAGCATCATTGTACAAGCCTACTCTAGTATCTGCCAACCAAGAAAGTCTTTGATCCCATATTCTCTTCCAGTTACCACCATATTTCTCTGATTCCCTTTATAGCAAGAATCATTCTAAAAGTAGCTTATAGTTGCTGTCCCTGCTTCCTCTTCTCTCATCCTTTTTTGAACCCCATCCCATCAGACTTTCACCCTCATCAGTCCAATGGAAACTTTTTCTGCCAAAGTCAGCATTGACCACCATGTTGCCACATCTAGTGGTCAACTTCTAAATCCTTAGCTTACCTGATCTCTCCCCAGCATTTGACAGAGATCATAATTCTATTTTATGAAACTTGACTTCCGGGACACTCCTCTTTCAGTTCTCCTATTTCATGGGTTGCTCCTTCAGTCTTCTCTGCTGTTTCCTCCTCACCTCTTTGACTTCTGAAGTTGAAGTGCTCAGTCTTTGGATTTTCATCGGTATATACACTCATTCCTTTAAGAAGCTCATCCATTATCGTGACTATATATATAGTCATGACAGAGTATACATACATGTATACATACATATATTGATGACTTCCCAATTTACATCTCCAGCTTGACTGCTTCTCTAAATTGTAAATTTATATATTTAAACTTTCTTCTGCATTTCTCCATTTGGATGCTAATAGACATCTCACGTCTAATACAAACTTTTGTTTCCCCTAGTTGCTGCTTCTTTGGTCTTTTTCATCTTAGTAAATAACAAATCCATCCTAACCATTTGCTTATGCCCCAAACCTAGGAGATACCCTTGATTTCTTTTTCTTTCACATTTCAATCCAGTTTTGGTGGCTCTGTCTTGGAAACATCTCCCAAAGTTTGCTTTTTCTTATCACCACTACCATCCTGGTCCAAACCACCATCATCTCTCCCCAGATACTGTTAATCTCGTAACTGGTCTCTACTTTACCTTTTCCCCTTTACCTTGTTGTTCATATTGCAGCCAGTGTCATTCTTCTAAAGTGAAATTCCAATTGTGTCACACCCCTGTTCAAAATTCTATAATGATAACCCATATCATCAGAGGAAAAAAAAAAAGCACAGTCCTTAACATGATTCAAAAGGCCCTAGATGAATAGGCCCCATTACTTTCTCTCTAACCTCATCTCCTACCACTCTCCTCACACACTGTGTTCCAGTCAAACTGCCCTCCTCACTGTACCTGCAGGTTACTAGGCACACCTCTACCTCAGGGCCCTTGCACATCCCCCAGGTATCTCACATGGCCTTCCCTCTCACTTCCTTTGAGTCTCAAAGATCACCTTATCCGACAGATCTTTCCTAGCCGTTTCATATAAACTAGAATCTTCCTCCATCAATCTTTTTACCATTTGCTTTGCTTTATTTTCTTTCATAGCACTTATCATTTCAGATAGGATTTATTTATCTGAAGATAGAACTGCTGTGAAAGTGAAAGTGTTAGTTGTTCAGTTGTATCCAACTCTTTGTGACACCACAGACTGTAGCCTGCCAGGCTCTTCCGTCCATGACATTCTCCAGGCAAGAATACTGGAGTGGGTTACCATTCCCTTTTCCATGGAATCTTCTTGACCCAGGGGTTGAACCTGGGTCTTCTGCACTGCCGGCAGATTTTTTACCATCTGAGCCACTGTAAGATTGGTTAATTCAATGTCTCAGAATGGCTCAATGACAAGTGTCTAGTCTCATTAGCATATTGGTTTCTGTCCTCTGGTTTGTTCCTCGTGATTGATTGTTACTATTCTAGGAATCTCATCCTCACATATTCAAAGACAGAATTAATGGGGGGCTTCTCTAGTGGCTCAGATGGTGAAGAGTCTGCCTGCAGTGCAGACCTGGGTTCAGTCCCTGGGTCAGGAAGATCCCCTGGAGAAGGGAATGGCAACCCACTCCAGTATTCTTGCCTGGGAAATCCCATAGACAGAGGAGCCTGGCAGGCTACCGTCCATGGGGTGACAAAAGTCAGACACGACTGAGCAACTAACATTCTCACTCTTACTTTCCTTTTGTACACCCTTTCCAAGATCAATATAAACCTTTCCTGTATATCTCTAAAAAACTTACCCTCATGTAATTTTGGCCAGAATTGTTTCACATGCACATTTCTAAACCAATCTCAGTAAGAGAAAACAAACTGTCGTATTTGTTGTAAGCTCATCTTGACTCACATAAAGATTTGACATAAACAAATTCCAGTTCCTGGGATTTGGAGGGATTAGCATTCTCCAAAGAACTTGACCACTCACTCTCACAAGGCAATAGAAATAAAAGCAAAAAGAAACAAATTGGGCCTAATCAAACTGACAAGTGTTTGCATAGAAAGGAAACTAAACAAAAAGAAAGGACAACATAGGGACTGGGAGGAAATATTTGCAAACAATGTAACTGACAAGGGCTAAATCGCCAAAATCTTCAAACAGCTCGTACAACTCAGTAACCAAAAAACAAACAACCCAATGAAAAAGGTCAGAAGACCTAAATAGATATGTCTCCAGAGAAGACATACAGATGGTCAATAGGCACATGAAAAAATGCTCAACATCACTAATTATTAGAGAAATGCAGTTCAAAACTACATTGAGGTACCACCTCACACCAGTCAGAGTGGCCATGATTAAAAAGTCTACTAACAATAAATGCTGGAGAGGATGCAGATAAAAGGGAACCCTGCTCCACTGTTGGTGGGAATCAACATTAGTTCAGCCACTATGAAAAACAGTACAGACGTTTCTTAAAAAACTAAAAGTTGCCATTGTTGTCCAATTGCTAAGTTGTGTCCGACTCTTTGCATCCCTATGAACTTCAGCACACCAGGCTTCCCTGTCCTTCATTATCTCCCAGAGTTTACTCAAATTCATGTCCAGTGATGCTTTCTAACCATCTCATCCTCTGCCACCCCCTTCTCCTCTTGCCTTCAGTCTTTCCCAGCATCAGGGTCTTTTCCAGTGAGGCAGCTCTTGGCATCAGGTGGCCCAAGTATTGGAGCCTCAACTTCAGCATCAGTCCTTCCGATGAATATTCAGCATTGATTTCCTTTAGGATTGACTGGTTTGATCTTCTTGCTGTCCAAGAGATTCTTAAGAGTCTTCTCCAGCACCACGATTGGAAAGCATCAATTCTTTGGCAATCAGCCCTCTTATGGTCTAATTCACGTCCCTGCATGACTACTGCAAAACCATAGCTTTGACTAAATGAACTGTTGTCAGCAAAGTGATGTCTTTGCTTTTTAATATGGCTTCTATACCCAGGGTCACTTCATAGACCAAAAAGCCTGTTGTGCCAGCCATTGTGTCTGCACTCAGGAATGGAGAAAGGCAAAGGGAACTGAGTTGTCTTCTTAGTCTCAGACAGCACTCTGCTTATATCACATTAACCAGGTCTAGCTACAAAAAAGCTGGGACACATAGCCTTGCTGCCACAGCAATGTAACCAACTGAAATGGGATGTAATTAGAGTTCTGTTAGAAGATGGAGAAAATCGATACTTGGGAGGCAAATAGGAAACTTTACTACAATGAATAAGGTAATGTAGTGAAATTGCATATTATTATTATAATTTTTTGCTACCAGAATCTATTAAGACCTTTATAACTTTGATGAGAATATCTTACTTTGTGGCTCCATTTTTTTTTTTTTCAGGTCTTCACTCTTCGGCTTGTGTTAATAGACAGTTGTCTTTATGTTCATATGATGTTTTCCCTATATTCTTGTCTGTGACCAAATTTCATTTTCTTATAAGGACACTAGTTATATTGGGTTAGAGCCCACCCTAATGGCTTCATTTTAACTTGATTATTTCTGTGAATTCCCTATCTCCAGATAAGATACTAGGGGTTAGAACTTCAATGTATGAACTTTGTTGGGCACAATTCAACACATAACAATACATAAGAACCCTCCCTGATGAAGAGATGTCTTAAGTCAGGGGCATCAAGTCAGGGGCACAGTACCCCAAACTCAGCAGTAATACAGAAGACTCTGCTCCTCCCTGCTGCCTCCTCTTCTACTGGTCTCCAAAACAGAACTGCAGGATTTGAAATGTCAAGGATGGATGTAGACTAACTTTACTGATTTCTTTTAAAGGAAGGTATTTGTACAAATGCAATAAATGTAGGCCATTTATAACTGACTTAAGTGCAGAGCATGTTTGGTGGTTTCTGTTTACAACTGAGAAAAGGAGAACAAGTTTTATTTAATGCCACCGGATTAGAATTTCTGATTGTGAGAGCTCTGGACACTGTGCCTGTGGGCTCCTTAGGCCTGGTGGGGTACCACTGTAGCTGTGAAGATTCCAGATGGCCATTTAGATCACAGACTCTGAAACTCAACACATTCCTCTGACATGTCCCTTTGCAATCCCATGGACTGTAGCTAGCCCACCAGGCTCCTCTGTCCATGGGAATTCTCCAGGCAAGAATACTGGAGTGTGTTGTTATGCCCTCCTCCATGGGATCTTGCCAACCCAGGGACTGAACCCAGGTCTCCCAGATTGCAGGTGGATTCTTTACTGTCTGAGCCACCAGGGAAGCCCCATCCTTTGTTATATCCCACTGAAATCTATGAAAAAAAAAATAGGGTTCTTTGTTCTGTGACCTTTTAAGAAGAAGCATCTCTCGTATAGCTTCTTGAAAGAACACAGAACAAAGAATCTATTTTTTTTTCATGCATCTCAGTGGGATATAAGCAACATATACATACTTATTGCTTGCTTCAGATCTCCTCTGCCCTACTATTTTTAAAAAGTTAAATCTTATTTTATTACTCATTTATTTGCTTATTTTTTGGCTGAGCCAGGCGACATGTGGGATCTTAGTTCTCTGACCAGGGATCAAACCTGCAGTGGAAGTGTGGAGTCTTCACCACTGGACCACCAGGGAAGTCCTAGTCTTATTTTAAAATAACATTTTATTTGGTAAATTTTCAGCACATAGAAAAGTAGAGAGAATAGCGTAATCAACTCAATGCTTCTATCACTCAACTTCAACAATTATCAATTTATGGCCAATTTTGTTTCACCATACTCAGTGGTTCTCCACTGGAGGTAATTTTTACCCTTAGACATTGTCAGACATTTTGGCAATGTCTGGTGTCATAATTAGGGGAGGGGGTTCTATTGGTCATCTAGTGGGTAGAGGTCAGGGATGATGCTAAATATCCTCCAATGCACAGGACGGCTTCCACAGCAAAGAATTACCATGTAGAAGGTCAATAGCTCTGAGGCTGAAAAACCCTGATCTATACCTGTACCCACTGCCTCCCACCTTAGAATTACTTGAAGCAAACCCTAGATATCATATTCAACCTTTAAATATTTCAGCGTGTATTTCTGAAAAATAAGGATTAAAAATTATACTACAGTTGCAATTATACTATTAATAATTACAATTATTCCACTTGTAGTTAACATTATTTAATTATCATTAAATATCTAATCAGTTCTAGAATTATCAGGGTGGACTCTTCAATGCCTTTTATGGCCTAGTCTCAAAAATCACACATTTGCAACTTTGTGACAAACCAATCACTAAGTCTGACTCACACTCAAGGCTCCACCTTTAGAGGGGAGGATTGTCAAAGAATCTGTGGACATATTTTAAAACCATGACATCCTTTAAGCCTCTTTAAATCTTTTGCTTCCCCCTTTCTTTCCTACTCCCCCCTGCAACCTACTTGTGACACAGGTCGTTTGTCCAGTAGAGGATTCCACAGTCTGTTTCTCTGACTGTATCCTCATGGGTTTGTTTATCATTGGTCCTCTCTGTTTCCTATTATCAGAGGAATCAGATTCAGGTTCAGTTTTGCTTGCTTGCTTGTTTTGACAAGCCTATTTCATAGGCAGTGTTGTATACTTCCATTTGGAGGCTTGCTCTTTGTGATGCTAGTCATCCCTGAACATCATTGACTTTATCTATTATTCTATGAAGGGTTGCCATAATATTGGAATTCTTGAACTCTTCCTTCATTTGTTAGCTAGCATGTGTCTATAAAATGAGGCTTCCCCTCATGAATTATTTGTTGCCCTGAGACACACATGACTATATATCTTATGTGACTGCCTTAGCAAGTGGTCCTTGGTGTCAGAAATCTGGCTTGATTTAACTTATCATGTACAATTTCCAGCCTAGTAGTACAATACCTTATCATAGGACTCAGTGAATGGTAAGCATAGGTATCATAAAAGTTTTAATAACTCACATTCTTGAGTATATCCTCTGTCCTGAGTTCTAATGCTAAGCACTTTTCATCAACATCTCATAATCCTCTCAACAATCCTATGAAGAAGGTCTGCTTATTATGCATATTTTACAGATGAAGAAACCGAAGAATAGAAAGGTTACCTTTGCTAAAGGTCACATGCGTAGTAACTATCAGAGGTAGGATTTGAATCCAGGCAGTCTGCCTCTAGAGCCCACTCTCTCAACCAGTAGGACATCCCATGATAACCTAATGATCCTCACAGAAAGCAGCATGTGAAGATATGTGAAGTCAATTAAAAGTTCTGAATATAATGTGGTCAGGTGAAAATAGCCTGGGCTTGGTTCTCAGAAGGTGTGAGAGGAATTCTATTATTTGCTGTGTGACTGTAAGCAAGCTTATTAACCCCTCTGAACTTTTCTCATTGGCAAAAGATAAATAATAAAATCTACCTCATAGTGGTGTTATGATGGTTAAACTTAATAGCCTGTTTTTTTGTTGAGTATTTTTAAAGTTATAAAAATGTATCTGTGCTCAATAATAAAAAGACAAGACAGTTAACAATGTGGAAAAGATTTGAATAGACATTTCTCCAAAGAAGGTAAACAAATTGCAAGAAGGGCATGAAAAGATGCTTGGGCATTAGCCATTTAGTCATTAGGTAAATGTAGACAAGATTACAGTGAGATTCTACTTCACCCCTGCTAAGATGGGTATAGTAAAAAAAAAGAGGAAAAAAAGGCAGATAATAAGAAATCTTGGAGGATATGAAGAAACTTAACACTTGTAAACTGCTGGTAGGATGTAAAATGGTGCAGCACTTTGGAAAGCAGTTTGACTGTTGTTCAAACAGTTTAATACAGACCCAGCAATTTAACTCATGGGTATGCATCCAAAACAAGTGAAAAAATATATGCACACAGAAAGTTGCGTGCAAATGTTCACAGTGGCATTATACATAATAGCAAGGTAGAAACAAACTAAAGGTCTATTAGTTGATAAATGGATAAACAAAATATGATATATCTATGCAATAAAAGGTCAACCACAATAATAAATGAGATACTGACATATGCTACAGCATGGATGAACCTTGATAAATTATGCTAAGTGAAAGAATTCAGTTGCAAAAGACCATGTATTGCATGGTTCAATCTATATAAAATGTGCAGTGTAAGCAAACTTTTAGAGACAGAAAATGCACTGATGCTTGCCTATAACTAGGGAGTTTGCGAACATATGGGGAGTGATAGCAAATGGGTATAGGCTTTCTTTTGGGGAAAGGAGATAAAAATATTCTAAAATCAGACTGCTGGTGATGGCTGCAAAATCCTGTGAATATACTAAAAATAAGTAAATAAATAAAACCCACCAACATTGAATTGTACAGTTTAAATGGGTGAATTGTATGGTGAGTAAATTATACCTCAATAAAACTGTTTAACGAAGAAAATGTTTTTGTATATATGTATAAAAATGTACTTTTGTAACTGCACCTAATTTTTTATGTCGTGATCATATATCTGTTTGAAAAGCTTTTCTGAATGTGAAGTCCCTACTATAAAATTCAAACATGCTTTCAGGAAGCTAAAACATATCATCATTTGGTCATGGACATAATAGCACAAGCATGAATAACATGAGTGATGAAATTGACTTTTCAACTGGACAAACACATACCTAGTGGTGAGTTAGGAGAGTACACAGGATGCTACTCCTACTAGTGAATCTACTAATTGTTATTCAGAGATGCTGGTTATGAATCTGAACTTGATTCTTAGTTGTGACATTCAGCTTGGTGTTTTTTTTTAAATTGTTTTATTTCTATTGCTATCATAATGACTATTTAATGAACTTCCATTGCTCACAGGTTGTCCTAGGAATTACACAGTGCCTGCTAGGCAGCTTCCTGCCCCCCTATCCCCCTGCCCCATATGTACCACTGGATCATGGGTTAAAGGAAAATTCTGTGCTTCCTGAATATAAATTTACATGTTTTTTTCTTCATGAGGTGGGCTTGATTGGGAAGAAAGGAAGGCTTTAGGTCCGTGGAGGAACTGAAGAGAGAAAAAAATGTTTGACTCATGGCTCACCAATGGGGATTGTCCATCTTTCACATGGTCATCTTCTCTGACCTGAAATCCTCCTTGTAATTGGAGAGCTCACCTTCCCATCAGGCAAGGAGGGGGACGTGTCTCTAGATATACTGAGTCTGGTAACCAATTTTGAGTAGAAATTTACTACAAAAACCACTGGTTATATTATTCCTTCTCCAGGTGCACACATCAACTGCCTTTTCTCTTCCTCTTTTTTCTCTTGCCGCATGTAGATTTTCAAACAGAATTAAATCTCAAAATAACTTTAATTGGAAATACATTCCAATCAAAGGGAGGAGGAAATACATTCTTATGGTACCAAAATGACACCAAAACTGTGATGTCTCCATCTGGCCCCAAGCTGAGAAACAAACAAGGAAATCCAGATAATCTGTGTTCCCCTTAGTATTCTTTAGTTTTCATGTCATTTCTGGCTTCCCTGCTCCTCAGGGGCTAAAAGAGGCTGTCACTGCTCTTTGCTTAAACAACTGTCCCAGCCTCAAAGCAGACTGATTTCCAGCTTTTTAAAACGCCTTGTCTCCTTCAGCTCAGAAACCCAGCGGCCTCTTTGGAGATTTACAAGAAAACATACGTCTGACTCTATGTTCATACACATATGACTGTATAGAGACACATCATTATGCTTGTGATTTAACTATTGTGTGTGTATTTTACACACAAACATCAGAAAATACTTTTATTGACTTATTTGGATGTGAAGTTCTCTTTAACATACACAAGAAGATACTTTTGTTTCTTTTGACTTTTTCTCCCCAATTCAAATACCAAATTGTTCTTATTATTGCCCCAAGACAGGGTATGTTCTTTGGCGGTGGGGATGGGAGGCAGAGATTAAGAGAAAGAAAGCCGAGCTCTTCAAGGGGAGGCGGGGAAAGGGGGAGAAAAACCGTCTGGGAATCTCAAGAACATCTTTATTTCGCCTTTTAACTCTCCGCCTTTCTGATTAAAGAGTTCAGACCCGCTCCCCCGCCCGCCTTCAATTATCCCCAACATCTTTTCTCATTAGCTGTCACCACCACTTGCTGAACCACAGCCCCATCCTGAGCCATTAGCCCGTCTCTTTTCCGTTTCGCTTTTCTTTCCTCAGTTTCTCCCTGCAAGCTTTATAAATCTCCCTTGGAGGAGGAGTGTCCAAGCGGGTGGAAGTCTGAACACAATGCAACCTGAGAATTTCTGTCACTCTCTGCATATGCTCCTAAGTGCTTTAATCCCAATTAGGGGCGGCTGACACACGGTCCTATTCATTTCCATCAGCTCTTGAATACATTTGCCTAGAAATGAACTTCACAAATAGAGGCGCTCCTAAATGTGCCCAACAGCAAGGAAAATCGAATTGAGTGCGGGCTCATTCGGCAGCGGCCGGCAGAGGAGCGTTGAATGTGGAGGTGCCCCGAGACATTGCAATTCAGCAACACGCTCGCTGACTTTTCTTTGCACCATGTCAACCGAAAGAACCAAGAAATAAGTTGGGGGAACTCCGGTTAAAAGGCAACTTGAGAGGGACTCTGAATACTTTTATTGAGCCGCTTCCAATGAAGGACTTAAAACACAACAAAAAAGGCACCACAAAACCCACCAGCGGCGTCCGGGCTGCGTCCTCGGCGCGCGTTTGGAGTCCCGGCCGCTGCGCATCCACCGGCCTCGCAATTAGGGGAAAATGGCCCCGTCGCTGGCGTGTCATCTGGTGGCGTTCCCAGAGCCCGTCTCCGCCGCCCTATTCAGACCCGGCCTTAATGTCCCACCCGCGCCTCGGGGGCAGCGCAGCTGGTCCGCACTGACCCGCCCTCCCGGCCGGCGCGGACACCCTCGGGGGCGCGCCCCCGTCACCTCTGCCCCAGCTCGGCGGAGTCCCCGGGCCTCTGCCTCCCCCGCCGTCTCGCCAGCAGTCCTGGACCCCGCGCCCCTCCCTCCTTCCCGGGGTTTCGGGACTCTGCGCGTCGGCTGGGGAGGGTGGTGGCGTTGGTGACTCCCTAACACCCGGGGCCTCAAGGTCAAGGGCCGCGGGGGAGCGGGGAGTAGCCAACTGGGCCCCACTAGAATCTGAGGCACCAGGGCTTTGAGCCGCGGAGACTCCAGCTCAGCGCGAAGTCTTGCTGGGGCTCTTTCCCTCCAAGCGCAGCGCAGCCTGCTTACACGTGCGCGGCGCGGGCAGCGTATCCAGCTCGGCGCTCCGACGCCACCAGGCGCGGGCGGGGCCTCCCCCTAGCGCTGCCCGGCAGAGCCCCGCGGCGCGGTGGGGCTCGGCTAGGGGTGGGCTGGTCCCGTGGCGGGAGGGCCGCCGCTCTCCCGCGCCCACGCCTCATTAGAGGCAACCTGTTACCGGGACGCCGGTGTTGGCCGCGCAGTTCCGCGATGGGCAGCGAGCGGGGCCGCCCACAAACGTGCCTGGTCCCGCACCTCGGCGTAGAAGGGATTTCGCTTTAACGGGGCCTCTGGACGCCCATTTTCAGTCCATAAAAAAGCCGAGTGGAATGTTTTGATTGAGTCTCAACATTGTCTTTGAATAAGGCTGAGACCATGTAATTAATGTGTCTTTTTAATAAGGGACAATACGGCCGTTCAAGCTATTTAATTTCATTTAATTTTCCATCCCATTTGCTGCACAGCCCGCTTTTACTTTTAACACCCAGCCTTTCATGGCCCATCTTGCTCCACTGGGCACATTAGATTGGTTTCACCCTTGCTTTTTAGGGGAGGAAAAATAAAAGAAAATGTGTTCCTTTCCTCCTTTGTGGACAATTTATTTCACTTGGGGAACTTCAACTCTGAGCCACAGGACAGAATAAAACTGGGCGAGCTGGTGTGAATGCCTCTGGCGCAGTCCCTTTCTTCTCGCAGGGCTGGGAACCAGCCACAATTGGCTATATTAATAAATAACTTTCCTCACAGTCGGCCTTTACATGGTTCTATTGATAAAATTGTTCGCGTGTCGTTCACGCTTTTTCACTCATTAAGGAGGGCCGGGGAGGAGCCCCGAACCCAGGCCCCGCGCTCGCCCCTTCCCGCTCACAGTGCTGGTAATTTAAACTGGGTGTCATCCCGGAGTCGCCAGGCCAGAGGTTAGAGGGACATGTTCATGGCTTAAATTTATTGCCCTCCACTCTTCGGAGCCGCTTCCTCTCCTCCTCGCCTCCCCTGACTTTTGCCATTCATGGGCCGCTGGATCAAAGGCTCCCTGCTCTCTGTCGCGGCCAGCCCTCGCGGCCCGAAGAGGGGGCAATTGGAGGGTTAAGAATTAAAAATCAGCGGCAGTTCCCTCGGAAAGGAGCCCTGGACACCGTGTGGATGCAGGGATAGAGGAACCGCAGCGTATGGTCGCTCGGATTCGCCAACTGGCTCTTTTCCGTCCCAGCTGCAGCGTCTACACTGGCCTTGGGGTTGCCACCTAGCGGCCATCCGTGTGTCACCACCTCTCCCTTGACTTGGCTTGGATTCCCCTGTTAGGCAAGCCGCGAATTTTGGAACGCCCTAAATTCATTCACTCTACAGATCACTGCTGTTGACCTTCACATAAACCCTAGTGAATTGCAGAATGGAAACTAAGAGGCTGCATCATTATTCCCATTTTACGGATTACGAGACTGAGGCTCTGAAGCAACTTCCCGAAGTTTCCTCGAACCTTGAGTGACGGAGCACAGACTGCAGGAGCCCGAGTCTCTTGACCTTGTCCAGTACTGCGGACGCATATCTCCATCGACGGGTCCCGCAGGCAGGGCCTGGTGGGACGAACTGCTAAGTTACAGGTGTCGCCACCTTGCGTCCTGCCGCTGCTGTTAATCAGAATTATCCCCACCAGTGGCCTAAGAAACACAGGTTCGGCCGGCAGAGCCGGGTGGAGATTTCCACGTGGCCACAGCAGGGAGTCCTCCTGCATCTGCGCAGTGGTTGGGCCTCCAACAGCAGGCTGGAGCACAGAGTCACTCAGGTTTCTCCCGGAATACCGACTCCTGGGCATTGCGTTTGGGAAGCAGCGCTCAGGATGATTAGCACCCTGCAGGTGCCAGCAGAACTGTCACAAATATCTAATGAGCTCGATCACTCGTCTATCATTCGACAATAATACAGCAACTGTCCCCACACAAATCGGAGGCTTCTCTAAAAGAAAAGGAGGAGCATTCTGGTTGAAATACGAAGTAATGCAGGAGAGGCGGGTTCGATCCCTGGGTGAGGAAGATCCCCTGGATAAGTGAATGGCTATCCACTCCAGTATTCTTGCCTGGAGAATTCCATGGACAGAGGAGCCTGGGGTGGGGGTGGGGCTGGGGGCTACGGTCCATGGGGTTGCAAAGAGTCAGACACCACCGAGCGACTGAGCCCTCATGGACTGTTATCAACGCCCACCTCGCGCCTCTTTCCTGTGACCTTTGCTAGAGTGCTTTTAAAAGAAATGTCTGGCTTGTTGGTTCTGGGGAAGTTCGCCCCAAGAAATTCGTCCTCGTTTTAAACTTAAAAGCATTCAGGGTTTGGTCTTCGTTTGGCCTGCAGGGGAGAAATGATTAAAAACCCAGCCAGCAGAACCCCTCTTCAATCCTCTGGTGTAGTCAGGGCACGCGATCCCCACGTCTAGTCCCACGGCCTCTTCCCATTCTCCAGAGAAAGTGCAAGCCTGGGGGGCACCGGGGAGCAAAGGTGCAACTGACGTCGTCTCCCAAAACTAGTCCGGACTCTTCAAACTGGACAGAGGGGACGATAAAGTGGTTCTAAATAGTCGACTGGCCTGAACCCAATCCCCTGAAATGGTAATATGGCCGTTATTTAAAAAGTGTAGGTATTTTCTGGTGTTTTCCCATCAAGTACCTGCCTAATTTCTGTATGGCACACGCCAGAAATCAATAGAAGTTAACAAGTCCTCCAAACAGTCCCCATCTCTTTGTTTAATCTCCTTTACAATAAAGCCAAAGGGGAGAGAATTAAAAATCTTTGAAGTAGACCAAGGCTCAAAGGAATCAGCCAAGTAGACTTAAAGTAGTCACTTATTTCCCAAAACTGGTTTGTCGGCGAACAATAAAAGGAAGTAAAATTTATGGAGAAATTATACAGTGGATTTGTCACTTAAAATATCGTAACTGTCTCGAGGACAATACCCCATGCTGAGGATTAATGGTCCCGCCGGACCTTTGATTCACCAGCGCCTTTTCTTCGCCCTTGACAAATTGGATTTTTAGGAATGGGAAGGTCGCCTGGACCATTGTGCGCCAGCCATTCAGAGGCCTCGATTATGCAGGGGGCTGAGGGAACCACTCCATGTGACCCTCTCGGGTGGGACTCTGCAGCTGCTCCGCAGCGCAACTCTCTCACCAAACTCCGCGCCCTTCCGCTCGCGGTGCCAAAAGGCGCCCGCCCAGATTGAAAAGGCGCAGTGCATGCCCGGCCCCGTCACTCTGCGGGTGCAGGGCGCACGTCGAGGCGCGGCTCGCCGGCTCGCGCGCGGCTCCTGCTCTGTCACTCGCGCCCTGCCGAGGACCCCGCGCACCCGAGCGCCTGCCTGGCGGCGGCGGCAGCAATGCACGGAGCCGCTCGCGCTCCGGCCACCAGTGTGAGTGCCGACTGCTGCATCCCAGCCGGCCTGCGCCTCGGGCCGGTGCCTGGAACCTTCAAGCTGGGCAAGTACCTGTCAGACCGCAGGGAACCCGGGCCCAAGAAAAAGGTATTAGCCAGTCCGACCTCCGCTCTCTGCCGCTCGTTCGTCACCCCTTCTTCCCAGCCTAGGAAAGGGGTGGACAGGGTTAGGGGAGGAAACGGGTGACTGAGCCGTTACCTGCCAATTCTGCCAGGTGGAAGGGGACTGCGATCATTTCCCACAAGTCGCGTTAACCAAGAGCTGGACGTGGGCCAGGCTAGGGGAGAAGATATGGCTGAGGGGGGACAGCCCCTGGGTGGAGTGCACTAGGCTCTTTACGTGCTGGGACCACTAGGAACTCCCGATTTCCCCGGAGCGCTGGGGTCTCTGTCGCAGAGGCGCAACCCTCCAACCCTCCTCCCCGCCCTATCCAGCCTCTCTTGGCAAATGTGCCTTTTCTCTTTTATACAACACACAGGCGTTGAGGACTTTTTCTTTTTAATCTTCTGCCTTTCAATAAGCTAATTTGAGGCTTAAATTTACCTTCAGATAATTTAATCTCATCGTCTCCAAAAAACTTATCCTTGGAGACTCTTAGTTCCTAGAACCTCCCCAGGTGTTTCCTTCTGCGGATGTCTGCTTGTGGATTTGGGGCGAGTGGAGAGAGGATGCGCCAGGCGGTGGCTCTGATGCGGGTTCCGAGGACCAGGAACGTCCACCCGCGTGGGTCACCTGGGCCCGGCGATTGTAGCAGGGCTCGGAGGGGCTAGCATCGCAGATGGGAGGCTTCAGGGTCAACCTGCCAGCTCCGACTTCCCAAACAGCGTCGCGACCCCTGACCTGAGAGGGTTTCTAACAGGCTCCGGCCCGCCCGCCCTGAGGCGGCGCCCCAGCGGGTGAAGGTCGGCCAACTGCTACCGGGAATGAAGGCAGGAGTCCGGTGACTTGGGGAGGGGGAACTGGGAAGAGGACCCTGGACTACAGCTTTCTTGTAAGGCGCTGCTCGGGGGCTCGCCGGCCGGACCAGTACCTGGTTCTTCTCGAAATCATCCTCTTCCCGGCGGAGTAAAGCCTAGCTCGTCGCGAACCACGCCTTCTGCTTTAAACGCGCTTTAATTGCTTTTAAATGACCAGTCAGCCCGCGGCCGCTTTGTTCAGACACTTTCGCCGCGGGGCTTGCAGGCATCTCCGCACTTTGGTGCAGTGCCGCGGGAATGAGGAGGCACGAGAGGAGGCCCGGGATGCCCTGTGTCCCGGGACTGATTGTGAAACGTCTCTTGCCTGGCATCACGACTGCTCTCAGTACCGCGAAAAGGAGAGCTAGGGTCGGGGTGAGAAACATCTTTGGCGGGATGCTTTCACTCGCGCTGCCAAGGTGGAACAAAACGGGGAA
This sequence comes from Capricornis sumatraensis, assembly GCF_032405125.1. Lineage (NCBI taxonomy): Eukaryota > Metazoa > Chordata > Mammalia > Artiodactyla > Bovidae > Capricornis > Capricornis sumatraensis. Next base: position 37,870,997 of record NC_091081.1, on the reverse strand, counting down.
CTGTTATACTAGCCAGCCTCCCCTCTTCCTCCCTCCCCCAAGCAAGGGTCCTAAGGACTTACCCTCCTCCCAGCAGCGCACAGCGGTCTGGCCAAAGCGAACGCAACCATTCCTACGTCGGGTGGTGGGGGGATACCCTTTCCCTCCAGCTGCGGGTCCGGCCGTGGCACCGGGGAGAACGACCACTGCTTGTGTTACAGGTGCGCATGGTGAGAGGGGAGCTGGTGGACGAGTCGGGGGGCTCCCCCCTGGAGTGGATAGGGTTAATCCGGGCAGCCAGGAACCCCCAGGAACAGACTCTGGAAGCTATTGCAGACTTACCCGGAGGACAGGTACTGTGGGCTTCCCCCGCCACCGCCAATTCTATCTACCAAACTGTCACTGATGTTAAGAGCAAAGCACTTTAGCTAGAGATCTCATTTAAACATCCCAACAACCCTATAAGGTAGATACTATTATTTTCCCCATTTGAAGAGGGGTCTAATAGCTTTTCCCAGCGTCACACAGCGTCGGGGCTGGGAATCGAATTTTTCTCAGTTGTTTTTTGACCAGTTACCCAGGAAATGACTGCAAGCTGTCCTGTTCCTTGCGTCCCAGATCTTCTATCGAGCATTGCGAGACGTCCAGCCAGGGGAGGAGCTGACCGTGTGGTATTCCAACTCCTTGGCGCAGTGGTTCGACATACCCATCATTGCAACTCCAACGCACGACGAGAAAGGTACCGCCGCTAAGTGAGCCTCCAGGGCAAGCGCGGGTGGGTGAGACTCCGGTCCTCCTCCTCTGGTCTTTGGGGGGCATCCCTAGACCTGAAAGGCCTTTTTCTTGCTCTGTGTAAAACTGAATTCATACTCCCAGTCGGAGTGGGCAGAGGCGACGTCACCACTACTGCCTTTAAATCAACACTAAATGCTAACAGATCATAGTAATCTCGCTCTTGATGTCAGGGGAAAAATACTCCATGAATTTCATGCGGGTCGTCCTTTCCGATAGCATACCCAAAGAGACAATTATTTACTTACTTAAGAATCCATAAAGATGCTTTAACATATTATACGGATAACTACATCATGAGCTCCAAAAAATGTAACTCAAACCTGGAATGCTTTTATAAGGTGAGGGGGAATCTCTTCATCGGTTTGGAGGAGAGTAATGTATTTCTACAGCGTTTTAGAAGCATTACGGTACTTACAGCTTGTCAGTTGCCAGGTATTGAGACCCTTCCTTTTAAATGGTATTTATTCATTTCCCTCTCCCTACTTAAATCGAAACTCGGCCCAGTTTCTTCTCAGATTTATTTGATCCTTTCCAAAGCCCAGAGCAGATTCATGCAAATTAAGGTGCAGCAAGTAACTAAAGAAAGAAACATTTTCAAACCTCCTCTAGGACACTGAGAAACACTTCCTGTGGAAAAAAACTGGAAGGTGCTAAAATAGTTAAGATCTCCAGAGTCCCTTTTATTGCACAATACTTCTGTGACTTTCTTTTCTCTTCACCAGTTGTTTTAGTTTGTAATTTCTCCTAAAGACATAGTTATATTTAAAGTCAACATCACAGATGCTGTGAAATATTTTGACACATTCTCCTGAATCGCCTGCTTAATCTCATTCCTTTAGAAATAAAGAACTTAATATAAGTGTAGGATTTAAGAAACACTTCATGGATAAGACAGAATGAAATTAATTCAAAATGATGAATCACTTCACTTCAGAGTATCCTTGTCCTCTGTAAATTAATTCTATTGATTTTGTGGGTAGACCTGTATGTACAGTATTCATAAAAGTTTTCCTAGATTTTTCCTTCTATCACATTATATTACATTCTCTTGTCAACTTCTTCCAGTAAAAGACAAACATGACAAAAGCCCCATAGTGGAGAACTCTCAAATCTGTCACTATAGAACAATTCCAAGGACTACTGGCCTTTGGGGGCCAGGAATTTTTGCAAAGAACACCCTTTCTTAGACACTCTCAAATAGTACAAAAGCAATTTGTTTGAGTGGTGGCCCTCATGTTTTCATTTCAGTCAATAGAGCCAATAAACATCATATGGTCACAGATGTCAGAACAGACAGCATTTCCCTTTTGGGGAATGTGTAGGTTATTTTGAACCCTGATTTCTCCAGCTTTCAGATGCTTGAAATCTGGATAACCTTGGAGATGCATCTGAGAGAGGAGGCAAAATCACTTACAAGGTGTGTTGATATGTTTGGCACAGGTTGGATTTCAGAATCAAGAGAACATGTCAACTCATTAGCATAAACTAAAAAACATAATGAAACAGAAAACATACATTGGCTTAAACCTTGAAAAGAGGAAGAAATAAGTAGAGATGGCTGCAATTCTTCCAATATTGACTAACTCTAGTGGGTTTCAATTCCATAGTAAGATTAAGGAAAATACTGACTTTGTTTTAGAAACAGAGCTGAGTCACTTTGGGGTAGCCTTGGAAAATGCCCTCTTTAAAAATGTGTGATGAGAGGGAGGTTCTGAACTTAGCAGAAAGGAAGTTACTTAAGATATTAAATCAACACAACCACCAAGAGAACTCAGAAAATCTTCCCTCTTATGAAGATTTATTTTACATGGCTGTTCAGTACAACAGACATGATTTTTATCATTGAAATCACTAGAATCACTTTTATCTGTCTTCCATAAACAATGAGGATAGGTCACATAGGCAAATCATCTTCCTTTCTCCGTTTTCTTTCTGCTCTACCATAACTTCAGCTAGAATAATCTGCTCCTTACTTGAACTTCCACCTTAGTTATCTGGGAGGAAGGACTACTTGCTTTATCCAGATTCAAGAGTGAAATACATGAAGAGAGGAATATTTGAAAATTTCTCCCATTGTTGTTTCTGTAGTAATGTTTTAGAAGTTTAAGCTGCTGGTATGCAAGGAGGAAAAATTTAACTTTCCCATTACGTTTAATGAAACTGATGTTTACTTTGTATACTTTCTGGTGGCTCAACTAACTTCTTTCTTATGGACATCCTTACCTTCAATCAACCAATTATCAATAATAATTGGTTATTAAAAAACAAATAATAAACCAAGTATTATCAATCAACCACAATATTTAAGAAGAAACCCCACTGCAAAGCTTGCTTTCTCTGAAGCGATATAACATGGGCTTTTAAAGTGAAAATTAACTTCTACCATGTGATCAAAATCTGTCTCATACACATGTCTTTTGACTGTGTTCCCAGACTCTAGCAAAATTAAACAACTTATGTTAATAATATTAAACACACAAGGATGTTTGATACCAAAAGCATGTGTGTAGTTCCTGACAGAGAACTGTGTACTTATTGAAAGCTGAGTATCTATATTATTCTCTCTCTCTCACACACACACATGCACATACATTGATATTTTCCAAGAACTTTACTAAGCTTGGATTTGTGCAGCTGTCTAGGAGTTAATTAATAACCAGGTGGAATAACTGACAAGACAATGCATATAATCCTTCTGTTTTTAGAATATGAGGACCTAAGACTTTTTCTTTTCTCCCATCAAATTAAATGGGGTTAAAGAGGAAATACAGATGCAAATAATTTTGAAGAATAGCAAATCATAGTCCCGATGTGGTCCTTCAGTTGGTCACGCTCCAGGAAAATCTCAAGCAAAATGTTTAAGACTGGGAGGGGTTGGGGAGGGTGGGTAGTGGACATAAAAGACATTGTTCTGTGAAAAGGAATGATTACATATGGCCCATACATACAGGATATTGTCTCGCCTGGTAATGAGGCGCTCACGACCATTAGATTGGCCTTTGTTCAGTTTATCCAAACTCCTTGACATACGCCACCTATTCTGCAAACACCAACAGATGGGCCCAGGCACAGCACAGCCCCGACACTTGATTTAAAGCAACAGCTGCTCTCGGCTCTTCCCTGGCTCTTTCAAGCCAGCCTCCCTGAGCACTGCCCTTCCAATGAAGATATGCTCGGATGGCCCGGAAAAAGTCTTCGTTGGAAAAGCCCAGGTCACACCTCTCGGTCTCTGAGTAATCCCAGAGAATGGAGATGGTGACAAAGTTGGCTATTTGGGGCTTCTCGGAGTCCTTGCTACAATGGGGCTACAGAACTCACTTATTCGTCGGTACCCAAGAATACTTATAGTTCACCCCATACCGCTGGTCAAAACCTGGGCTCTGCCTTGGGTGCCCTGGCGGTTTCTCTCGCTTGTTTGCTTCTCACCGGGTCTCCTTTTAACTGTTTCTCGCCCAGGGGAGGAGCGCTACATTTGCTGGTACTGCTGGAGGACGTTTAGATATCCCAACAGCCTTAAAGCACATCTACGTTTCCACTGCGTGCTCAGCAGCGGCGGGGGCCGCGCCTACCTGCACCACGAGCAAGCGGCTCGCCAAGGCGCTGCCCCGGCCGCGGATGGCCTTCGCCTTTCCCCGAAACCCCCGGCGTCAGATTTCGCTGCGGCCGCCCCGGCGACCACTCTTCGACCGCACCCGCAGGTCCCAGCGGCCCCTCAGGCTTGCGGAGCGCGGGAGAGCATCAAGCGCGAGGCCTCCTCCGCGCCCTCCGCCACGTCACCTACCCCGGCCAAGTGGGGGCCGTCCAAGAAGGGAAAAGAGCAGCCGGACCGCGCTCTGGACATGAGTGGTCCCGCCCGAGGACATGGCCACTTCCTTGGCATCGTGGGCGGTTCCCCAGCGGGGGGCGGCCTCGCTTTCTACCCAGGCGTGCGCTCGGCTTTCAAGCCTGCTGGCTTGGCCAGGGCAGCCGCCGCCGCGCACGGCGACCCCTACCGGGACGAGGGCGGCGGCAAACCCGGGACCGGCCTGGCTTTAAGCAGGCTGCTGGGCGGGGGACGGGCAGGCGGACACCCGAGAAGCGGGGAAAACCCGGCGGCTGGCGGCGCTGGCCACCACCATCACCACCATGCGCACCACCATCACCATCCCAAGTGCCTACTCGCGGGGGACCCGCCGCCGCCTCCTGGCCTGCCCTGCTCCGCGGCTCTGCGCGGCTTCCCTCTGCTCCCCGGGCCCCCGGAAGAGGCGTCCGCCTTCAAGCACGTGGAGCGCGCCCCGCCCGCCGCCGCCGAGCTACCAGGAGCGCGTTACGCGCAGCTGCCTCCCGCAGCCGGGCTGCCCCTCGAACGCTGCTCGCTGCCACCCCTCGACGCGGGCGGCCTCAAAGGCTACCCGGGTGGCGAGTGCAGCCACCTGCCGGCCGTCATGCCGGCCTTTACCGTCTACAACGGGGAGCTCCTGTACGGCTCACCAGCCGCCGCCGCTTATTACCCACTCAAACTGCACTTCGGCGGGCTGCTCAAGTATCCGGAGTCCATCTCTTACTTCAGCGGGCCCGCAGCGGCGGCCGCTCTGAGCCCGGCCGAGCTGGGCTCCCTGGCTAGCATTGACCGAGAGATCGCCATGCACACGCAGCAGTTGTCGGAGATGGCAGCGGGGAAAGGCCGCGGCCGCCTGGACGCGGGGACGCTGCCCCCGGCCGTCGTGGCGGCGGGCGGCGCCGGCGGAGGCGGCAGCGGGGGCGGCAGCGGCGCGGGCAAGCCCAAGACGGGTCACCTGTGCCTCTACTGCGGCAAGCTGTACTCGCGCAAGTACGGGCTCAAGATCCACATGCGGACGCACACGGGCTACAAGCCGCTCAAGTGCAAGGTGTGCCTGCGGCCTTTCGGCGACCCCAGCAATCTCAACAAGCACATCCGGCTGCACGCCGAGGGCAACACGCCCTACCGCTGCGAGTTCTGCGGCAAGGTGCTGGTACGCCGCCGGGACCTGGAGCGCCACGTCAAGTCTCGCCACCCCGGCCAGAACCTGCTCCCCAAGGCGGCCGACGGCCCGGGCGCCGAGCCTCACTACCCCCCGGAGCCGGGAGAGCCCAAGAGCGACAACGACAGTGACGTGGACGTCTGCTTCACCGACGACCAGAGCGACCCCGAGGCCGGGGGCGGTGGCGAACGCGACGAGTAAAGAGTCTTTCAGGGAAGGCGGGGAGTGTGGGGGCGTGGACAGAGAGAAGAGGGGGTTCTGCTGTGGGAGAAGAGGAGCTGCTGGTGGTGAGAAAGACCCGGCGGACAAAACCGGTTTGGTTTTGGTCGCGCGCCAGATTTGGAACAGTGAGCGGTCCCAGGTCGGAAGCTGAAAGTCTGAGCAAAGGTTTAGAGGCGTCTTACAGAAATCTTGCCTTCCGAGCACCCCCAGGGCGGCGAGTCCCAGCGCACTCTAGGCCCCTGAGCACCGCGAATAGGCTTCCCTTTCGCCAACCCAGGCGGTTGGCTCTCCAGGTTTAAGATCACATGAATGGGAAGCCACAGCGCCCTCGAGGGCGTCGATTTTAACTGCCGCGTATTTTTAAATTGTTCTTTTTTGTGAAGAAAATTGTGCCTTTTGAAACGACGTTTTGTGTGTGTATTTTACATTAGCATTTCGCTGCATAGGCAAAATAGTAGCCGCAATTCGGTAGATGTGACATCCATACACTTGTTTCCATTTCATCTGTTTTCGTGTCAAAGACTACGCCTTGACGCAATGAATATATAGTGGTAGCAGGTGTACAAATTGGTCAAGTTGCAATTATTTATAAGAGAATGATGACAAATGTAAAATATATAAAGCATGAGTCTTGAGAGCACGCAATATATAATTTTAAAGAAAATGCCCTATTTGGTAGAGAACACATGTGATGTATGTTGTTTTATAATGAATGATGTAAAGTGGATTCAGTATTTTGGTCTTGGTTCCAGTTTGTGCAATCTTTAATAAAAATAAAGATTAAAAACAAGAGTTTGCTCACTTGGCAGGTTCAGCAGATCTTTTAATGAAATAATTTAATTTGAAAGTGGTTTTTGAGGAGACTCTATAATACAATAAATCAGGGGACATGAATACTTTGATTATTCATGAAATAAATTTTAAGTACGGTTATAATAGGGAAACATCATTTTCATTACGTGCATTGCACAGGCTCCCAGATAGCAGGCAAAACAATTGTTTGCTGAAACCATTGTTAATCACGCTGTGTTTTCATCTTGATGGAAAGAAGCTAATGACCTTCAAGAAAAAACACACCCACACACAATATTCCTCATCAAAAAGAACTGTGCAACCCTAGAATCACTATTTTTTATGTACCATTTTGACAGAACCTCCCTTGGAAAGCAAAAAAAGGAAACTTGAATAGTGCTTTTATGATTCGTACATTTTCATATTCATTCAACAAATATTAAAGAAGGATCTATTTTATTGGAAGGGATGATCTATTCGTTTTACGTAGGTTCCCCCTACCCGAAGTACATCTTTCAACAATCTCCTGCTGTCTGAATGGGTCCCCTTTTACAGAAGAGGAAATAATACTCTTCAAGGTCACTACTGGGAGGCCTATAATTAGGCAAACTTAGGAGCAGTGACTTTATTTATGGGTATACAAAATTAATGCTAACTAATGGAAGGATATCATAAAGAATATAATTTTGTGGGCTAAAACTGGAAAACACCTTCTCCCCTACCTCCCATTCCTTTCTCCACATGCTCTCTGGGGTTTCACTGCAGTTATGGAGGAAGAGGAGGATTAGTCACACCCCTTGGCTAAGGGTAGGTCCTCTAAAAGCCCTGGTCTGCAGCGCTTCTCCCTGAGATTGGCAGGAAAATTCTAGTGGGTCACCAAAGGGTCTTGGATATGACCTTGATGATTTAACTCAGTTAAAAATGTGCTTTGTTTTCTGCATCCTAGTACTTTGGCATTCTTCAACCTGCAGTCTTCCATTTGGGAACACAGCCTCAATCACTGGGTAGCTGGCAGGGACTTTTTCTAACCCATCCCAGCAGGAGGCATGGCTGGGCGATGAAGGGCATATAAATTCTGTGGGTTGTGATCAGCAAAAAAAATTTCTTCTATGGGAAAATTTATGCTTGGATTATAGGCTTTTTTTTAGTGTCAGCTGGGCTTCCCTGATAGCTCAGTTGGTAAAGAATCTGCCTGCAATGCAGGAGACCCTGGTTTGATCCTTGGGTCAAAAAGATCTGCTGAAGAAGGGATAGGCTACCCACTCCAATATTCTTGGACTTCCCTTATGGCTCAGATGGTATATAATCTGCCACAATGTGGGAGACCTGGGTTCAATCCCTGGGTTGGGAAGATCTCCTGAAGAAGGGAAAGGCTACCCACTCCACTATTCTGGCCTAGAGAATGCCATGGTCTGTATAGTCCATGGGGTCACAAAGAGTCAGACACACTGAACTTTCACTTAAGTGTCAGCATAAGTGACTTTCACTTAAGTGATTTTCACTTAAGTTTCACACTGACTTTCACTTAAGTGTCAGCTGACCTGAAAATGTTTTGCTTTGTAAAAGAAAGCCCAAAGAGGAACAAAAAATATGCGTGGATTAACATTTACATATGGTGGTAATGATACTACTGTTTATTGAGGATTCTTATGCTATTTGCAAATTTGTTCTTCTCTGCAGAACTACCAGGTTTAGTGATGGCCCTGCCACACAGAACTGGAAGTGAACCCAAGCATCTGCTAGTTCATCTGCTTATCACTGCCTACTTAGTGGTCCTGCCCTGTGAAGCAAAGCTTAAAACCAAATCCACACTTATAGAGAAATACTGGAAAATTTTCTGAAATCAGGTTGTGTAAGTCCTCAAAAAAGTTGAGAAAGGTTGCCCAGATTTGAGACATAGGAAGTTTTATCTGCTATAAAAGCCATGTTTCCTTCACCAATTACCTAGCTCATTACTAAGTTCTACAAATTGTTCTGTGTGAAATAGCCTCAAAAAAAATAATACAGTTTGGAGAGGAAACACATTTTAGAATTGATAAATATTTAATAAAACAATTTCCAGACTTCCACTTTTCTCTTTATTAATTGATATGTTATTAAACTCCAATATAAAAATGAAAATTGAACATAGATTAAAAAAACTCTTAATCATAGATCATTCATAATTCTCCATAGGTTACCTCAGATAACCTATATATCTGTCCATATGTGTGCACCCTATCATACATAACTAATGCAGTTATTTTTTTCAATGATGAAATCAAATTGGTGACATCCAATCAGTAAAGACACTACTTATTTTAAGCGACTTAGTCGTCTTAGTGTTTCTCAGGTTACTTCTTTCAGTCTTGTATCTCTCTCCACTCTCACCACTCCAACCCTCAATCCTCATCCTGATGACCGCAGCTAACTGTGAAAATTACACTAAGGACACCCGAAGTTTCTGAGATTTTAACTGAATATTTTGTACCAAAAGATTTTTTAAAGTAGGAGAATTTATACCTCTTAGAAGTGAGAGACTCTGGGTTGTTTAGGCCTAGTTAATTTGGACATTAAAATGTTTTGCTAACTGAATAAATCATCCATACATAGGTTGTAGGCTTGCCGGTGCTTCTCACTTGCTTGACATCTTGGGCCAATCTTTTCCAATGTCCTCATCTGTAAAACAGGTTGAAATAAGCAATAAAGTCGCTGTGAAGACTGAATGAGAGTTAATTCAGGTAAACTGCTTTTAGAATCAAGCCTGACACGCAGTGAGCTCTCAAACAGTATTTACAAACTTCTAGCAACTCTTTGTGGTTTCATTTCGAAGACATCAACGAACGAGATAAGGGGAGACGCCCTTTCATCAGCATTTTTCTGCAGGGCACTCGCTCTCTTGGGTTCACGTCTAGCCCCAGACAAACTCTTGCCAACTTCAGTAAATAAAGGCCTTTCACACATTTGCTGAAGAGAAATTTCTTCAAGCTCCTTATTAATTCATCTTTCTATTTTGAATTCAGACACCGGTTTAAATGGTTCATAGCGGTTACGTGAACGGGAAGAACAATGCTCGTTAGTTTTCACTAATTTTTTGAAAGCTTGGCTGTGCTTGAGGTGAGCCATGAATTTTAGCAGAAGAATGCACAAGAGATGAGGTCCTGCCTATACGGAGCATACAGCAAGAGCTGCAACTTCTTCAGGCTCTACTCTGCTGCCGCTGCTAAGTCACTTCAGTCGTGTCCGACTCTCTGTGACCCCATAGACGGCAGCCCAGCAGGCTTCCCCGTCCCTGGGATTCTCCAGGAAGAACTGGAATGAGTTGCCATTTCCTTCTCCACTCTAGGGAAAGTTTATTTGCTGACTAGACTCTGAGGGAAGAAGGTGGGCGGCGGTGGACTTCCAGTTTAGAACTGCAGCTCTGGGGAGCTGGAGGAACAGTAGAAGAACTGGCTGCGGGGGTTCCAGAGCCGAGAGGGCGGTGATTGGCTACTCCCGTTGAGTTCGAACGCTCCCATTGGCTCATTCTTTGGAGCCGGGGTCGCTATTGGTGGCGGGCTGGTACCGCACGAAGCTTGGGGTAGGGGCTGCCTCGCGAGAACCCCCGGCCCAGTGCCCGTATCCCTTGGGTGAGTGTCGCGGTGTCACTCTGCGTGTGTGTTGCTTGCAGCTTAGTTTTCCCTGGAAACGAGGGTTTCGGTGGCTGGGTTTCGGGCAGAAATGTGGGAGTCTCGCCTCGTTTAGGTGTACATTCCGAGAGCCCGGAAGCCAGAGAGATGAGGGAAAACCCCCGCGGCATCCAGCAGGCGACCGAGAGAGTCCCAGGCCCCGGACTAGTCCTTGTTTCGGTGGTCCTGGCCCGCAGTGGCTGAGAGCTGCGGCACCAGCGCTGCGCGCCCTTGCCATCTGCTGCTTCCTCAAAGGGAAGAGTGCAGAGGCGTTGGCGCCATTGGGAGGTCAGACGTGACCCTTGGCCACCCAGGTGTGGGTTGTGAAGGGAGGACTCAACAGACGGCGGGGCCAACGTGTTTAGTTCCAGAAGGAGCGTGGCGCTCGTTCTGGGCTGGGCGACCTTCCTACAAAAGATGAAAGGAGCGCTTCTGTCATCTGCGACTGTAGTTTAATTCAAATTAGGTGTAACCGTTGTACGCAACAGACAACTTGTCAATGCCTTTGGCTTGCAAACGATACGAGGGCCCTTCAACAAGGGATCAAGAGGGGGTAGATTCTGTGTATGCGTGTAAACCATTTAAAGACACCGATTTGATTTTAATATGTTTTAATGATTTCCGTTTTAAGCCTTTCATGTAAATAAAAATTAAAGCACAGATTGGCTAAAGAATATGTGATAGCATAAAAAAGGGTCTTTTTTTGATGATTCGAATCAAATAGATTGAAAGGAACGTTTTCACGTAGAGGAAACTTTATTAAAAATGAAATATAGTCAATATCTAAATATCATGAACATTATCTCTCTTTTTGGTATCCACATACACATTTGCATAATTCAGTATTGTAGGAGATGGTTTCCTATATGTATTTCCTATTTTTGATGTTGGCAGTACAGTAATGTTCCTGGAGGTTAGTTTAAGTAGAGAAGGATATAAGATCCAATGTTCCATGGCAAGTTGTATTTGAATGGGAGACACTCAATTCCAGTGATTTGAGTAGAAAGCCTTAGGTGGAAATGTCTTATGTGACAGGAGATACAGTGAAGAGAGATGCAATAGGAAATGGCTTTACATAAAAACATGGTGAAGGTCAAAGATAGTTTTTAATCTTTTTTTTTAATATCCCTGACAACAGGCAGAAAGATAAGATTCTGTACTTGACACTGAGCAGTTGATTCCTGAATTATCACCTTAAGGTAAAATGAGACATGACCAGGTCAGGTTTAAGCTTACTTGAGTGTGTTGAACCATAGCAGAACACATCTGTGAGCAACAAAATGCTTTCAGGTATGCTAAAAGTCAGTCCGATGAGAAATGAGTCAATACAGGATGTTGTATTTTATAAGTTTATTTGTGATTTTCAGAAACCTGGAGAAAGAAAGGCCTTAACAACCAAGAAGACACAGAGAAAAGAAAATCCATGAGGGGATTTATAGGGTAGGCTTTCTCAATTATTTAAAGCTAACATGCTGAAATGTGAATTCAGCATGAATTCAGGGTACTAACTTTGCATCTATAGGTGCTTGTATATATATTGCACCTTAGGTTTGTTTCCAAAATCAATGTATGTATTACTGATGTTGATGTAACTTGATAGTTTGGAACATCCTGTTACACATACTGGCCAATATTCTTATAAAGTGAGAAAAAAATTAGCTTTGCCTTGAGTGTATTTTTGGGACGTAACTCAGTTTATTAAATCTTCACTATCTCATCTAATCTTTCTAAGAACCTACTTTACAGATAAGGGAAATGAAGTTTATGTTGCTCAGCCAACTAGCCAGCTAGAAATAGTTCCAGAATTCATTCCTGGGCTTGTCAAATCCAAGCCTGACTCTTAACATACTATATATCCTTTTTAAAACACTCACCTGACATAGGAGGTATCCAGAAATTCAGTTTGAATACTTTATAACTGGATCAAGTGAATGTTTTACAGGACAATGATGAGGTGGACTGAAAGAACAATGGTTCCTAGACTTTTTCAGCTGGAACCAGAGTTAAGTTAGTGAACATCTTTGCCTCATTATATACTTGAAATTATTTGAATTTTGGTAAATATAAATCTGGGCTCAGTTTAGTCTAGCCTGACTTTGTCTTATTTAACACAAAGATGTGTGTCTAAGGATGAGTGTAGAGTGGCCCACCTGTTATCCTGAGGACACTAAAAAGGAAAATATGATCGTTTTATTCTGTTGAGTATTTCAGGACAAACTGTGTACTGCCAGAGAAGCACCCAATTCCTGAGTAAGTACATAAAATTTTTCTCCAGTATCATAGCATCCCTTGGGACTGATCACCTGCGGTGTAGTTCAGTCAATTTTCAAACTCTTTTCATGAGTAGCAGGCTGGATTCCTGGGAGTCTGGGCCATGCAGGGTGCAGGGGTGGAACTGGGCTGCCTTGAAGCTGCTCTACTGATGGTAGAACCAAGGGTGATCAGAAAGAGAGAAACAAGGGCACAAGCAAAATAGAATGCCAGGTACATTACCATCTGGAAAGGGCCAGGCTGAGGCAGAATCTCAATAGATGCAAGGCAGCACAATGAAACCAAACCAGAACGAGAAGATTGGGAAATAATGAGGAAGGTGAAGAAGGAGTGAGACTTTGAATGACTGAAGCCTGGATATAGGTATTTTTAAAAATGTTAATTTTGCTTTTTAAATGGATAATATGTTCACATGTTCAAAGATAAATAGGTATAAATAGGTGTATATTTAGACCTCTTAGTCCTCCCTCATTTCTGTACACTCCAGTTCTAGAAGTCATTTCAAGGATAGATTTATTATGAATCTCCCTGGAGCAAGCTTGCTCTAAGACTTGTATCTAATTTTGTCTTTTCTTAAAGCGGTCCCCTGACCAAAAAAAAGCCTGTGAGTTTCAGAAGGTACAAAATCTGGATCTTTACTACATAAACATTTAGTTTCTTGTATACTTCCAGTATTTATTTTATAAATATAAACGCCCTAAAATGGATATATTTTTATTTTCCTCCCTTTCCTAAGCTGGAGTTTTTTCCCCTGTACTTTTAGGACTTTTTTTTTTTCCTTCAAGAATATGCTCTGGATATAGTTCCATAACAGTCCAAAGAGAGCTTCCTCATTTTTTTTCCTTTTCTACTGTATAGTATTCTAGAGTATAATACATAGATTATTTAACCGTTGTTCTGTTGAGGAACAAGTGGGTTGTTTTCTATAAAGAATGCTTCAATGGATAACTTGTGCTAAGTGATTCTGTAGGTGGGACCAGATTATTTTTCAGAAGATGTCACTATGATTATAGTGGGAATACTGTTAGTGAAGACTGAGCTGGCCAGGGTAGTATCTGAACCAGACTAATGACTAGGATATGGATGACTGGCTGACTGTTCAGCTTGTTCCCTTTCTCTGTGGTTAGAAAACTCGGAGCACTTTTACCTCTTGACCATATTGTGCAAAGGGAGATAAAAATGGGGCCTCCATCCCATTCTTGTGTTCTCTTGGGAACTTGGCAAAGAATCCTAAGGGAGACTCAGGTATAGGACTGTACTTCTTTAGGCCAGGCAACAGGGAAATCGTAATGCTAGTCTAACATGGAAGCATATGTTTGTGGGTGCATGTATTTGAATCTTTAAAGTTCTTTTCTATCTACACTACATCAAGTTTTGATTTCCCTATGATATGTATTACTTAGAAATACCTTATGCAGAACCAGCTTTGGGATTATGACTCAGATTTGTAACTGGGTGATTGGAGTTTGGGCCTATGGTAAGTAGCAGGTATAGAGCACAACCCGTACCAGCTGTGGAACAGTGGCAGGCACTCCAGCAAGGAAACAAACGAATGCAAATGAGATGCACTTGGCCATGGAACAAAGATAAAAATGACATTCACTTGTAAATGAGTTTTCTGTGTTTGATGTAAACAGAATGACATGTATTTTGTAGGAAGACCTCTATGACCTTAGGATAGTCATTGAATTCATTACCTGGGGTTGCACATGTTTCTGACATTTTGTCATTATTATGCATCTCATGATCTAACAGCCTCTAGGTTTTTAATTTATATAGAAACATTTCCATGATTTTCTGTCCTAGGATATAATCTGAGAGTTCTGAGATGCTCATCATTGGAAGGCTAAGAGCTTGGGAATAAAACTTAAATCTGGCATCTTGCACTTAGATAAGGGAATAGCTGAACTTACAAAGATGAATTTACAAGATCAAGAGGAAGAAGTGCATCTTCTCAGCTTTGACTCTCATCGCTTGCCATGGTCCTCAGCCTAGACATTTCCTCAAACATTTGACTTAGATGATTGCTCTGTGCCTTTGCTTTCTGAGCGTCATTCATCTTTCAGCCCTCACTTAAAATCTCTCCTGTTCTCTGTAGTTTTCTCTGACTGTCCCAGCCCAAGAAAGTCTTTTCCTCCTTGAATTTCCATTGCAGATAGTCTGTGGGACTTTTTGGTCACTTAGTTATTTTGTCAACTGCACATATTGCACATGAAATATGTTTTTTTGCTTTTTATAATATCCCTGGTACAATACTTAGATATTCAGCAAGAATTCAAGAACTAATTGATTAAATGCTCTTTGAGTTTCTCAGTCTTCTGGACACCGTGTTGAAGCACTGAGGGGCTGCTACATGCTGGGCATTGTACTGGCTGGGGTCGCAGGATGGTTCAGATGGTCTCCAGCTGCTTGTGGTCTAGTGGAGGAAGCAAACATGGGAACAGATATTGACAACACAATGTGCTAGGCATAATGATGGAGATAAGCACAGAAGAAGGATACCTCTTTGGTCAGATAAAGAAGAGGGGAAGGGTGGGGAAGAAGTTAAAATAGGGAAAAGCTTGTCAGAGGAGGTGACACCTGAACTGAGTCTTAAAAGATGGGCAGGAGTCATACAGGGCAAGTGTCAAGAGAGAAGGAAGGACGTTTCCAACAGACAGAATACCTTGAGGGAAGAGAC
Source organism: Capricornis sumatraensis (assembly GCF_032405125.1). Classification (NCBI taxonomy): domain Eukaryota; kingdom Metazoa; phylum Chordata; class Mammalia; order Artiodactyla; family Bovidae; genus Capricornis; species Capricornis sumatraensis. The sequence goes on along the minus strand of NC_091081.1, from coordinate 37,855,629 downwards.
TGAGTGGAGAAGCAGCACAGACGTATGAGAGAAATTCGAGACAGTTCTGTGCTGCTGGTGGGCAGAGTGGCAAGCACACAGTCTGCTGAAAGGTGAGGATCTATCTCTGAGGAAGTGTGGTACAGTGGTTAAGACGATATTTCTGGGCTTGGGAGTTAGGCAGAGCTATGTTTATAATCCTGGCTCTGCATCTTCCCAGTTGTGCAAACTTGGCCAAATGATGTAACTTCTATATGCCTCAGCATATGAGTCAGCTAAGAGCCGACTCTTTAGAAAAGACCCTGATTATGGGAAAGATTGAAGGCAGGAGGAGAAGGGGACGACAGAGGGCAAGATGGTTGGATGGCACCACCGACTCAATGGACATGAGTTTGAGTGAATTCTGGGAGTTGGTGATGGACAGGGAATCCTTGTGTGCTGCTGTCCATGGGGTTGCAAAGAGTCGGACACGACTGAGCGACTGACCTCCACCATCAACAACATTTATAATACTGGCTCTGCATCTTCCCAGTTGTGGGAACCTAGTCAAATGATGTTACTTCTATATGCCTTGGCATACTTGTCTGTAAAATGGGTACAAAGGTATTGTATTTAAGGCATTCTTGTGAATGTTAATTGAAGTACTGTTTGCAAAGTGCTTCAGTTCAGTTCAGTCGCTCAGTCGTGTCCGACTGTTTGGTAAATATTCGAAGAATGTTGGCTAATTGTTTTTGAGTGATCCAGCAGTTGTGCAGGGGCCATAAAGGGAGAGTCTCTGGAAGATGTAAGCCATGTGGACAGATAGCTTGCATTGCAAGACATTTGTGTTGGAGGCAGGGAGACCAGTTAGGAGGCAGTTGTATTCAACATTTCAGGTGGCATATGATGTGGTACTTTGGTAACGGGTGGAGAGGAGAGGATCGAGTTGAATAGCTAGGAGGTACCATTGGGAGGATTTTGTGAGCAAGAGTGAGAGTCAAGTGTGCTCCTGGCAGGTCAGTTACAAAATGTTCGGTAGTATCACACTGTCAGTGGGCTTTTGGCAAATGCAGTTTAGGTCAAGATGGTCTTAGAGATACTCTGTTTTGTTGAGAAATAAAACCTGATGCATTTGAATATCAAAATTAAATAAAGAACACAGCTGTCATCCAAGGAAGATATTAGTTTTCCCAATAACAGAGGGTAATAGCAATATATAAATAGCTCATTGAAATTTATGAGAAAGCTTCATGTTTCCAATAACTAAATGGCAAATATTAACCAAGTTTCTAGTAAACAGAGATGTACAAACATATTCTTTTTCATAGAAATTAAAGACATGCACATGAAAAGATCCTTAAATTTAAGAAAACAATAGTAATCTTCTGAAATTGTGCATTTTGCCAAATGCACTAAAGTCATCTGTCCAGCAACATGGATAATTTGCCAGGGATATATATATAGGCTCAGAACTCACATTTCTGAGGATTTATTCTAGGGAAACATTTTAACAAAAGCATAAAGCTATATGCACATGGTTTTTCACTGCAGCAATAAATCCTATAGAAAAAAGCAGTGAAGTATTCAAAATTAAGATATGGCTATTTAGATGAGACCTGGCAGGTTCAGGCTGATATGGCCGTAAACAAGGTATAGTTTTATTTAGGGGAATATCAGTATTATGGCACATTATGAAGTAATGTTAAAAATAATTATTAAGATAACACAGTGGAAAACTCTCTATGAACATATTAACTGGAAAAAGCTGAATACAATTATGATTGCAGTTATTCCAGAATATACATTTTTTTTAGATTAAAGACTGGAAGTAATATGTAAAATGTGAAAGTAGTTGCGGTAGGCTTACACATATTCTCACATGCACCATGCTGCCTTTCCTAATTTTATTTTAAGTCTAGTTCTATGATGTTATTAATATTTAGTAATTGTTAACATGTTGGTATTTTTCATTGCTGAAGTATTTTAAAGTCCATTAGAGTTATCATGACATATTACCCCTTCATAGTTTAGTGGGCACCAAGACTATTTTCCTCCATAGTTGTACTATCATATCAAGCAAAGTTAACTATTCCTTAATATCTAGTACTTAGACACATTCATTTTCCAAATTTACATTTTCTCTTTTGGAAATAAATAACTTGATAAGTCTGCTTCATCCCGTAGAATTGTTCACTGTGGGCGGAGAGTGGCTGGGTCCCAGGCCCCTGGTACCATGGCAGTGAGTGTCTGCAGGCTGGCGGCCTTGGGGCGAGGAGCGTCAGTCCCTAGGGCCTCTCTGTGTGGAGCTCTAGGAGGAGGCCAGCTGGCTTAGAGATGGTCGACTCCATCTGCAAGTAGAGCTGCCTCTTTTTTTCCTGCCCTCTGCTCCTGGGAGCCGGGGGCACAGGCTCTGAGACCCTTGCAGCCAGCTGGCAATGAGGAGTGGGAAACTGGCCAGCAGGTCTGTGCTCAGGGTGGGGAACTTGCGAACGTCGTCTTTGTCAAGCCAGTTGTGGAAGATCCCAAAGTTTCACACAACCCTCCCTATTCTGCTTGCTGCTGCTGGCTTCTAAACACCTGGCTGGGCTGCCAATTTACCTTCTTTATGGTTTGTGCAAAGAACTCTCTCTTCCTTTGATTATCTGGATCTTCTGAATTAAATCAGGCCTTAAAAAAATGAGGAGGAGGGATACGACTACCTATTATGACTACTGTACATGAATGTTCAATAACTTAACAAACACCAAACAACCAAAAACCATTTTACTATGGAAGTTTTCTAAATATTCCCAAAGTTGAGAGAATAGAAAGTTGAGCACCCCCCACCAATGTTTTACCAACCTTGTTTCCTTTGCTTTTGCTTTTAATATTTTAAATTCCAGCATTGTATCATCTCATCTGTTAATACTCTGTCGTCCTTGTTTAGTCGCTCAGTCATGTCCGACACTTTTTTGACCTCATGGGCTATAGCCTGCTAGGCTCCTCTCTCTATGGGATTTTCCAGGCAAGAATACTGGAGTGGGTTGCCATTTCCTTCTCCAAGGGATCTTCCCAACCTAGGAATTGAATGTGTGTCTCCTGGGTCTCCTGGATTGGCAGGTGGATTCTTTACCACTTAGCACCATCTAGAAAGCCCATTAATACTCAGCACCCACCAGAATTTACAGTTTTCCCATAATATCATCTAATACCCAGTCCGTGTTCAACTTTATCAAGTTTTCTGAAAGATGTCTTTTTAAGGTTGAATATATTTGAGTATGTTTGAATTGGGCTTCCCAGTGGTAAAGAATCCACCTGCCAATGCAGAAGATGTGGGTTTGATTCCTGGGACAGGAGTATCCCCTAGTCCAAGGGTCACAAAAGAGTCGGACACTACTTGGTGACTAAATAATCAACAATGAAAACCAGTATTTGAACTAGGATCTGAACAGGTCTACTCATTGCCCTGATATATGTTTTTAAAGTCCTATTATATTTATAACAGCTCTCCCTCTCTCTTTCTCACTCCCACCCTACCACTTTCATTTGCTGAAGAAATCAGGTCATTTGTCCTTTGCCCACATTCTCAATTTGCCTTCTTCAGATTGTTTCCCCATGATGTTATTTAACATTCCTTTGCCCTTCATATTTTCTGGAGGTTACAGCTACAGGAATGATTAGATAAGGGCTCAGGGCTTTTATTTGGGGAAGGGAGCAAGAATAATTCATAGGTGATGTTACATCTTATTTTATTAAGGGAATGTGGAGTATGTGTGTCCCATTTCTAGTGATGTGAAAATTGATGATTGGATTTAGGTGTGGTCATCTCAGCTAATGGTTTTAGCAGCCATTGATGAAACTTGCTTAGGTCTGTTCCTTCATTGGGGGTGCAGAATTGTGGTTTTCTAGTTCTATCGTTACTTCTGCATTTGGTATTTCTTCTGTTACCTTTTCAATCTCTGGTCTCTGTAGCATTAGCCAATTCACTCACACTTCTCCTAGGAGCTAGGGCTAAATTCTTGGCACAGCTGTAAGCTGGCTGTTGTAATCCTGATTCTGCTTTGAGAAATAGCCTGGATCCAGAGGGAGATTTCCCCCCTTCTTCCTTTCTCCTGGAAAGCTGCAAACTTTAGAGGTAATGACAAGTATAAACAGTGTCAGCTTTATGCCTTGGCATAGTTTTTATGTTTGTGTGTTGTGATTTGAGAAGAGCTGAAAGGTCGACTCAATGAAAATATTCTACCCTTCTCTGGCCTTAGTGTCTGATACCACCAACAAAGGTATTCTCACACAAGGTTAAGGTATGGTGTTACCTGAGAGCAAGGATGGGACCAGCATGGGATGAACCTATTAGCAGAAATGTGTTTATCTTGTTGTTAGTTGCTTACCACCTGTTGTCTCTGTAGTTGGATCTGGAACTGGGAGCTCTTAACTTGGATGAGGGAAGGAGGTTTTCATTGGCACAGATCCTGTGCATACCTGGGACTTGATTCAGGTTTTTCTATGGCGGTCTCCAAGAATGAAGACTGTTGAGTGAGTAGAAGGCAGGGGAGGAAAAATGTGGAAAGATGTGAGAAAACAGGACACTGCTTTGTACTTTTGTTGAGGATGACTCTGCTTAAGCCCTCAAAGTAGCCTAGAAAAATAAAAGCAAGGAGCTGTGTCCTATTTTCTTTTTAAAATTCTATTTATTTTTTGACTGTGCTGGATCTTTGTTGCTCTACGGGCTTTTGTCTAGTTGCAGCAAGTAGGGGCTGTTCTCTAGTTGCCGTGCGTGGGCTTCTGGTTTCTGTGGCTTTTCTTGTTGTGGAGCACAGGCTCTAGGGTGCAGGGGCTTCAGTGGGTGTGGCACATGCATTCAGTTGTGGTTCCTGGGCTCTAGAGCACAGACTTGGTAGTTGTGGCACATGGGCTCACTTGCTCTGTGGTGTGTGGCATCTTCCTGGACCAGGGATCAAACCCGTGTCTGCCGCATTGATAGGTGGATTCTTTACCACTGAGCCACTAGGGAAGCCCTGTTTCCTATTTTCTTGACTACCATGTAGTCCAGAAAGCATGAAACAGAGGGATGCTAAGGCCTAGGGAAGTTTTTCTAACAGATCAGCAGTAAAAGAGAATAGGAAGCTTGTGGGTGGAATTAGGCAAGATGGAGAGCTTGGGAGAATATGTGAGAAATAGGAGGGATCGCTTTTTTAAAGGTGAAAAATGGCAGATTGATCCCTTTTGGCATAGAAGAAAGTTCAGTTTTCTGTTTTAGAGAACTGGACCATTTTCTCCTTTCCACCTACTCAACAACCAGTTCTCATAAGGAAGTTTCAGTATTTTTATCTTTATGATAATTTCAGGATCAGTAGCCCATTTATTCCTAATAATGTTACTGAAAAATACCAGTAATTATATAATGACTGCAGAAATCACATTTTTAAGTAAATGAAGAGGGAAATGATTTTTTCTTGTTATATGTCCCCAATTCATATGTAATTACCAGCTATAAAAGAAGCTTCCTGGTATGCCTAATAACCACCTTTTGTCCTTGCATGAAAAGTCGAGGTTTTTTTATTCCTGGGTTTGTTGTGCTCAGCTTACTCCTGGCTGGTTGGGGAGACTAGAGGCAGCTGTTCTGTGACATGTCGTTGCCCAGGCCTGCCTCAGACGGGGAGCACAGTGCTCTGGAAACCAGGTGCTTGTGTTCTCTGCCCTTCAGACCTAGAGCAGGAAAACAGAATTTGGGCAAACCAGTGGAAATCTGTACATGGGGGATGTGGCTCTTGATCAAAAAACATGGTGTCTTTAGACAAATAAAAACTGGAAAAAAAAAAAAAAACCCTGTGCAAAAACATACCAAACCAACCAACAAAAAATAAATGGTATCTTTAAGCCAACAACTAATTACCTGCAACTTCTCTGACTGGCAGGTAATAATACATCCTGTATGAACATGTACATTTTTTCTCATTAACTTTGGCTTTGTCCTATGAAAGCAAGGTAGAAGACACAAAATAAAGCAGTTTTTTTTTTCTGTTTAATGATGGGATCAGGTGGTTTTATGTCTGCTGTCTATACATCGCAAGAGCAATAATAGAATAATCATTTTCCTTCTAATTAAAAGTAAACTTACAGCTTTTCTCCTCTCATAGATTTATTATCTACAGCTAGATAGCTAACATAATTTATTTTTATTGAGTATGTTCAGATATCATATAATATTTATTGAAAATGCTTTTTAGTATTTTCTAGCTTTTCATGTAAAATAATATTGATATGTGGGGTATTATATAGATTAAAAATCTTTGCATATATATTATTTATAAAAACAAAAACATGTGTACCTGTATTATAAAGTCCAACATTCATTCATTCGTGGATTCTTTTGTTCACTCTTCGATTCACTTGTTCCTGAAATATTTACTGAATGCCTGGTTAATGCCAGATGCTTTGTAATCACAAAGGCTACAAACACATGGATGGTCAAAAGACCACTTTGGCTGATAAATGGAGAAAGTATTGTGGAGTGAGGCAAGAGTGGAGTCAGAAAGGCTATGTGGGAGGCTGTTAAGGGGTACACAGTTTGGGAAAGGATTCAGGCAGGTAAGCAAGGAATTCAGAAATACGAAATACCATGGGAATCCAAGAGACTGCGTGATTAACCAGTTTTTAACTCGATGTTGATGATGATTTACTTTCAGAGTGAGAAGAGGGAAGCTTTAACTTGTTCCACGTGTATCAGATCGCAGGATGGATCCCAGAGGTCCAGCAGGCTTGTGGCGACAGTGCTTGGGAGTTAGAGCAGCACATACCTACCTTGGGAGTTAGAAACCAGCACAACACTGCAAAGCAACTATACCTTAATGACTTTTTTTTAAGAAAACAGTATGTAATGGTGGAGCAAATGAAGAGATATTAGGGAGTCCAGGGTGGATTCAAATGTCTGGATTGTTGTTGTTAGTTACTAAGTCATGTCCAACTGTTTTGTGACCAAGTGGACTGCAGCCCCCCCAGGCTCCTCTGTCCATGGGATTTCTCAGGGAAGAATACTGCAGTGGGTTGCAATTTTCTTCTTCAGGTGATCTTCCCATCTCAGGGATCGAACCTGGGGTCTTCTGCATTGGCAGGTGGATTCTTTTTTTTGTAAATTAATTTATTTATTTTAATTGGAGGCTAATTACACATGTATGGTTTTTGCCATATATTCACTTGAATCAGCCATGGGTGTCCATGTGTCCCCCATCCTGAACCCCCCTCCCACCTCCCTTGCCATCCCATCCCTCAGGGTCATCCCAGTGCACTGGCCCTGAGTGCCCAGTCTCATGCATCAAACCTGGACTGGCGATCTATTTCAATATGATAATATACATGTTTCAATGCTGTTCTCTCAAATCATCCCACCCTTGCCTTCTCTCACAGAATCCAAAAGTCTGTTCTTTACATCTGTGTCTCTTTTGCTGCCTTGCATATAGGGTCATTGTTACCATCTTTATAAATTCCATATATATGCATTAATATACTGTATTGGTGTTTTTCTTTCTGACTTGCTTCACTCTGTATAATAGGCTCCAGTTTCATCTACCTCATTAGAACTGATTCAAATGTATTCTTTTTAATAGCTGAGTAATACTCCATTGTGTATATGTACCACAGCTTTCTTACCCATTCGTCTGCTGATGGACATCTAGGTTGCTTCCATGTTCTAGCTATTGTAAACAGTGCTGTGATGAACATTGGGATATGCGTCAATTCTGGTTTCCTTGGTGTGTATGCCCAGCAGTTGGATTGCTGGGTCATATGGCAGTTCTATTTCCAGTTTTTTAAGGAATCTCCACACTGTTCTCCATAGTGGCTGTATTAGTTTGCATTCCCACCAATAGTGTAAGAGGGTTCCCTTTTCTCTGCACCCTCTCCAGCATTTATTATTTGTAAACTTTTTGATAGCAGCCATTCTGACCGGCGTGAGATGTTACCTCATTGTGGTTTTGATTCGTGTTTCTCTGATAATGAGTGATGTTGAGCATATTTTCATGTGTTTTTTAGCCATCTGTATGTTTTCATTGGAGAAATGTCTGTTTAGTTCTTTGGCCCACTTTTTGATTGGGTCATTTATTTTTCTGGAATTGAGCTACATGAGCTACTTGTATATTTTTGAGACTAATTCTTTGTCAGTTGCTTCATTTGATATTATTTTCTCCCATTCTGTAGGCTGTCTTTTCACCTTGTTTATAGTTTCCTTCATTGTGAAAAGCTTTTAAGTTTAATTATGTCCCATTTGTTTATTTTTACTTTTATTTCCATTACTCTGGGAGGTGGGTCATAGAGGATCCTGCTGATTTACATCAGAGAGTGTTTTGCCTATGTTTTCCTCTAGGAGTTTTATAGTTTCTGGTCTTACGTTTAGATCTTTAGTTCATTTTGAGTTTATTTTTGTGTATGGTGTTAGAAAGTGTTCTAGTTTCATTCTTTTACAAGTGGTTTACCAGTTTTCCCAGCACCACTTGTTAAAGAGATTGTCTTTTCTCCATTGTATATTCTTGCCTCTTTTGTCAAAGATAAGGTGTCCATAGGTGCATGGATTTATCTCTGGGCTTTCTATTTTGTTCTATTGATCTATATTTCTGTCTTTGTGCCAGTACCATACTGTTTTGATAACTGTAGCTTTGTAGTATAGTCTGAAGTCAGGCAGGTTGATTCCTCCAGTTCCATTCTTCTTTCTCAAGATTGCTTTGGCTATTTGAGGTTTTTTTTTTGTATTTCCATACAAATTGTGAAATTATTTGTTCTAGTTCTCTTAAAAATAGGCAGGTGGATTCTTTACCACTGAGCCACCAAGGAAGCCCTCAGATGTCTGGCATAGCAAGTTATATATATATATAAAAATTAGTTATAAAACAATGTCAGTTGCTTATGACATCAGAAAAAAGGAAAATACATGAGATATGGATATTTTCATATCCTTAAAAACTTTATAATACAGTTTCTTATGATTATCAAATATCTTTAAAGCTACTTATTAAATATTATGCATATCTTCTAAAATATTCCTTGATTTATTTTACTGATTCAGTTAATGATGTAGAAAACTTTTTTCCTACTATTTACTGCTTGTATTCCATATAAAACAATCTAAAACATCTTTAAAAATATTTTTGAAAAATTCATTCTTTTAAGTCAGAAATGAAGTACATATTCATTGCAGAAAAACCAGAAAGTTCAAACAAGCAAAAAGAAAAAAATTAAAAATGCCCATAGTGTCACTTTACCTGGTGAAAAACAATGTTAATGCTTTGGTCTATTACTTTCCTTACTCTTCTCTGTTCATGTATATGGGCAAATGTGGTTTTTTCCATAAAAATAGACATCATGTAATTTTGTAATCTACTTTGTAAAAACTTGACAATAGAGTTGAGCCTTCTGTTTCTGAGAGTTTCACATCTGTGGATTTAAACAACCTAAGATGAAAAGTATTTGAAAAAAAATTCTAGAAAGTTTCAAAAAGCAAAACCTGAATTTTCTGCACGCTGTCAGTTATTTACATTGTATTAGGTATTATAAGTAATCTAGAGGTTAACGTATATGGGGGGAATGGTCACAATTTATGTACAAATATTTTATCATTTTCTATAAGGGATCTGGAACCAATCCCTCATAGACACCAAGGGGCAATTGTATATTGTTGATTGAGTCCTGGCAGTTCTTTAGCAGAAACTATGAACTTTCTTTGCTAAGTAAAGGTAGAGGGGTATTGAAATTGTGATACTCCGGCATCTTAAATTGACCTGTGACCAGAACCCTTTCCCTGAGGACTTGTCTTTAGTGGTGCTTAATCTTAACCAATTTCAAATGCTTCTGGCAAGAATGAATAAAGTCTTAGTGGTCCTATAGGATTCTCTGTGTTTCATTTCTTTTTTTTTTTCTTTCCAAGAGGTACTGTTTATTCTGAAACTCTCCTTTATTTTAATTGCCTTCCCCTGGGCAGTCTTTTTTTTTTTTTTTTTTTTTTACTTTACAATACTGTATTGGTTTTTCCATACATTGACATGAATCAGCCACGGCTGTACATGAGTTCCCAATCCGGAACCCCCCTCCCACCTCCTATCCCATATCATCTCTCTGGATCATCCCCGTGCACCAGCCCCAAGCATCCTGATTTTCTCCCCTCAAAGGTGCTCCTTCTCTTGCGTTTTTCCTTAGTAAATGACATTTCTTTCAGTTACTCAAGTCTATATTTGGGGGTCATCCTTAACACCTTTCTTTCTCTCAAGCCCAGGTCCACTCTGTAAAGAAATTATGCCAGCTTTCTCATTACTTTTCTATGCTATTAAAAGTAGTTTATTAATTTGGGCTTCGCTGTGAAAATTTCTAGGAAGTTGTAGTAGTTTTATTGCTCCACGCAATGGAGCGGTAGATCTGCTCCACCATATATTTCATCTCATCAGATCACACTTCACAATTTTGTTGGGAAGAGGATGATGGGAAAGACCAAAAGGGGCAGATTGAAAGATAAAACCACCAAATAGCTTTACAGAGATGTCAGCTGAGCGCACACATAGGAGCATCAGGCAATGGAAGTGACATTCCAAATGACATGTCTTTTTCCCCCTCTATACACTGAAAATGCTTGTATTAATTGACAGCAGATAAAAGGTGAAAGAATACAATTCATAGTAACTCATGTTAAAGCTTACAGGTAAAAGACTGAATTCTTGTGTGAAATAAATGGCTTCCCACTTAATAAACTGGAGTTGTTCCAAGGACGTCTTTTCATTTATGGAGCAGGTGCAGATGAAGTTTTGAGAAACTTGTGCAGTTTTTTTTAATAAAACATTTAATTAACAAGCTTGAAAACAGTGGAGCACTTGAAGTGGGAATAAAACAATCGTTGTATATCAAACAGTGCAAATCCAATTTGTGAATACAACTGTGTTGAAAAGCTTTAAAATATTAATAAATTGATGTAGGCTTTAAAAATGAAGTTTTAATTTTCTTTCAAGGTTTTCCCTTGAGGCAAGTTCTAAACCAGAAAAGATGTTCAAATGAATGCAAAAAAAGTATATTCTCTTTGAAGGTCCAAAAGCTAATTTAAAGGAAACAAGATGAAAAGGAGTTAGAATATAATCAAATGCAAACGTATCTCTAAATGTGCATTTATTTTGTTAAGGTTGTTTGGAATTACATTTGCTGTCATGAGTCTTTAATAACTTGTTCTTTGGGTTGAAAAAATAATACAATATTAAAGATACATGTTATTTCCCAGGGGACTAAACCATAAGGAGATCTGTGACAGTTATTTAATAAAGAGAACCTTCAGAAATATACCATTTTGAGATAAGAAAATTTCAGTTAAAGACTTAAAGGTCCTTTACAGTAAATTTCCTATAAAGTAATTATTTCTGATTCCTGCCTTTTATGTCAAGAGCATGAGTTGTTGTTCACACTAGATTTTGCTCTGGGTCATGGTGTTTGCTGGACTCTCAGGTGTGTCTTTTTGTGACTCTTGTTAGCTTTCTTGCCCTGCAGAGCAAGCCGGATAAACTCCCGTGATGAACTCATGGCAGGATAAACTCCCACCAGGCCTTCTTGTGGAGTGTCCAGAATTGATAGGCTACCAGTGCACCTTTCCTTTAAAGCATCTCCTGTTGGAAAAACACAGCAAGTAAAAATCACTAAACAGCTTCTGGGAAAGTCTGCCTGCACTGTCGGGACCTAATGAGATTAAAGGGAAATTTGATTCCTTTCTCCCTCCTGACAAAGGCTCATTCCCCAGAAGTGATCCTGAAGTTATCAGAAGAAAATTAAAGATATGTAGTATAATGTTTCCCAAGGCACTCAATAGAAAAAGGCAGAATCCTAGTTATTCAGTAGTCCACAAACATTTTGAATAACTCTTCCCACTCTTCATATTACCAAATAGGTTAAAAATAGCCATTGAATAAAAGATGATGCTCTAATGTGCCTTTTATGAAAACTAAGGATCTTGATTCCAAATGCTTAACTTTCATGTCTTAAAATTTTATTGCTGAACTCTGAATATATTGATTTGTTTTTGTTTAGAAAAAGAAGGGCTTCCCTGGTGGCTCAAACGGTAAAGAATCTGCCTGCAGTGCAGGAAATCTGCGTTCAATCTTTGGTTTGGGAAGATCCCCTAAAGAAGGAAATGACAACCTATTCCAGTATTCCTGCCTAGAGAATTCCATGGACAGAGAATTCCCTGGACAGAGGAACCTGGCGGGTTACAGTCCATAGGGTCATGGAGAGTTGTATATGACTCAAGCAACTTGGCATACACGCGACACATCTTAATTCTTCTCACTAACCTTTTATTGAGTGGAACCTTTAGCTGAAGCCACAGAGGTTAAGAATAGTTTCTACTTAACTGAAAAAAAAATTGGTATATCATCACCAGGTAATGCAATATGAATACTATTACGTTCACAAATTTCATGGGTCATTGTTAAGTCTTTGCTAGGATATTATTCTCAGTGTGGAAGAAGCACAGATAATTTTAGAAAATTTTGCAACTCTTAGCCAGAAATTAAGAGAGAGGCTTTATAAGGCAGTCTCTTTATGGACCCTCCATCAATAGGATTTAATTTACTAATGTTTAAGGATGTGTTGGAGGTCTACATGAGACATCTGGCAGAAATTTCATTCCTGGGGTTGATTTGGCTAAACCTCCCTAGGCCATAAAGGATGACAGTAGTCGAAGATAGAGGGTAACAGCGCTTTGGTCAATCACATATATATGTAAATACTGGAAAATAATTTTAGTAGAGATAATAGAATATTGTAGTAAACATATATAACCTTGACAAGTGACTTAACCTAAGTCCCAGTTTTGTTACCCACAAAATGAGAAAGTTGATAATACCTATCTCATAAGGTTTTTGTGGGGAATGAAATGAGTTATTAAATATTTGTGATGAAATAGATAAATGAAGCTTATTGTTAAATATTAAAATATTTACAAGATTAATCATCATGTCTTCTTAAACACAGTAGGCAGAAAGAGTCGCCCCCACCTTTTGTGACTGAGTTAAATAACTGTGATACCCTTAGGAACCTCTGAAATAGGTTGAAATATACACTCAGGCTTTAAATGGCCGCAGGTAACTGTGCTTTGTTGGTTTCTTGGTCTCCCTCTAGCTGTAGATGTCATTTTTGGCTGCCGTCAGTACTCTCTCACTGCTTCTGCTGTGCTGCTGTATGTTGTATATCATTCATTCACTCTATAGACTAGTCCTATCCAGTAGCCGAATATGTAATTTAAAATTTTCTAATAGTCATGTTAAAGAAAGTAAAAAGAAACAGGTGAAATTATCTCTAGTGATTTATTTAACCCAATATAAAAAATATGATCATTTCAACCTGTAATCAATATACAAATATTATGATGTTTTTTATATTAGTTTTTTAATACCAGATCTTTGAAATCTGGTGTATATTTTACTCTTATCAGTTCAGTTCAGTTGCTCAGTCATGTCGGACTCTTTGTGACCCCATGGACTGCAGGACGCCAGGCTTCCTTGTCCATCACCAACTCCTGGAGCTTGCTCAAACTCATGTCCATTGAGTTGGTGATGCCATCTAACCATCATAGTACATCTCAATTCCAATGCTACATTTTTATTAGATACTTGTTCTTTACTTAGATTTCATAAAATTTATAGTAATTCAAACAAACACATTTAAAAGTTTCCCAATGGGCAAATTAATTTTCAGTTTTTAAATCAAAATTGATTTAAAAAAGTAAAAATTCAGTTCTTCAGTCTCACCAGCCACATTTCAGGGACTCAGTAACCGCATGTGGTTGTGCTGTCAGATTGGTCAGCATGGCTTAATATGCTTGCGGAGACCCTATGGCATTTAAAAGGCTAGAGACAGGCTATACGACATGGTGCTCTTGCCTGCCTCAAGAGTGGGGGAGTTGAGAGGAGTACAAATTACAGTAATGGTCTGAGAGTACCTTCTTTGTCTCTTCCTATACAGTAGTGTGACTTTATGGCTGAAAGTACTTTTTGGATTCTTTTTGACTTAGTATCCATGACCAAGATGACTGAGGTTCCTGACAGTCTGGCTTCTTAAGAGTGAGGTATTCTTTTATATTTGTACATGTCACATATACAGGACCGTGCATGATTATTATAATTAATACTTTTCATGTTCAAATAAAGCACTATTTAAACTGTGGATTTAACCTAATAGTCCATTATTTCCTAATGTGCAATCAGATTTTCTAATGTCAAAATGTATACATTTGTCCATTATTCAAGCTCCCTATCCATATTGTTGTTAACTTCAGATTTCTGTGTCATTTCATCCCTTCAAATAACTAGCTTTTTCTCGTTATTTTCTGCTATTGAACCCACTGTTGCACAGAAAAGTTGATTTGTTAATTAGTTTAATCGCCTCTTCTTATAATGGCAGGGTAAGATTGGCGGAGGAAGCTTGTTATCAGCCCATGCTACTGGTAAGCAGTAATTATAGATAATCATGCTTTTGTCTTGTTGAATTCTGAAGCTTGTCTTGGACTCCTCCTCACTGAATTAGCAAATGGACGGTCATGTTGAATTTTCCTCGGGTTTCTTCCTGTAACTCATCCCTGACTCTCCCCCCAGTGAAATAAAATTGCAGCTTGTTAGGTAGTAGCTCATTTGAAGTCTCAATTTTCTTGAGTATTCAGCTCTCATAGGGAAGTGCCAGGTGCTCACTCGTGGCCATCGCACTTGCCTTTGGCTCAAGGTTCTGACTCAACTGGCATTCTACAAGTCTTTGATTTTGCTTTTGCTTGAAGAGGCAGCGGTTGTCTTGACAGCGGAGCTGAAGCTCTGTCCTTGTACTTCGATGCACATTGTGGCACAATCTAATAATCAAAGTCATTTGTCAAGAAACAGAGTGTTCACACTCTTCTATGAAGGGGTTGAAATAAACAGCAGATTTTATGTGGATGGTGGATGTGGGCCAGAAATGGCAGCCACCATCACTTTTGAAATGTGTCTGGAATGTGGAGCCCAGAATAGGTTTTAACCAAGACCATATCTTTATCTTAGTGCTTCTCAACCAGGGACAGTTTTGACTCCCAGAGGATATTTGGCAAAGCTTGGTGATACCCGTGATTTTCATGACTGGAGAGGAAAGGTGCTGCAAGCATTTAGTAGGCAGAGGTAAGGGGTGTTGCAGGATGTTTATCCTGCAATGTGTGGGGCAGTCCTTCACAATGAAGAATTATTTGGCCCCAAATGTCGATAGTGCCATAGCTGAGAAACTGTACTCTGTATGATTATGAAGGGACTACTGTGGCATATTTAATCCTTTCCTTCCTTAATAGTCAACTATGGTTTGGAAAATAGTTGATTCAGTGGGAAAATTGGAATTGCAAAGAGAATGGATTTTTTTCCTGCCCTAATATGGGAATTCTTCATAGATAAGAAATAAGGAATAAAAATGGAAAAAAAAAACCATATTCTGTAGACTAGGAACTCGTTTACTAGTTACTCCTGTTGTAGAAGTGTAATGGAAGCAACATGCTAACCTCTGACATGCTTCAGAATCACCAAAAAGTTCCTTAATAGGTCTCCATTCTTCCATCAGCAGGGAGAAATCACATGGTCCATGAGTGTTGTAACTAAATATGTTTTGACCAAAGACCGCTTGCATCTTTTACTTCTTGAGATTAGAGTCTGTTTGGGGAAAATGCTAATATTTTGTGTGATACCAAACTCAGTCTAATTCTAAGCAAGGAGGTTCAGATATCAATTTATTTCATGATAATAATGATGAGTTTGAATAGACCCAATTTCTAGAGGTCTTTTGAACGGAGGTGGAGCTGGAGGTAAGTGCTAGGATCGCTTTGGAACTGACAGTCACTATCCAATATATTCTGCTGACCAGTGCCATAAACATCAATCAATTCTTGGCACTTTCCAGGCCTGAGAAAATGGACAATGGATGACATATTTAAAAATATTTATATATCTTCATAGGTCAACTTAAGAGAACAATGGTAACTCCATAAAGAAGACATTTCTAACAGTTTGAACTCTCTCTTTTTTAATTGGAGGATAACTGCTTTACAAGCTCTTTCCCTTCAGAGATGGAGAATTTGGTTTCTCTCACGAGAAATTTCCTGGCAGTGGCTATATGATCACATATGAATTTTATTGCTGCACTGAGTTGAAAATTGTGTTCCGTGGGGAAGGAGAGGGCAGGATGAATTGAGAGAGTAGCACTGAAACGTATACATTATCATAGGTAAAATAGATAGCTAGTGGGAAATTGCTGTATAACACAGGGCGCTCAATCTGGTGCTCTATAACAACCTAGGGGGGTGGAATGGAGTAGAGGGTGGGAGTGAGGTTCAGGAGGGAAGGGACATACGTATACTTATGGTTAATTCACATTGTTGTATGGCAGAAATCAGCACAACATTGTAAAGCAATTATCCTCCAATTAAAAATAAAAAAATTTTTTTAAGAAAAACAAAAAAAGAAAATTGTATTAGATGATTTCCAAGTCCTTTATAACCCTCAAGTTCCCTAATTCAATGGTTCTGTGAGTTTATCCTTAAGAACTTATAATTGTGCTGCCTCTTACTTCCCAACATCCCATTCTCCTATTTATGTTTCTTCCTAATTTGGTCTTATCTATTATAATTTCTGGACTTCCCTGATAGCTCAGCTGGTAAAGAATCTGCCTGCAATGTAGGAGACCCTGGTTCGACTCTTGGGCTGGGAAGTTCCCCTAGAGAAGGGATAGGCTACTCACTCTAGTATTCTTGGGCTTCCCTGGTAGCTCAGATGGTAGAGAATCCACCTGGGAGACCTGGGTTCAATCTCTGGGTTGGGAAGGTCCCCTGGAGGAGGGCATGGCAACCCACTCCAGGATTCCTGCTTGGAGAATCCCCAGGGACAGAAGAGCCTGGAGGGCTACGGTCCATGGTGTTGCCGAGTCGGACGCCACTGAGCGACTAAGCACAGTACACACTGTTGTCTTCATAATCCCTCAGATGAAACCTCTGCATTATCTTCTCTCTCCCTTGCACCTGCCACACAAGAATGTCTTCTGCTCTAAGCTCAAATAATACCTTTTTGAAGCTCTTTCCTATTGTTCTAGCTTAGACTTATTGTCTGCTTTTTGAATTTCTTCCACATTTGCAGCCTGGATTATAGAATGTGGAGAAACATATCAATGTTTTCGTAAAACTAGGTGTACCAGCAGAAGATAAATGGGTTTTCACTGTAACTTGTATGGTTTCTATTAATATGTTTACTTCGTAGGAAGGAGTTCCTCACCTCTTCACAGTTAATGATAATGAGACATTTGAGGACTTGATTGTATGTTATCTTTCATAAATTCTTGACTCTAACTAGTCTCTACATTTCCAAAGCCTACATTTGCCTTGGTTCTCATTTTTTGCCTTTTACAGTGCTGGGGTCATGGTAAGCAGCCAATAAATGACTTATAAATTAAATGAAAGAGCGTGGTGACCTGGTAAGCATCAGAGGCCAGTGATTCTACAGAACAGGTTTTCTGCTAGAATGACACATGCCAGACTGCCTTTGGGATGTTTTATTCCCTTGTATGGATATTTGGGAGAAGGTTATGTTTTAGGTCACATTTTCATCATCTTTTGAGAGCAGAATGGGAACAACAGAGATGGCAGAATAGAAATGGTTTAGAAAGAAAAGAAGAAAAGAACGGGGTTGTCAATCTTTTCTGAATCATAGCAACTTTCCCCCCTTTTCTTTCTAAGAAATGAGTGACATCTCAAAGATATCAGCCTCTACTTCATTTTTCTTGCCCCTGCCTTTTGGTGTTCTCAGAGCTAGGACCACTGATGCCTCTCAGTTTTATGCTGCATCTTACTCACTTGAGCTTGTTCTCCCAGAGACAAGGAATGTCAGTCAACAACGTGGCCATGACCTTCTGTGCAGATTACAACTGAGCCACCTTCCTGGAGAGACTACTTTGCTGATCGTCTTTATGACTTGGTATCCTAGGCATAAGTTTTGAGTGCCAATTTTGCCTTTTTAGATGAAGTTCTCTTTTACCCAGTGTTGATCATGATTTCTAATGAGTACCATGGTTCCCTTGTAGAATTGTAATTCAGCCCTAAAGCTTAGCCTGGTGACAGGGGCCCTGTTGTCCTTTTGGTATCAGTGGTCTTTCAAGCTTGGAAATTCCTTTGTATCTGACCTAATTATTGTCCAAGTTACAAGGAGAGTCACTTGAGGTCAGCTCTGCATTTTTCTCTTCACAAATGTTACCTGAAGTCTAGATTCCCTTCTGCCCCTCTCAATTTGATGTGGTGTTTCACTGCCTTATTCAGGAGCTAAGTCAATTTCCCTGAATGCCTGGACCTGGTGAATAAGTTTTGAGTTAGGTTTATATAAATTTTTTCCCCCTAACTCTGGTGACTCAATTATTTGCACATAGCTTCTTACTTGAATTGTGCTTTAGAGACTTAAAACACAATTTGGGTCATTTAACCTTTGTCACTTACTAAAAGAAGGGAGAATTAGGGTTTAGTCTGTATATCCAAGATTTCATGGGATGTTAATAGGTGTTATTTGAAAAAAAATGGTTTACATGGTTAAATATTTTTGGGAAACACTGAATTAAACTTAGTTAAATACAATTCTTACCTGAAATACGACTTTTTAAGAGGAAGGAGTATCATCATTTTCCAATTGTTTTTTTGATCATGGAGCCATTTCTTTCAGGAACATCTTTTAACAGCTCAGGGAATACTAATGATCTTTATAATAGCCATTTCAGTTTGCACTATTTTTTGAAGAATAATCATAAATTTGGCAATAGCATTATATCATATTAGGTCATGTTAGGTTTTTACAGGCAGAGAGTAAAGCTAATTCTGTGTAAATATAATAGCAATCAAGAGCAAATTACAATTTCCTATCAAATTACTCGTATTTTTTATTGGATTAGTACAAATAATTCTAAAATTTATGTGGAACCATAAAAGACCCAGAGTTGCCAAAGCAATCCTGAGGAAAAAGAACAAAGCAGAAGGTATAACCCTCCCAGACTTCAGGCAATACTACAAAGTTACAGTAATCAAAACAGCATGGCATTGACACAAAAACAGACATATGGATCAATGGAACAGAACAGAGAGCCCAGAAATAAACCCATTCATCTATGGTCAATTAATCTTCAACAAAGGAGGCAAGAATATACAATGGGAAAAAGATAGTCTCTTTAGCAAGTGGTGCGGGGAAAGTTGGACAGCCACATGTAAATCAATGAAGTTAGAACACAGGCTCATACCCTTAAAGACTTAAACATAAGATATGATACCATAAAACTCCTGGAAGAGAACATAGACAAAACATTCTTGGATGTAAATTGTACCAATGTTTTCTTAGGTCTCCCAAGGCGGTAAAATAAAAGCAAAAATAAACAAATGGGACCTGATCAGACTTGAAAGCTTTGTACTGCAAAGAAAACCATAAACAGAACAAAAAAACAATCTGGAATGAGAGAAAATATTTGCAAATGATGTAACAGACAAGGGCTTAATCTCTAAAATGTGCGCACAGCTCATACAACTCAACAACAGCAACAAAACCAAACAACCCAATCAAAAAGTGGGCAGAAGAATAGACATTTCTCCAAAGAAGATATGCAGATATCTGGTCAACAGGCAGGCACATGAAAAGATGCTCAACTTCACTAATAGAGAAATGCAAATCAAAACTACAATGAGGTACCACCTCACACCGGCCAGAATGGCCATCTTTAAAAAGTCTACGAATAACAAATGATGGAGAGGGTGCAGAGAAAAGGGAACAGTTCTGCACTGTTGGTGGAAATGTAAGTTGGTGCATCCACTATGAAAAACAATATGGAGGTCCCTCAAAAAGCTAAAAAATAGAACTGCCATATGATCCAACAATCCCAATCCTGGGCATGTATCCAGATTAAACTATAATTAAAAAAGATATATGCATCCCTATCTTCATAGCAGCATTATTCATGGTAGCCAAGACATGGAAACAACCTAAATGTCCATTGATAGATGAATGGATGAAGAAGATATGGTACATATATACAATGGACTACTACTTAGTCGTGAAAAAGAATGAAATAATGCCATTTGCAGCACTAGAGATTATCATTCTAAGTGAACTAAGTCAGACAGACAAAGACACATACCATATAGTATCACTTATATGTGGAATCTAAAATATAACTTATATAAACATATCTATGAAACAAAAACAAACTCATGAATATAGAGAACAGACTTGTGGTTGCCAAGGGGTAGGGGTGGGAAGGGAAGGATTGGGGCTTTGGGATTAGCAGAAGTAAACTATTATACTAGGTCCCACTGTATAGCACAGGGAACTAAATGCAATATCCTATGATAAACCATAATGGAAAAGAAAATAAAAAAGAATGTTTATATTTGTATAACTGAATCATTTTATTGTATAGCAGAATTAACAGAACATGGTACATCAACTGTACTTCAATAAAAATTAATTAGAAAAGAAGAAATCAAATTAAGCTTCATCTATGAAAATAATCTCTGGGTTAAACAATATACATGTTTGTACTTTAATAATCTATACTTAAGCTAAGTATCAGTTTGGGCCTCCCAGGTGGTGCTAGTGATAAAGAATCTGTGAATCTGCCTGCCAGTGCAGGAGCTGCCGGAGAAGGCAATGGCGACCCACTCCAGTACTCTTGCCTGGAAAATCCCATGGGTGGAGGAGCCTGATAGGCTGCAGTCCATGGGGTTGCTAAGAGTCGGACACGACTGAGCGTCTTCACTTTCATGCATTGGAGAAGGACATGGCAACCCACTCCAGTGTTCTTGCCTGGAGAATCCCAGGGATGGAGGAGCCTGGTGGGCTGCCGTCTATGGGGTTGCACAGAGTCAGACACGACTGAAGCGACTTAGCAGTAGCAGGAGCCACAGGAGACTTGGGTTAAATTCCTGGGTCAGGAAGATCCCCTGAAGAAGGAAATGGCCCTCCACTGCAAAATATAATTGCCTGGAAAATTCCATGGGCAGTAGAACCTGGTGGGCTATAGTCCATGGGGTCACAAAGAGTCAGACACAGCTGGGCACACACAAAGCTTAGTATAAGAACTGATTTCATAGCAAAAATAAAGAAAAAAAATCTGAGTCAGCTTAATATCTTAAAAATGTTAAGACCAGAAACTCTCTGGTTTTGATCCCTTTGATCCTTTGACATACAAATGAAGCCACAAATACTATTTCTTTCTTAAAAGGGCCTAAAACTAATCACTGGTGCTTCCTGATGGAAATGATTTTAATAATTTTTTTTTTTTTTTTGGCTGCACCACATGGCATAGATCCCAGACCAGACCAAGTATCCTGTCTGTGCCCCCTGCAGTGGAAGTGCAGAATCCTAGCCACTGGACCACCCAGGAATTCCCATATATCTTTAATCTTTTAATGTAACAGTCATTTAGCACTGTTTTTTATTTCTTTTTGGAGTGATCTGCTCTATAATAGCCTCTCTTGCGTCTGTTAGAGCTCTGATACGTTTGCTGTCAAACTAGATTTTTTTTTTGTCTCTTTCCCCTTGAGAAAGGGGCCATATATATATATTCTTTTCTCTTATGAATCTTTACTATATAGGTGAAAATTATAAAATATAACTAATATTTGCTGATAGTTCAGGACAGTGGTTTTCTGTGGATAATGACTATCATAGACAAGCATATGTCAGAAAAGAATGTTAGGAGAATTACACTTAGCTAAGTGAAGTATTTATCATCTGTTTCTTTCAAAAGCTGTGCTTGCTGGGTGGGGCACAGAGATGACAGTGACAAGGAGAAGTAATTCTTTCTCATCTATTGAAGAAATCTATAGCCAAGAAAAACCCCCTTTCAGAATTAAAATGGGGAGATTTCAAGCACAAAGGCTGAAAACCAATACAAATTACATCAATTGGTTGTAATTTAAGAATTGTCTTTTGTATATTTATGTGACCCATATGGCAAAAACAATGCACATAGGAAGAGGAGATTGATGACAAATCTGAGTACATTAAGGGTTATATTTCAAAGGTGGAAATCCATCTCTATGTATAATATATTCTGTATGTTTATCTGAGGGCAGACTTGTTCACAAATATACAAAGGAGTGTGCTTGGGTAAGGTGAATAAAATTAAAAAGATGATAGCACATTAAACTCTTCACATTTATGGTCAAGTTAGAGGTCTGAGGAAATTGTCAGCACAAGAGAGCCCAGCATTAAGCTTTCTAAATCATGTGTCTCCCACCTCCAGCAGGATGTGAGATCATGAAGAGCTGGCACCACACTTCTGAAGTTTCCCAAAGCTCAGGAAGGTGCTCAGTTGGTGAGGGGCTTGGACTCCACCTCTCAGGACCATCATTGCAGCCAACTATTTACCTTCTACTCTGTGAGAGAAGCACATACTTTCTCCTTGTTTTCACACAATGGTTTGACACAGGTTTTTTTTTTTTTTTTTTTGATGAACAATTCTAATGCCATGCAATTTCCCCCCTTTTCTGCAGAGCCCTTCTTATTAAGTTTTTTAGTCTTCTGTATGAAGGGGCTTTGGAAGCGGAGGACGTGCATTCCATTCCCACCTTCTCTGCTCTCTGGTTGGGCAAACTGCTTAACTTCTTTGAGCTTTAGTTTTCTCATCTGTAGAATTGAGATAACAATACTTTTCTTTCTCGGGCTTTCCCTGGTGATCTGGTGGTTAAAACTCTGCACTTCCAATGCAAGGGGCCCTGGGGGCAATCTCTGGTCAGGGAACTAGATCCCACATGCTGCAACTAAGACATGGAGCAGTCAAATGAAGGAAAAAACTCCAATATTATTTTCCCTTCTATTTCATAGAATTGTTTTAAGGATTGGTGATACAGCATGCAAAAAAAAAGTGCTTTGTGAAGACATCTGAATTACAATTATGATGTTGGAACTGGAGAAATTATATAGAATTTCACCATCATATGTTTCCTAAAGATCTCTTTTCTCTGTCCAGCCCCTACTTTAGTCAAGCTCTCATCATTTCTGTCCTGGACTGACCTAAGCTAATCTCTCAATTGCTTATTTTGTTTGCAATCTGGTTTCACTTAAATCGATCTTTTAAACTACTACCAGAGTGATCTGTCTAAAATGCAGATCTCATCATCTATCTGTCTCTAGGGCTCCCAGTGACTCTTCTGTGCTTGAGGCATAAAGCTGAAACTGCTTAGCCTGGTGGACCAAGGTCTTTGTCATTTTACCAACTTTATTTCTAGTCACTGCTCCCCAGTGTTTTTCTTTGCTCCAGACATACATAACTTCTTGCAGCTATGTATAGCTGTGGGTACCTTTCTGTCTTTGCATGTGCTATCCCTCTGACCAGATGTCTTTCACCCATCCTACATCTGCCTTTCTGACTTATCCTTCAGTTCTCAGCTCAAGGTATATCTTCTGGAGTTTTCCCACGTCCTCCCCCTCCTCCAGAAAAAGGTGAGTGATGTCACGGTTACCTTTCAACTCACATAATAATAACATTATATTAATGGCAATAAGGATAGTATCTACTTTGTAAGGTGATTGTGCATTAATATTTGTGATCCTGTCTGTAAATATTTGCCATTACTATTAAGAATTATGGCTATCATTTTGGGGAGAGAGGCATGATACAGATATACCAGAATCCCATTCAGAAACCTCTCTCCCAGGTTCATTGGCAACTGGAAAAGCCTTCTGGAATTTGGTTTTTATCAGATGTCTATTGCCAATGTAGAGCGTGAGCTACTCCATCTTGTAAAAGAATCCCATTTTTGCAAAGGTACTGGGCAAACAGACTTAGACTTTGGATAGTGCCTAAACTTGCCCCGCTATGCACGAGCCAATCAGCCCTTAGGATAAACTTCTGACTTTAAGTTCAAGGATTTGTGATTTACCTTGGAAGTAATGATTTACATTTATGACATTTGTGATTTACCTTGGAAGTGATGATTTACATTTGTGATTTACCTTGGAAGTGATGATTTACCTTTGTGAAATAATGATTCACCATGTAAGTGATAAAAAAACCAATCAGAGATCCACACACAACCCTATAGAAGAGGGTAACCAATCAGTAGTCCTTCAGCCTGAACACCCCTTTTGTTACCCTTTCACCTGAATATTCCGTATATAAGCAGTGTAACCCAAAACTCGGGGCTCCCTCCCTATTGCCGCTGCGTTGGTGCCGGTGGGAGCCCCAGCTCGAGCTTGGTAATAAAAGCTCTCTTGCTTTTGCATGGGATACCGGCTCCCTGGTGGTCATTGGGAGATTTCGCGACTTGGGCACAACACCAGTATAGTGAAACACACATTATATACACCAATGGAAGTTAATGCTCAGCTCAAATAATAACACATTTAGTTGTATCTATTATTGTATTTCGTGTCATAATAACAGAAATACTTCTCCTTATGTTACTTTCTTTTTCTCTCTTTTTTTCCCTTTCTTTTTTAGATGTCAGTATGCCACTGCTTTAATTCTCCTGAGTCTGCTGGGAGGCTTATTTGTTTCACGGTCCACACCACTGCGATTATCAGAAGAGAGAAACAGAAAAAAGAGCGAGGCAGCAGATTTCATAGGTAATTACTACTTCTGTGATGCTGTGTGGCTAAGTGGTACATCTACTGCTGTTTCCCCTGATTCCCCCACTTGGATCCAGGGGAGTTATTGTTGTTTGCAGGGAGCTACTAGACTGACCACTTCTTAGTTCTTTCTTCTTTAGAAAACATAACACGATGATGAGAATAAGACTCAGGTGTGGATACTTTCAATATAGTGAGAAAAAGGGAAGTTGATAATGGTGAAAACAGATGTGAATATTTTTTAGTCTTGTTTTATAAGAAAATATAGGTAATGCGTCAAGAAGTCAAATAGATTATATATTTTAAATCATTACTAATAGATAACAAATGTTATTATTTATTAAATTATATTAATTCTTAGAATTTAAATGTTGATCATATAACCCCTTGCATATGAACTTAAAAATATTAAGTTTTACAGTAGTACATTGGGAGCTTGCCAGGGGAACTATATTTCAATCTTCTCCCAACTTTGCATTTTTGATGAGGGAGTCCTAATTATCAATGTCTGTTTACATCTGTTTCACTGTCAAATGCATTTAGGGAGCAAGGACTGTCTTTCTGATTTTTGAATACTTGGTTCTGAGCACCCTGATGGACAAAATGTGTTTATTGTATTGATGATTGCAAATGGCACCATTTTTTATTTTTCATAATGTTTTTGGTAAGATTTACAATGACAATTTTTATTTTTACCTCCCCTTCTTAACAGAGCAGAGGATATCTCTTCTGTATGGTTTAAGTTGATGTGTTGAAAACTGTTATAGGCTGTTCTTGAAAAGATTCTATTTATTTCATTACTTTCATTAACCTAAGCAAAACCAATCCAGCCATTTCTCTAAACTGTTTTGTATTTCACTCCAAATATCACTTTCAGGCTTGACTGGAAATCTTTTCTGTCTCATATAAAGCCATGTTATTTTAGTTCTTGCCCACAGACATTACTATATATTGGTAACATTAAATCATGAAAGTTTTTTTCAACTGAATGATTTAGCTGGAACATGCTTGAAAAAATAATTAAAAGCTTTAAAATAAATCTTTAGTGTTTGAATATTATTGCTGAATAACCTTCAAAATTAGCTTGTCATGACATATATTTAAGGTATACAACTTATTTATATATATGTATAAACATACATGTATGTATGCATGTATATGTACATACATACATACATGCATGTATGTATAAGTATGTATTTATGTACATAAACATACATATATATAAACAAGTTGTATACCTTAAATATATGCAAGGTAAAATTGTCAATTATACCCCAGTAAAGCTGGGGGAAAAAATCTAGTGTAAAAAAGGATCACACATGTGACACTCAGAGTATGTAACAAGACTATAGACGTAGGCTGTTAAAGAGAAAAAAAAGAAGTTTTCTCTTTGAACTGAAACTTTTATGCTGACATCAAATAAAAATTATGCTTCAATGTGTTTTGTGTCTATCAGCCTATACTAGTGGACACTAGAAAGCAGATCACTTTTTTAGAGACATGGGCAGAGCTTCTCAGTGGATAGGGATATAGTGATTTTTAGCTTCTTTTCGTATCACAGGTTTTATGACTCAAGTTCACATTCCTTAGAAATGTGATTAAGTTCACATTTAGTGAATTCAAGTTCACATTCCTCAGAAAAACTTAAAAAAATTTTAGTAGACTTCCTCAATCTTTTTCAAACCTTTCTAAAGGGATGATATAGTTACATTATTCCCTTGTAGGTTCTGCTGGCAACTTATTATATGGGAATAATTATGTTTGGGAGTAGATTCTTATTTTAATCAGTCTATGTTCTTAACCTTGGATTAAAGATAAACTTTAAAATGAGCCTTATCCTATCTGATAAAGCAGTGCTATATTTTGCTTGAAAAATTGAAAAATTTTACAAGTAATTAAAAAATTGTCATCATAGGAAATGTCAAACATACACAAAAAAGTGGGTAAAATAGTATGATGAAGCCTCGTTCATCGTCTCCTAGTTTCAACAATGACAAATTCATGGCCAATCTGACTTCAGCTATTTAAGTCATTTTGAGAAAAAGATCTCTTTCCTGCTATCCATTCTTTCTTCACTTGTTCAGCAGACACGATTTAATAATGATTTTAAAAGATGTCCTTGGTGAGGCAGCAATAGGGACTATTTTAGGAACTCTCTCTGTCCTTCTTGTTCTCATTTATTCCAGGTGACAGTGCAGTTTTATGCCTTGTAAAGATGTGGTTCAACTGGACGGGTGTGGCCGAAACCTTTCTTACAACTCTCCTGGTTGTCCTTTGCCTTGATGATATCCAGCGGCTGATTTAGGTCTGTAAGGTGATATTGAGCTAAGATACAGCCTTACAAAAATGTCTTGGCTGTCCTTTCCTTAGTGCCTGTCTTTGTGCAGAGAGTGAAGACTCGAACCTGTGTGGTAAGTTTGACCCCCAGAAACAAATGTATTGCTTTTCCAGGAGGAAGCATAGGAGCATTTTGCATCAATCCTCTTTCTCACTCTTTGATGAAAATAATGAAGAGTAGAGGGCTTTGCTCTTAAGGAGACATTTCCTTCCTAAGGACTGTCTCTTTGTGTCTTTGCTGTGTCTGTTGTGTGTGTACAATGGAGAGAATAGCTCAGGAGACCCTTTGCCCAGCCTATTATGCTGTTATTCCATCTGTCTGTGGAAAACCAGAAAAAAAAACAACAAACCAAAAACCCAACCCAACACAACTGTGTTAGGTCTTGCCTTATGGCAAATTCTGATTCACAGTTGCTGTTTTCCCACACTTACTTAAGCTTCTTTGCACATCTACTGGCACAAAGGCCTGGGGGCTTCCTTCTGAATGTGAGATACTTTCATATATCCAGGCCCTCTGGCCTTGCTTCTGGCAGATGCAAACAAACAAACAAAAGGCTGCTTGGAGCTGACTTCCAGCAGTAGAAATTGGTTGCTGACCAGCACAGGAGAAACCATGTTACAACTGCAAGTGTGTGTGGCTACTCGTTTGGATATTGGCAGCATTTTGTCAATTTGGGGATAATATATCTATTTTTATGTAATCTTTTGAAATGAATTACTAATAGAGAAAGAACCTCCTTGGGGAAAATGGCTAATTTTTAAAAATGAAAACCTATTTAAAAATGTAATGTGATTTGAAAATAGATGCACAGTTCTCATAAATTTGGAGGAGGTACATGAAAGATGAATATCGGGCTGCATGTTATCATGGTACTTACAGAATGCAAAAAAAAAATAGGGTTAATGAATTACAAACAATGCTTTAAGTTACACTGAGCCTAATTTTATTTTCCACTGATGTAGTGTTGTAATCATCTTACCACATATATCAGTGACTAGCTTGGGCCTAGAGAATAACTTCATGGACAATGAAGTTTTAGAAAAAATTAAGCATACATATGGCTCTGGGTTATCCATGACTTCTATTTCTCTTGGCTCTCCATCTTTCACCCAAACACAGGATGGGCAGGCAGCTTCTATTTTGAAGCTTGGCAAAGGATGGAAGAAAATGGAAATCAATGGTTACATCTGAAACTTTCGGGAGATTGAGTTTGAAAAGTTTATCTGTTTTTTAGAATAAATAAGAAACCAGGGATTTCCCTTGTGGTCCAGTGGCTAAGACTTCGTGCTCCCAATGCTAGGGGCCCAGGTTGATCCCTGGTCAGGAAACTAGATCCTACATCTGCAACTAAATATCCTGCATGCCTCAGCTAAGACCTGGTGCAGCCAATAAATAAACAAATTTGTACGCAGCTGCTCAGTTGTATCTGACTCTTTGTGACTCTGTAGATTGTAGTTCGCCAGGCTCGTCTGTTCATGGAATTTTCCACGCAAGGATACTGGGGTGGGTTGCTATCTCCTACTCCAGGGGATCTTCCCAACCCAGGGATTGAACTTGAATCTCTTGCATCTCCTGCATTGGTAGGCTGATTCTTTACTACTAGCACCACCTAGGAAGCCCAATAAACAAACAGATAAATATTAAAAAAAAAAAAAACCCCAATGATGCTAGAATGTTCCCCTCTTGCATGAATAATAGATGTGAAATGTATCTCTTTCCACAACTCCACATTTTTTTAAAGATACTAACCCCTTATTAAGGGGAATGAGAAAACTGAGAATTTTGTTATGCAAAATGGCCTTAACAATATTTTGAATAGAGGAAATCAATAGAAGTGGTTGGGAATCTCTAGACTTTGAAGAGAAATAGGCTTAAATAGTATAATCAAAGACATCTTTTCCTATTACTACATTCATGCCTATATTCTTTCATTTCACATAGCTTTTCTCAAAGCTAGAGGCACTTCCGTTAAGAAGATGGGATTTCCTGTCTGAAAGATGAGAAAACAAAGGAGCGTAAGCTTTCCTATCCTGGCCCACCATCACTGTGGCTGGTCAATAGATGGCCACCTTTGGGTGTAGCTCCATCCCAAGTTCTATTTGCTGTGGCCCGTGTGGTAGGGTCACTTGCCCTATAGCATGAGACAGCTTCTGTGCAATCAGTTGAGAGTGACTGCTTTTTTATGAGGGGGTTCTGTGTAAAGCAGGACCCAGAAAATCAGGGGAGTCCACTGTGATTTGTCACTTAACAGTTTTATCTCCAGCTCCCACTGGCTGACTTTCCAACCTGTGCTGCAAATTAAATGTGATTTTTCAGGTGCTGTTGGTTTTCCTTACTCCTTTCTTCCAAATTAATTTATGTGTCCATAAATTTTAGATTTTCCTTAGGCCACTTTTGATCCATAATTTCAATTTAATTCCATTTTGAATAAAACTAGATGATCGGTTTAAAGTTCTGGTGTAGTCTTGCTCTCTTTGGTATTTCAATCTAGTGAAACATGTGCTGTGCTTAGTCGCTCAGTCTTGTCCGGCTTTTTGCTACCCCATGGGCTGTAGCTTGCCAGGCTCCTCTGTCCATGGGATTCTCCAGGAAAGAATACTGGAGTGGGTTGCCATGCCCTCCTCCAGGGATCGAACCCAGGTCTCCTGCATTGCAGGCAGATTCTTTACCATCGGAGCCTCCAGGGAAGCCCTGTGAATGATGGGTGACTAGATATCTATTAAAATTTCCTTGGGAATGTTGACACGTTAGTGTGCCTGGTTGTTACTACTTAACTTCTCACTTCTTCTGCCCGAGAATGCAGGTCACTTGATTGTAACTGATTCGTCTTGGCATCTGCCACTTCTTTGTGGGATTTCTGGGAAGCTGGGAGCAGACCATGCCCAGGGTTATCGTGTATTGTGGGGGACCAACAGCTGTGAAAGCAGCTTATGGCTTCAGAGACTGGTGTGTACCACTTACATCAAGGACTGCTAGCTACTGATCAACTAACTGGTTCAGGAATATCCAGTCACTTATCAAGACATTTAGCCTAGGTTTCCCAAAGTATATGCCATCAAAAAGGGCTTTTGTGTAAGCTGATAAAATGTTGCATAAGGTACTATCCTCCTACACATTTATAATGAATATTAATATAATAATGACTCTGAGAAGTCCTTCAGTAAAGAAGCTTGTCTGTATTTGCTTTAGTGTTTCTGAAATTTCTTTTACCCCAGAACCCTACAGGTTACCCCTATTTCCTAACATTTTCTGGAATTTGTATTCAAAAAGAATACATTAAAAATTTCTGATTTAGTTATTTTTTTTATGATAAGAAACACTGCAGGGAATTTGCTGGTAGTCCAGTGGTTAGGACTCAGTGATTTCGCTGAGAGAGCCTGGGTTCGACCCCTCGTTAGGTAACTAAGATCGAACTAAGATCCTGCATGCTGCAGTGAAGATCAAAAATCCCTCGGGCTGTAGTTAAGACCTGGCACAGCCAAATAAATAGATAAAAATAAAATACAAAAACAGAAAACAAAAACTAAAAAGGGAATCCTGTTTCCCCCTGGTACCTTCAGAACCTTTTTGACCTTACCCTGCCTCTTCACAGTTTCACTGTTACCCTTGCCCCTGCTTTTGCTCTCAGTTCAGTTCAGTCGCTCAGTCGTGTCTTTGTGACCCCATGAATCGCAGCACGCCAGGCCTCCCTGTCCATCACCAACTCCCGGAGTTCACTCAGACTCGAGTCCCTCGAGTCAGTGATGCCATCCAGCCATCTCATCCTCAGTCGTCCCCTTCTTCTCCTGCCCCCAATCCCTCCCAGCATCAAAATCTTTTCCAATGAGTCAACTCTTCGCATGAGGTAGCCAAAGTACTGGAGTTTCAGCTTTAGCATCATTCCTTCCAAAGAAATCCCAGGGCTGATCTCCTTCAGAATGGACTGGTTGGATCTCCTTGCAGTCCAAGGGACTCTCAGGAGTTTGCTCCAACACGAAAGTTCAAAAGCATCAATTCTTCAGTGTGCAGCCTTCTTCACAGTCCAACTCTCACATCCATTCATGACCACTGGAAAAACCATAGCCTTGACTAGATGGACCTTAGTCGGTAAAGTAATGTCCCTGCTTTTGAATATGCTCTCTAGGTTGGTCTTAACTTTTCTTCCAAGGAGTAAGCGTCTTTTAATTTCATGGCTGTAGTCACCATCTGCAGTGATTTTGGAGCCCCCCAAAATAAAGTCTGACACTGTTTCTACTGTTTTTCCATCTGTTTCCCGTGAAGTGATGGGACCAGATGCCATGATCTTCGTTTTCTGAATGTTGAGCTTTAAGCCAACTTTTTCACTCTCTTCTTTTACTTTCATCAAGAGGCTTTTAGTTCCTCTTCACTTTCTGCCATAAGGGTGGTGTCATCTGCATATCTGAGGTTATTGATATTTCTCCCAGCAATCTTGATTCCAGCTTGTGTTTCTTCCAGTCTAGCGTTTCTCATGATGTACTCTGCATTTAAGTTAAATAAGCAGGGTGACAATATACAGCCTTGACGTACTCCTTTTCCTATTTGGAACCAGTCTGTTGTTCCATGTCCAGTTAGAACTGTTGCTTCTTGGCCTGCATACAGATTTCTCAAGAGGCAGGTTAGGTGGTCTGGTATTCCCATCTCTTTCAGAGTTTTCCACAGTTTATTGTGATCCACACAGTCAAAGGCTTTGGCATAGTCAATAAAGCAGAAATAGATGTTTTTCTGGAACTCTCTTGCTTTTCCATGATCCAGTGGATGTTGGCAATTTGATCTCTGGTTCCTCTGCCTTTTCGAAAACCAGCTTGAACATCAGGAAGCCTGGCTTGGAGAATTTTGAGCATTACTTTACTAGCGTGTGAGATGAGTGCAATTGTGCGATAGTTTGAGCATTCTTTGGCATTGCCTTTCTTTGGAATTGGAATGAAAACTGACCTTTTCCAGTCCTGTGGCCACTGCTGAGTTTTCCAAATTTGCTGGCATATTGAGTGCAGCGCTTTCACAGCATCATCTTTCAGGATTTGAGATAGCTCTACCGGAATTCCATCATCTCCACTAGCTTTGTTCGTAGTGATGCTTTCTAAGGCCCACTTGACTTCACATTCCAGGATGTCTGGCTCTAGATGAGTGATCACACCATCGTGATTATCTGTGACATGAAGATCCTTCTTGTACAGTTCTTCTGTGTATTCTTGCTCTAGACAAATGTTAAGTGTATTGTCCATGGATGTTCCCTTGCCTTATCTCTGTGCCTTCCTAAGGAAAAGGTATTGGGCTGATCAATTCTTTATGCATTTATCAAGACCTACTCTTTGTTCAGCTTTGTGTTAGGATCTGTGGAAATTAAGAAGAGTAATCTAGGGGAGACAGGCAAGTACATCATTTTAATATAATGTGATGTGTGATGATAGAGGTAGCAAGTGTTTTATGGGAAGTATAGGGAGGGTTGCCATACCTAACCTAGAGTAGTCAGGGGAGGCTTCCTGGAGGAACTGACCTGAATGGAGACTTGAAGGACAAACAGGAAATAACCAGACGAAAAGGGACCTGGTACCGAGGGCAGGTTTTCCAGGCAGCAGAAAGAAGGACATAGGCATGGAGGATGGAGGTATACACCATAGGTACTTTGGTACTGCTAAAGTATGAACTTTGAGGCCAAAGGAAGGACGAAGATAAGTCTTCATATCCTGTTCATACATTGACTCAACTCGGACTGGATTACTTCCTGAAAAGTGGTAGGAACAGCCAAGACCCAGGAGCGGCAAGGAGAAGAACAATCTTGTTAAAAGGATCACGATACAGAACGTTGAGGGGATGTGGGTGAGAGTTTCCATTTCCCTTGAATTTTCCTGGCTTTTCTCTGCATTTAAACAAGAAATATTTCTTGGTGGGCTTCCCTAATGGCTCAGTGGTAAAGAATCACCTGCCAGTGCAGGAGAGTGGGTTTGAAAGCTGGGTCAGGAAGATCCCCTGGAGAAGGAAATGGCAAACCACTCCAGTATTCTTGCTTGGAAATTCCCACGGACAGAGGAGCCTGGTGGACTATAGTCCATGCGGTCACAAGAGTAGGACATGACTGAGTGACTGAACAGCAACAATAAATATTTTCTGGTGATGATTCGTCCTACTAGATATTAAGCTAAGGAACACCTGGAAGGCATTATCTTATATCAAATACTGGACCCAGATATCCTGATGGTAGAAAATGAGGACTGAGTTAAATATGTCATTTATGTGGTTTAACCATTTATTCAGCAAGCATCTTTTTTCATGGGCAGGTGTTATCTTAGGGGCTGTGCATATGTTGATGAAGAAATCAGTTGATTCTTGTCCTGTTTCCCCCTTGGAGCTTTTTATTCAGTATGGGAGGAAAAAATTATAAAGGTAATTATAATTGTGTTATGCACAGTAGGGGATTCTGATTAATATGTGAGTAAGAGTATGCTTAGCATGCTATTCTCAAATAGGAGTGGTGGTCTGAGCACTTGTACCCACAAAAGAAGACATCAGCTGAATGTAACCCTTCTCACTGGAGTGCAAATTAATAACTCCAAGGTCGTATCATTCATGTTAGGATTTCCTAGTAAAATATGACATATACAAGACTATTGCAGAGCAAAATCAATCTTAGAAATGATCATTTTATGAATCAAAACAAATTGCTAATATAAGAACCAGGCAGAACTCTTTTTACCAAAGCCCAAGAATATTTTAACCAGGGGCTCCATCTGTCAGGAGGGGAACTGCAGTATGGCATCTAAGGAGGTTAGGTAATGACGCCAGAAGCTCACAGTGACAAATGACTGACCCCTAGGGCCACCAACCCTGGCTGCCTGGTGCTCTGCTGGGCTCCTGCCGAGTGGCTCCTATTCTCTCACTTCCGACTGGACCACTCCTCTAGCCCAAGGCGGGTATTTTCATTATGATCTATAATAACGTCGAATGGACTTTGTAATTGAATGAGGATCATACACTGGAGACTTTTGATGGGCTCAGCTCATCAGGATTTGAAGAGGGCTGTGCTACGGCGAGTGGATGGGGGCTGGGTTTGAGATGGCAGCCGAGGACGGGCTCGCTAGCTTCTAGCTCTGCTTCTGTGACCATTTGCTGAAGCAGATCAGAAACAAGGAGTTACCAGTTTTACTACGGCATGAATTATAAACAAAAATTTGTGTGCTTAGGGGCAATAATGAATGAAAACAGGAAAAAATTCCTGGTTGGAAAGAGCAGTTTGCTGTGTGCACTCTGTACAGAAGTAAACCGCCCTTGCATCTCAGGATTCTTCCTCCTCCTGGTCTGTTATGGACACCACCATCTGGCTGGAAGCGAGTATAGAGTGTGAGCAGGAAAAGGGTGAACCTACACATCCTCCTCTCTTCCTGAAGCTAATTATTGCTCACGTTTTCTGTTGATGGGAATACTTATCCTAGTCACCAATGAATGATGAGACACCTTCCAATAAGGCTGTAACATACAGTATTCATTGTGAACAATGAATAAGGTTTAATGAATTGCATATTTGAGGGGGAGGGGAGAGAGACTGGTAGAGCCAGTGGATGTGTATTGGGTGAGGTGAAAAAATTTTCATTGTTTGGTCAATGTAATTATCTTCTCTAATGGACAGAGGCTGTGCAGGAATCATTCCAAATAAAGGAAGAAACTTTAAAAATTGAATCTGAGGGAATTCCCTGGCTGTCCAGTGGTTAGAACTCTGCACTTTCACTGCCCAGGGCCCGGGTTCAGTCCATGGTGGGGAAATGAAAACCCTGCAAGCTGCGTGGCATGGCCAAAAAAAATGTATATGACATAGGATGTGTAAGGAGATTAAACCAGTCAATCCTAAAGGAAATCAAACCTGAGTATTCATTGGAAGGACTGATGCTGAAGCTGAAGCTCCAATACTCTGGCCACGTCATGCAAAGAGCTGACTCATTGGAAAAGATTCTGATGCTGGGAAAGATTGAAGGCAAAAGAACAGGGCGGCAGAGGATAAGATGGTTAGATAGCATCACTGACTCAGTGGACATGAATCCAGGCAAACTCTGGAAGATAGGGAAGGACAGGGAAGCCGGGCATGCTGCAGTCCATGGGGTTGCAAAGCATCGGACATGACTTAGTGACTGAACAACAGCAACAACAGGATGTGGGTTGCAACTTGCATTTCATGTGTGTCTATCTGGATTACTGGGAATTAACAACATCATACTTGATTCATTCAGGGCCTCCAATACGGTGTTTGTTAAATTACTTGAGTGCCAGTAGAAAATTAATTTCCTGGCCACAGCCTAGTTTGAGTACCAGACACCATTGCATGGGAGATGGGTTGGGTCAAGGTATGGAGATGAAGTGAGGCAGGTAGGTTATACCTACACGAGGAAGCAGAGGGTTCCTTGGGAAACAGTGCCCACTAGGAAATGGCAGGTGTGAACTCAAGGACGGCTGGGAAAAGGCTTCCACAATACATAGCTCCATCAGAAATAAGCTGTTCCCACAAGGCCTTGGTCAAGGAGTGACACAGTAGACCAAAGCAGAGGGTTTGAGGTGGTGGAGGGCAGAACAGCATTGACAACCTGGGGACAAGATGGGGACTCCATCTCCAGAGCTGAGGTGGTGGGGTCAGAAATGGAACATGGCTACAAATGTGAGACAAGTTACAGATGAAGGATTGTGAAAACTCTGTAAAGCATTACGGGAAGATGGGAAAAATGTGAGTCAAAAATAATCACCAGTTAGTCATCATGGAGTTACAATGATTAGGGGTTCAGAAATGTCCACAGAATGATAAAGCCCTGCCATGAGGATCTGTGTAGAAATTGCTAAGGGAGTTTATCTGCACTTAATGAGTGGTTCAGATTATTTTAATAGAACAGGAAGCATGACCTGTGGCAGTGTTTTTAAGTAGGAGTCTTTTTTGGTTTGGGTCTGTAATGGAGGCAAGAAGTGCCCTCCTTTTACTTCAAAGGACCCACACAGAAGGATTCCTACTTCTGCTGGGGCTTTTTCTTTATAATTTAAAAATGTTTTCTCCAGAAATATAGAATTGTAGAAAGAAACGTTAGAGATTTCTCGGAGCGGTCCTAGGAAATGACAAGTGACAAAATTCAGTATTTAGCCAAATAACATATTTAGAAAATCCCATGGACGGAGGAGCCTGGATAGGCTGCAGTCCATGGGGTCAATAAGCGTTGGACACAACTGAGCGACTTCTCTTTCACTTTTCGCTTTCATGCATTGGCGAAGGAAATGGCAACCCACTCCAGTGTTCTTGCCTGGAGAATCCCAGGGACAGGGGAGCCTGGTGGGCTGCCGTCTATGGGGTCGCACAGAGTCGGACACGACTAAAGTGACTTAGCAGCGGCAGCAGCATTCCTGGGAATGGCTTTCCTTTGGAAATCCCTTGTCGTCCCTTGCCTGGCAGCAGACCTGCTGAAGTCAGTGCTCGCCGTTCAAAAGCTGTGTGGAGGATCCATGGGAACCTATTTAGGGTCAGTCATTGAGATCTGGGTCAGTCGAGGTCACCTGCTCTGCTCTTTTCACAAGATATTTGAGCTTTTTCTTGTGGTTTATATGATTTGTCACGTTATTAATTTATCACTGGGTTAACGGAGAAGTCATTCCATCATGCAGACATTCCATTAATTTCTGTAATGCTCTGTAAACCACACTGATCCCGCTGTCATTCGTCTGAGGTAGCGGACCGAGTGTACAGCATGGTGACAATGAACAGTTACAACGCACACTGTATGCAGTTTCGTCTGGGTGTCCCAGAGTGAACAGAAGAACAGGTGGTGATTTTCTTACACAAAATTTAATAGCCAATTTTGGTACCTATTCTTGCCAAAATGTTTCCAATCATGGAACTCTTCTGGTTCTCATTGCAATGTAAATTTATATATTGTAAAATTTGTTTTGAAAATTTATATACCGGCTCACCATATGAACATGTTCTCATTGCCTACTCAGGCCTTTGAGCAATTTGCAGTCTTTTGTTAGCAAATAAAGGCCTTCAGAGGCTCCTATTTTGAGCCCCAAGTTTACCAGCTGCTATCCACTACCCAGCCTCATTAGAGGCCTGCTGCTCTGCTGAGAACCACACCACATGCTGCAGCCTCTCTTGTCTACATATTAGCCTGTTGCTGCTCCTTAAATTACCTGCTACAAAAGCTTGCTCTATTTCTCCACAGAGAGCTACCACTCCTATCCAGTTTGAAGAGGCTCTATATCATGATCTCTCGAACTAATTAAGGTTCGTGGGCAGGCCACAGGTTGCTACAGAGGAACTTTCCTGAAGGCTGATATTTATGAGGGTTTTTTTTTTTTTTTGCTGCTGTAGCTTATGTTCAGAAGTCTCTTTTTAAAATTAAAAAAAACACCTACTTTCTTGTTTTTTTTTTTAATCTAGAAGATGTAATTGCTTTTACATTTCAAAAGTTATTTCCTGAGGGAATAACTATAAGATTAATTAAAAAACATAAAATTAAGAGATTCAAAGTAGTTTCAGGAGATAGAGATAGTAAATATACTATCTCTAGTGCATTTCTATGAAGACTTATTGGAAATCATAGGTTGTATCTGGTATTTATGTTAATTGGGCAATTAAAAAAAAAGAAAAACATTATATCTAACTTTTAAGACGGTTTGTTTACAACTTAGTGGTTTAAGAAATGGATTAAATAATTTCAATTTCCTTAGTTCAAATAACCAAAATAAAATTTCATAAAATGCAGGGTTTCTGGGAAGAGAATTTTTATATTTTGTTGCAAAGTCAGAGAGAACAGGGAAATGACAGGTATTCTAGAGTTCCAGTATAATGAATTGACAAAAGTGTGTCAGCATAGAAGATAAACTGTTGAGTGATTATTATTAAAAAATCATAGTTTACTAAAAAAGGCTATTTTAAGCAGTAGAAGACCCTGATGGTGGGAAAGATTGAGAGCAGAAGGAGAAGGGGGCAACAGAGGATGAAATGGTTGGATGGCATCACTGACACAGTGGACATGAGTTTGGGCAAAGTCTGAGAGACAGTGAAGGACTGGGAAGCCTGGTGTCCTGTAGTCCATGTGGTTGCAAAGAGTTGGACATGACTGACTGAACAACAACAACTAGTAAGTTCCTCTCATACATTCATAAATAACGCAACTGACAAAATTTCTACTCACACCTCAATTGTGTTAGGGAGGAAGGTTTGAGTTAGGTAGGAAGGTCTGGCTTATCAACCTCCTGCACCTATTGACATCTTTCAATGCAGTGTTTTTGACCTGCTTGTTTTGTTGATCATGGAGTACTGCCTAGTCCTTCTTTCAGTTCAGTTCAGTTCAGTTCAGTTGCTCAGTTGTGTCCAACTCTTTGTGACTCCATGGACTGCAGCATGCCAGGCTTCCATGTCCATCACCAACTCCTGGAGCTAGCTCAAACTCATGTCCATAGAGTTGGTGATGCCATCCAACCATCTCATCCTCTGTCGTCCCCTTCTCCTCCTGCCTTCAATCTTTCCCAGCATCAGGGTCTTTTCCAATGAGTCAGTTCTTCACATTAGGTGGCCAAAGTATTAGAGTTTCAGCTTCAGCATCAGTCCTTCCAATGAATATTCAGGACTGATTTCCTTTAGGATGGATGGGTTGGATCTCCTTGCAGTCCAAGGGATTCTCAAGAGTCTTCTCCAACACCACAGTTCAAAAGCATCAGTTTCTTCGGTGCTCAGTCCTTTTTTGCTTCCTCCTTTTGTTTCTTCTCTCTGTCCTTTGTCTTCACTATTTCTGGAAAATCATATTTACTTGCCAAAATATTGCTCTTCTGTTTCCTCACCTGCTGATT
Organism: Capricornis sumatraensis; assembly: GCF_032405125.1. NCBI lineage: Eukaryota > Metazoa > Chordata > Mammalia > Artiodactyla > Bovidae > Capricornis > Capricornis sumatraensis. The sequence continues at coordinate 37,816,935 of NC_091081.1, read as the reverse complement.
TTTAGGGAATTGCATTATTGACATATTTTATCTCTTTCTTCTCCCATATTTCATCTGTTCCCTGGTAATACCATCCTGGTCAGCCAGACTGGCCTTTCTGGATACTCTCTTAGCCAGTGTAAGGGACTGAGAGTGCCCCTGGCTAACCAACTGTGGGTATTCCAGGCAACCTTTTTAATGAAGTATGTGTACTTACGTTGTGAGTATCTACAGTATGTATATTTGACCATGAAAACCAAATGAGGATACAAGTACCAGGCATTATGTCATTACAAGGGAAAAATATCTGGTTACTCGTTTGTAACTCACTGTTTATGGTATAATGAGTTCCTGGGGACTTCCTTGGTGGTCCAGTGGCTATGACTCAGCTCCTAATGCAGAACTAAGACTCTGAGCTCCCAATGGGTTTGATCCCTGGTCAGGGAACTAGAACCCACATGCCACAGCTAAGAGTTGTTATGCTGTGAGTAAAGATCCTGAATACCAGAACGAAGCCCCGGTTCAGCCAAATAAACACATATTAAAGAAAAGAGTTCCTGAATCTAATTTATATGTGTAAATGAGCAGAGGATTGTGTCTGCCTAACACTGACCTTAGAACTTCAGAGCGATAGTAAATGCTTTGGATGAGCAGGAGAGTAAAAAATATATAGGTTAATCAAATCACATTAGGCGAAGATTTTCTATAGCTGCAAATAAACACTTTTTAAAGTAGCTGTTGGGTAGATCCAGGGATTGTGGCAGCTTCACCAGTGCACACAGCACTTTCACAAGCATTTGTTGATCAGAAATGAACTCTAAGGGGCACATTTATGGAATCTGTTGTATCTTGTGGTGTGGGTGGGTGGACAAAGAGAAGAGATGGGGCGTCCTCCCCTTGGAAGAAGATTTATTAAATAAATATTTATTAGATACTTACTATGTGCCAGGCATTATATTAGGTGCCAGAAGGACAATAGCAAAAAGACAGACCTGTCGCCTGTCCTCATGAAGTTCCCGGACTGGTGGGGGAGAGAGACAAATAAACAGAAAATTGCCCTGTGTGTTAATTGGAGCTCTAATGGCAGAGAGCAGAGTGTGCTGAACGGACAGATTGGTCCTGCAGGTAGTAGAAATCATCCAAGCGTAGGCTCAACTAGAGAAATGAGCCTGGGGTTTCTGGCCTTCCCTCTGCTACTGGGGATTTGGGTCTGGAAACATCAACCTTCATCTGCAGATCTCTGAGAAACAATCATTGTAGTAGGTTGTATTTCAGGCAGCCCCATAGGGACATCTCAACTCTTTTTCGTTTACCAAGCCCTAGGGCAGTTTTATCTGTTGAGTGTATGTGTGTGTATATATATACACAACACATTTATCTTGCTATACCATTTGAAAGTAAGTCACAGACATCACTCGACTTTAGTATGCATCATGTAAGATTTATTATTAAGATTTATTGTCTACATAAGTAATAAAAACATCATCTCAAAAAATTAACAGTAACGCGATGAAATTTTCTAGAATTCAGTCCATATTAAACTTTCCCTAGTTTTTCCAAGAATGTCTTTTGTGGCTAGTATTTGTCCCTCACCTTGAACAAATATCCAGTTGAAGTTTATGTATTGCGATGAAAATTGTTCAATTTTCCTAGTGTCTTTCTGCCCAAGAAGTAATCATTATCCTATTTACCTGTCAGGTCTGTACTTTTATACTTATGCTATATATGTTATATATGTAAAATAATATATAATATTGTTTTTTGTTTAAAATTTTACTTAAGCGGTATTATAACATGTATATTATTCAAGTTTTCTTTAACTCAGCATGTTTTCAAGATTTATCCATGTTAACACATATAGACCTAATTCCTGTATTTTTAAACTTCTATAAAATATAATTTACCAATTTCTCTATTGAGAGATACTTAAGTTATTTTCATTAGTTGAATTATTTTGCCTTTTCTTTTTAGCATTAAACAGAGTGTCATTTATAAAATTTGAAAGTTGTTTTTGCAGACTCACAGAGAATGGATTTGTGATTGCCAAAGGGGAGTGGAGGGGAGGGAAGGAAGGATAGATGTGGAGTTTGGTATTAGTAGATGTAAACTATTAATTATAGGACTGATAAACAACAAAGTCTTACTGTATAGCATAGGGAACTATAGTCAATATTCTATAACAAACCATAATGGGAAAACATGAAAAATAATATTAGTGAGCAAGTGGTAGTCACTCATTTGTGTCTGACTCTTTGTGACCCCATGGACTACAGCCTACCAGGCTCCTCTGTCCATAGGATTCTCCAGGCAAGAATACTGTAGTGGGTAGCCACTCCCTTCTTTAGGGGACCTTCCCAACCCAGGGATTGAACCCATGTCTCTCAGGCAATTTTTTACCATCTGAGCTACCAGGGAAGCCCAGAAAAACAATATATATATATAAACAAACAATATATATAACTATATATATGTATAATATATAAAACCATAATATACAAAACCCCCAAAATATATATTATATATATAAAATATATAAAAACATAAATATGTACTATATAAAAAAATATGTATATAAAACATACAGACTATATAAAAACATAATATATATATATATATTGCAGAAATTAACACATAAATATATATAAAACATCTCGGAGAAGGCAATGGCACCCAACTTCAGTACTCTTGCCTGGAAAATCCCACGGATGGAGGAGCCTGGTAGGCTGCAGCCCATGGGGTCGCTAAGAGTCGGACATGACTGAGCGACTTCCCTTTCACTTTTCACTTTCATGCACTGGAGAAGGAAATGGCAACCCACTCCAGTGTTCTTGCCTGGAGAATCCCGCGGATGTGGGAGCCTGGTGGGCTGCCGTCTATGTGGTCGCACAGAGTCGGACACGACTGAAGCAACTTAGCAGTAGCATATATAAAACATATAAAACACATTATAAAATATATATAAACCTATACAATATATATATAAACATAATAGCAATATATATATATATTACAGAAATTAACACATTATAAATTAACTCTTCTTGTTCAGTCACCAAGTCATATCTGAGTCTGTGACCCCACCTGGCTTCCCTGTCCTTCACCATCTCCTGGAGCTTGCTCAAACTCATGTCCATTGAGTTGGTGATACCATCTAACCATCTCTTCCTCTGTTGCCCCCTTCTCTTGCCTTCAATCTTCCCCAGTATCAGGGTCTTTTCTAGTGAGTTGTCTCTTCGCATCAGGTGGCCAACGTATTGGAGCTTCAGCTTCAGCATCAGTCCTTCCAATGAATATTCAGGATTGATTTCCTTAAAGATTGACTGATTTGATCTCCTTGCAGTCCAAAGGACTCTCAAGAGTCTTATCTAGCACCATAGTTTGAAAGCAAAAATTCTTCAGCTCTCAGCCTTCTTTATGATCCAACTCTCACATCCATACGACTATTGGAAAAATCATAGCTTTGCCTGTATGAACCTTTGTCAGCAAAATGATATCTTTTCTTTTTAATATGCTGTCTAGGTTTGTCATAGCTTTCCTTCCAAGGAGTAAGTGTCTTTTAATTTCATGGCTGCAGTCACTGTCTGCAGTAATTTTGGAGCCCAAGAAAATAAAATCTGTCACTGCTTCCATTGTTTCCCCATCTATTTGCCATTAAGTGATGGGACTAGATGCCATGATGTTAATTTTTTGAATGTTGAGTTGAAGCCAGCTTTTTACATTTATTTCAGTAAAAAAGCAAGAAAGGTGTTTCTGTAATCTGTTAACTTCTCAGTATATGTCTCCTTTTGCCCAAGTCCTTCTGAATCTCCTTCTGCTGTGAACTTGGTTCCAGTTTTGGAACCTGCTTCCATGGCAACCCCTATGTCAGGTGGCAGCAGTCTTCTCTTTCTCCCAGGGACTTCCACAACCACCTTTCTGCTGATATTGTAGACCAGAAGTTCTCAAATCTGGCAGCACATTAGAATTATCCAGGGAGATTTAGAATAGACTGATGCCTAGGTTCAACCCCCAGAGAATCTGATTTGTTTGAACTGGGGTGGGGACTGTGTAACCACAATTCAGAACCATAGTTGATAATTATGGAAGTCACACAGGGTCTTAATGTAAGAAATTGAACAGCTGGACCGTATCTTAGTTTCGGTGCATTATATTACACTGATGGTGTTGACACTTAGAACCAAAGAAGGCTGCAAAAGACAAATGGCTACATTTCCCCAACCCCCTGAGCTTTTGGTTATATTCTACAGTTATTAAAAACTCCATAGTTACTGGAATGTGGCAGACAGGAGAACTAAATGTCTTACTTAATTTAATACATTTTAACCTAATGATTTATCTCAGGGTTCTAGTATTAAAGGAAAGTTTGTCTCTTCTGAGATACTGATATAGTCTTGTTATTAGATAGTAACAGGACATTAGGTAGTAACAGGTTATTAGATAATGAAAGAATGTCATAATTATTCCCTTTTTGTCTTGGCTGTCAGGAGACTTTCTAGAAGGGAAAACATTTATTGAACCATATCATGTGGCAGGTCCTTTATCTAATACATATCTCATTTCATCCTTCAAGTAACCCTTTGGCGTCATTATCCCTTTTACATGTAAGAACATGAAGGTTCAGGGAAGTTAAGTAATTTGCCCAAATCTATAGAGATAGCAAGTAGAAGAATCTGGGATGGAAACCAAATTTGCCTGATTTCAAAGTGCAGGTCCTTTGAAGGTGTGTAGTGGCTTCCCACAGTGTCCTTTGCCTTGGCCCATCACTCCCCCAGTCAAAGTTGAGGTTCCTTACGCTCAGGCCTCTGTGCTGAAATCTGGACAGCATGAGGGGAAATGTCCTGAGAGCAAAGGGTGGTTGGGGAAGTTGGGGATAAGGCCATCTTCTGTCTCACACCTCTGTGGAGGGTTCCCAGGTTCGTCACCCATTGTCTCTCCCATGGAACTCTTTCTTTTCTCCCCTCATTAGAACTACTGGGCTATTGGTGGCTCTCTCCAGTATTGCAGCCTTCAGGTCTCTTCCTTTTCCCCATGTGTCCTGGAGACCCTCTGCATATTGCAATTTTTTTTTTCAGTGCATATTGCAAATTTCCAGTGCATATTGCAAATTTCCCTTGCATATTAGCTTTTTCAAGATATTACTTGGTGGGGGGGAATTCGCTGGCAGTCCAGTGGTTAGGACTCTGTGCTTTGAGTAACTAAGATCCTACAAGTTGAGTGGCACCATAAAAAAAAAGTACTTTATTAAAAAAAAGATATTACTTGGTGGGGTCATTTTGGACTAGGTGTCTGGGGGAAAGTGGGGATGCAAAATGGTGGGGGTCTTATTGGCTACAGGAGTGCCAGTGGCCTTATGAAGGGAGGATGTGTAGCTTATGTCAGTCTGATGAATGCAGGACCAAGAATCCTTTGGTGGCAATAAGTGCTACTAAGGAAAATCTAAGAATTAGTATATCTGAAAGCAGGTGTTGAACAAGGCTGGACGGGTCATCACATGGATGTACAAATTTGTGCATTGTTGCTTCGGAGAAGTCTTCCTCTCATTTCAGCTGATATGCGAAGGTAAGCACCAGGCAGGTCTGACAGGCAAATTCAGTTGGTTTGTAGCCGACAGTGTAGATGCCAGCTTAGCCAAGACCTTGGAGTAAAGTAAGTTGTCATAAAGGATAGGGGATTGGGGGACTTTGGGGAGTGTGTCCTGGGAAATGTAACCTCATTTAAGGTGGCAAAACAGTGCCAGCTTAATTAAACCACCACGAATTGACTCTCATTGGCAGACTGATGGGAGAGAGAGGGTATGAGAGGATAGAGTGCTGTGTTTTGTTTAGGTGCCTAGACCATTTGGAATGGGACAAACCAAACCACCTGTGAACAGAATGCCCTGCTCGTTCTGGCTGAACCCTTGAACAAGATGTTGGCAGAGAATCCAGATGGAGAGAACATGTGTGGGGGCCATTTGGGGGCTTGTGGGGTGCTGGAGGGTAAGCTGTGTTGTTTCTCATGGCAGGAAGTGTCCTGTGTCTCTCTCTGTTCATGCAGATGGTACACAGAGGGGTTTGTATTGACTATTTGCAGCCTAGGTTGCAGGCAAAGATGTGTTTTGTCTGCATGCCTCCATTCTCTGCATGGGATAAGGTGCTTCAAGCAAAGACATTTGTTACCCAAGTTCTGGCAGGTTCATTGGGTTTGGATGGGAAACTGTATGCCACAATTTGTGAGACTTTCCTTTCTAACCCTTCTCCATGGGAAAGTCTTGTTTTCTTCCAGGTGGAATATCTTTTAGACCTGGTTTGATTTCTCGGAAGCCTGGAATCTGTAGGGAGCTAATTGCAGTGAAGCATTCCATCACCCTTGTCCTGTCGTAATGCCTGACTTTTTCTTCCAGCTTTGTGGAGTGAGGCTGACTTGTCAGACAAATACCCAGAATGTTAGTTCATGATGTAGGATTGCTGAGTATGGGAGCTGTTATGGGCTGAATTGTGTTCCCCTCAGAGCCGTATGTTGAAGCCACAGCCCCTAAAACATCATAATGTGTCCATGAGGGGGTAAAGCTTTGAAGACATGATTAAAGTAAAAATGAGGTCATTAGCGTGAGCCTTCATCTCATCTGACTGGTGTCTTTATTAGAAGAGGAAGTTTGGACACTGGGAGAGATGTCAGGAATGCACACACAGAGGAAAGAAGGTGTGAGAACATAGCAGGAAGGCATCACCTTCAAGCTAAGGGGGCAGGCTTCAGGAGAAACCAAACCAGCTGACACCTTGGTTTTGGACTTTAAACCTCCATAACTGTAATGGAATACGTTTCTACTTATAGGCTGCTGGGCAAATTCCATATAGCACCTTGTCTTGCCCAGTCTTGTCTCATTTCTATTCTTAGTGAACTAGGTATGCAAGTATGTCTGCTCAGTCATGTTCAACTCTTTGCAACCCCCTGGATGGTAGCCTGCCAGGCTCTTCTGTCCATTAGATTTTCCAGGCAAGGATACTGGAGTAGGTTGCCATTTCTTTCTCCAGGGGATCTTCCTGACCCAGGACTCGAACCTGAGTCTACCAAGTCTCCTGCATTGGCAGGTGGATTCTTTTACCCTATGTCGTGGGTGTTACCAGGGCCCTAAGCCATACTCAATATAGTATCACACATACTATATATAGAAATTAGGTATTAGTGAACTAGGGCAGTTAGTTAAATTGTTGCTGTTTTTTAAAAAATTTCCTAATATTTTGAATTAGGAAAGCATTTAAAAATATTTCACTGTAGGTGATTTCAAACATACAAAAAAGTAAATAGAATATTATAACGAATCCCTATGTACTCACTACCCACCTCCAACAACCTGTGAATCATAGCCAGTCTCCTCCATCCACTCCCTCTAATTACCTAGGTGATCATCAACACAATCAAACTAAATTACATCTAGTTTCTTTCATGTCTTTCAGAGAATTATTTGGTGATTTTATATACTGCTTAATCTAGCACAATATATGTATGATCATTTGGGACTGGGTTTATCATCATAGCTTAAATAATTGCATCTAATTATTTTTTTAACCGTATTCTCATAGACATGTGGTTTACAGTAGTTACCATATATGTTTCCCATTCCAGAAGCTCACCATGTGGTAGGGAAACAGCACTAATGACAATCACAGTGCAATGTGGGACACATTTATGTACACATGTATGTAGAAGTGTCAGATGACTAAGGAATAAACCCTCAAGGATGATTAAGAATTTTCTAGAAGGAAAATCAGTGAAACAACATTATGGGTATGTGTGGAAGATGCTGCTATTGCCTATTCAATAGCCAGTTTTCTTTACCTTGTCTCAAGAAAAAGACAGAATACCAGGAGTTTACTTTCCCACATTTCCTTGCAGCAGAGAGTGGCCATATGATGCAGTTCTGGTCAAATCTATTGGGCTGAGGTGAGGGGTGTTACTTGAAAAGATAGAGCAATGCCAAAGGGGAAGCTCCTTCTTCTCTCTCCTTTTTTAGAATATGCCACTTTGTGGGCTTCCCAGGTGGTGCTAGTGGTAAAGAACCTGCCTGCCACTGCAGGAGACTAAGAGACCCAAGTTTGATCCCTGGTCCAGGAAGATCCCCTGGGGGAGGAAATGGCAACCCAATCCAGTACTTTTGCCTGGAGAATCCTATGGATAGAGGAGCCTGGCAGGCTACCGTCTATAGGGTTGTACAGAGTTGGACACGACTGAAGCGACTTAGCACACATGTGAATACATGATTTGGAGTGGAGGCGGCCACCTTGTGGCAATGAGGCAGCAAACCTGAGGCTGGATATGCCTGCTGAGGATGGCAGAAAGTGAGAAAGGAATAAGCTACCTACTTACAGTCTTTCTGTGAAAAATTAAATATGTTTCCTGTTAATCCACTATTGGTCAGGGATTTAGTTACTAGCACACAGAGGTAGCTTGAGTGATTCAGTGTGGAAATTATATTGTTGGTTACTGAATTTGTCGAATAAGTTTCATGATTGAGGGACATACAGATAGAGACTAAATGTGGGTTAAAATATACAGGGGCTTCATCTCAGGCTTTTCTTCTTTAAGAGTATTTCTCTTCTGTGCTAAGTGAAGTAATTTCATGTCAGATTTGCAGAGATCTCAATCCTCTACTGTAGAACATTTCATTTCCTGAAGCTGAAAACTTCTAACATGTCAAGATATTTCTGGGACAAACAGTTTTTGGAGTTTCTCAAGTAGAAAGGGATGGAAATGTTGTCATTCTGTATTGTTATCACTTTGAAGGGTGAAAAACTCTGAAGATTTAGAACTGACTTGAGATTTTCAATGAATTTTGCTAGCCCTTAGCAACTATTCCCCTCCTCCAATTGTTTTCGTTTGCTTTAGCCATTGTGATATTGAAATACTAATGAGTAGTTTGTGTGAACTTTAAAATTGGTCCTCAGCTTTGCCAGTAACTAAGGATGTGGGTAGATTGCAAGTGTGAGTTAAAAAATTTGAAAAGCAAAAAAAAAAAAAAAAAATCAAACAAATTGGTAAAGGGAAGGTATACATCAATAAATAATAACAAACAGGACTTCTCTGGTAGTCCAGTGGTCAATAATCCACCTGCCAATGCAGGGGATATGAGTTTGATCCTTGTTCTGGGAAGGTTCCACGTGCCGTGGGGCAATTAAGCCCGCCGTCACAGCTGCAGAGCCCACAGGCTGCAGCTACTGAAGCCTGCACAGCTAGAGCCTGTGCTCTGCAACAAGAGAAGACACCACCACAGCAAGTCCACGCACTGCAACTAGAGAGTAACCTCTGCTTGCTGCAACTAGAGAAAAGCCCTTGCAGCACCCCCAAAATTAAAAAATAGGGACATATTGTTTATCTAATGTATACTGAGCATTTGCTATATGCAAGGCACTTTTCTGAGCTCTTTACAGGTGTTAAGATGTAATCTTCAAAGTGTTATGAATTTTCACTAGCCCCATTTTACAGATGAGGAAACTGAAGCCCAGAAAGGTTGAGTAATGTGCCCCAGTCACAGAATTGTCAGTTGAAAAGCTGGAATGGAATTCAAACCCATGTAATCTAACTCAAAAGGCCATGTTCTCAATGTCTACATTCTTTTTGTTTTTTTAAATTTATTTTAGTGAAGTATAGTTGACTTAACAATGTTGTATTAATTTTTGCTGCACAGCAAAGTGATTCAGTTATACATGTTTATACATTCTTTTAATATTCTTTTCCTTTATAGCTTATCACAGGATATAGAATATAGTTCCCTGTGCTGTACAGTAGGGGCTTGTTGCTTATCTATTCTATATTTAATCGTTTACATCTGCTAATCCCAAATGCCCAACCCATCCCACAGCTCCTCCCCCTTGGCCACCAAGAGTCTGTTCTTTATGTCTGTGAGTCTGTTTCTGTTTCTTAGGTAAGACCATTTGTGTCGTATTTTAGATTCCACATATAAGTGGTTGATATGATATGGTATTTGTCTTTCTCTTTTGGCTTACTGCACTTAGTATGATTATCTCCAGTTGTATTCGTGTTGTTGCAAATGGCATTGTTTTGTTCTTTTTAATGACTAAGTAGTATTCCATTGTATAAATGTACCGGATCTTTATCCAGTTATCTGTTGATGGACATTTAGATTGTTTCCATATCTTGGCTACGGTAAATAGTGCTGCAGTGAGCATTGGGATGCATGTATCTTTTTGAATTATAGTTTTGTCTGGATATATGCCCAGGAGTGGGATTGCTGGATCATATGGCAACTCTATTTTTAGTTTTTAAGGAAACTCCATACTGTTTTCCATAGTGGCTGCATCAATTTATATTCCCACAAACAGTGTAGGAGGTCAATCTCTATGTTCTTGTGTCTCCCAATATGGACTTAAAGAGAAAATGATTTATATTTAAGATTTATATTTATATTAAAGGATTTATATCAAAGAGAAACTCAGCATTTAAGATGTAGTCTATGGTTTGAGTTTCCCAAGGATGTTAGGGAGACCAGTTTTTCTTGAACTCCCTAGGCCCTTTCATTTTGTTATGGCACTATTTTATTAATAACTGTCTTAACACAGGCCTTCTTTCTTGAGCTGTACAGTGGCACAGCTGTGTAAGAAGAGCAATTAGTGTTTAACAAAGAGATGCTAATTGTTTATAGATGCATCAGGAAGAAAAGATTTTAGAAGTTATTGTCATGGTTGCTGAAGGCTGGATGAGAGTTGTGGCATATGTTTAGAATATTTTTATCTGGTATCCCTAAGCAAAATGTACTGTCAATTACAATTGGCTGTGAATTCTCTATATGATCTTCTTTTGTTATTTTCAGCCTTTTTTTTTTTTTTTTTGCTGTATACACAGGATGATCAGGTTTTCAGAGCTCAGTGAGAACAGTAAAAATTGACCATCCTTAGGGAAGATGGGAAAATCTTAATATAAGAATTGAATTTTGTATGTATTAGAGGGATTTTTGTTTGTTTATTAACTAATGACTGTAATGATATAGATTATATACATGGCAATTTAAATTCAGTCATTTTTAAAAGCAAAATTAATATTCCCTTCTACCTATATTTTTCAGAGATATTCTATATATGATATATTGAAAGAATGGAGAAGAACTTGGAGTATTTAATTCTTAGCATGGGTGGTTATTCTGAGATTTTATTTTTTTTAAGATAGGGTAATGTTCCTTAGGACCTCTTCCAAGTATTCATGGTATCTTTGTGTGTGTTAAAAAAAGGTGTATCCTCTGAGTTCACAAATTATATAAAGGCTCCTATTTAGGAGGATAATTAGGAAAAGAGGTGTCACTTCCCATCAGTGATGACACAAGGTTTGCAACAGAGTAAGGACTGGATTTCAAAGCACATCTTCACCCCCCGGGCTGCATGCTTTTGTTGAGTATGCAACCGACACAGCTGTATGTGATGGCCCTGGTAATCTTACAGACAGTTCTATAAGATTATGAAAGGGCATGATATTATTTACACTGACACAGTTATATGATTTTGCACTAAGATAAAATTACAGATACTACATATATCTTCAAGAAAGTGGGCACCTTTTGATTCAAGCACATGTTTATCAGACTTAATTCTTCAGAGCATATTAATAACAGGGTATTTCTCAGATTTGCTTTATGACTTGCCTTTATATGCCCAATAGGATTCATGTTTTTAGGAAAAATGCAAGCAACCAAGTAGCTCTTGTATATAAGGTGTCATTCTAGGTGTGGAAATTTGGGGGCAGATTGCAAATTATATATATAATATAATCTATATCCTTCTTTTCCTTTTTTTTGTATAGCTCAAGATGACTAGGTATCCAAATGAATTTTATAAAAATTTTATAAAAATGAAAGGTTTTCTCTTAATAGCTCTTGAATAAGGACTGGGGGTAAGCTTGGAATTATTTGGGATATCATGAATTATTGTTTGAAGAAAGAAGCTATTGAAACTAAAATCTCAGTTTAGCAAAAGCTTTCTGGTAGACTTTTCTTGCTCCATGAAACTTCGTTAGGGCAACATTTAAGATTTCATATACACATATACATATATGTATATACTTATGAAACATGGATGACATATGAAACATATGTCTGTCATACTCGAGTGGCAAAATTCTTTATATGTAATATTCTAGCACAAGTCCTTCATCAGAATGTGTTTTGTAACATATGCTCCCAATCTGTGCCTTGCTTTGCCTTGCATCCTTGCATTTGCAGTCTAAGTATATGGTTTGTTACAAATAGAAGCTGAGGAGCATTTGCATGATACTGGCATTCGTTTTAAACATGATTTTATTATGGAAATGTAAAACTAATGAATTGTAAAAAAAAATCGATTTTAAAGAGTTTACAGTAAAATTCACCATTTAGATGTATAGTTTGACAAGTTTTAACAAATATACAGTTGTATAATACGTTTAAGATACGTACAATACTTCCATCTTTCTCAAAAATTTCTTCATGCCTTTTGTGTAGTCAGTGCTATACCACTTCTCTCAGACTCTGGTAGATAATTTCTGTCCTGTAATTTTGTATTTTCTAGAAGTGAAACTGAAAGTCACTCAGTCGTCTCCAATTCTTTGTGACCCCATGGACTGTAACCTGTCAGGCTCCTCTGTCCATGGGGATTCTCCAGGCAGGAATACTGGAGTGGGTTCCCTTTCAGGGGACCTTCCCAACCCAGGGATTGAACCCAGGTCTCCTGCATCGCAGGCAGATTCTTTATCGTCTGAGCTACCAGGGAAGCCCAAGTATTTTCTAAAATGGTATATAAATGGAATCAATCCTTTTGTTGTTCTGGAAACATGCTTTATTGAAGTATAGTTGATTTATACTATTATATTGAGTCTATATTGTGAGCCAGAAGTTGGGATAGAATGGTGAGTAAGAACTGCATGAGTGAATATAGTGCAAAGATAAAGTTGACAAGACTTAATGTTAGATTGGATGTAAAGAATGAGGGAATGTGAGGCACCAATAAGAGAGAGGCATCAATGACATGAGAAAAAAAGCAAGGAAGGGGAGTCAAAGAATAGTGGGAAAGGTGTGCATCAGTGGATTGGTCTGCATGCTCTGGAAGAGTCGTGGAGAAGGCCACTGTAACAGAAGGAGCTAGAAATGACCACTTGTGGTCCAAGAGAGTACTATTTGAATTTTGACTTCTAGAGGTGGTGCCCTATCTGGTAATGACAAAGCCTGGAGAACAGCTATGGGAGTATGTGGCTGAGGAGCCAGAGTGTCTGTGGTTCACCCAAGTGGGTGTTGAAACCACCATTGGTGATTTCAGAAGAGAGGTTCAGAGAGGAAGGCTCTAAGCTTCTGAACAAGAGGACTGGGTAGAAGGCCAGTTGGTAGGGGTAGAGCTGAATACCTTGGGTGTCGGAGTTTGCAAGGTTTGGGGAGAAATGCCTTTGGAAGTGACATTCAGGAACGAGGAGAACCCTTCCCCATCCTTGGTGCTGAGCTGTGTTCTTGGAGACCAACAATGGCACACTTGGGAGGGCTGCAGGGGACACTGTGTCCTCAGAAGCAGGCAGGATTCAATGAAGGCAATGAGGTGAAGGGGAAGATTTGGAGGAATGGTTGGGAATCCAGTGAAATCTGAGTTTTGGTGTGATAGATGTCTACTGCTCTCGTGAAAGGTGCGAGTTCGTAACCTGTAAGTGTTACAAGCATGTTCATTGCCTGGATTAAAGCAGTGCCCGTCTCTGACATCTTCGGCTTGGGGGAGTGAGGCGAGAGGCAGAGAGCCAGTCCTGGACCCAGTTCTGTTTCTCCTGAAGCAATGACATTGTGTGCAGGCGCCATGCGAGCGTTCGTGCACTAAGCCATCGGCGTGTGCTACCCGATGTCGAGCTGGGCTTCCGACAACACGGCGCAGATATGGGCTCCAGGTTTTACTGCGGCTGCAACAACCAGGTTGCTAATTAGGCCCAATTGTGAGGGTAGTTTTTGTGCTTTGGACACCTGTCCACTAGGAACTGGACTGAGACCACCAACTCATTTCCCACAGGTCACAGAACAGCTGTCAGATGGTATAATTTGGTTGAGTTCATTTGGAGCTGTTTGCAGAAGCTCTCTGAAGCATTATGCTCCACATAATGTGCATGATTAATGCTTGTTTATTTGGACAATCCTGTGTTGTAACTAAAGTGGTGGCCTATTTTATGCCAGTTATAATATACCATTCCATTCACGGGACCGAGTTCCTTTGAGGGTATGAAGCAGAGCGATAATGTTCAATCTATTTACGAGGGAACCAACTCATTGCAGCCATTCTGCAAGCTGCTCACTCCATTCGAGTGATGCTTCTGTGCTTAACTCTTCCGAGGAAGGGATCTGGGCTGATTTCCATTCTGAAGGGTATGTGGAAAACATCTCTGAAAGCAGTGGTCATTTTAGAAAGCAGGGCTGTCTTACTCTGCCTCCTGTAGGAGGAAGAACGTAGAATGTTTTCATTCTTAGGGGAAAGACTTTCTGCCTTGTCAACCTTGGCCCTTATTGCCAGCCACGCACGTGCTGTTTGCAGGGTTAGCAACCTTTTCTTTGTATACTCCAGAAGCTGTCCCACACCACTGCCTGCTTCCTCCCTGCCTACACATAAACTTTTTTCTTTTTTTAAACAAGAAGGGGCAATGAACCGGAAATTCGAATTCAGATTTAGCCTCTGCCTCTAATCAGGTGTGACCTTGGGTAGATCACCTGGGCTTTTTATTTTGCCTTTTGCACTGTTGTTGGAGCTCCTTAGGTGGGCTCCTGGGTCCCTCTCAGCTGCCGCCATGTTGTGGCTCTGTGATTCTGGTTAATTGTATTTTAGTAAGTGATTGTGTTTGGTTACATGGTAGCAACCTTCTGGATGTTGGTTCTGATTCAGTCTTTCCTTCTTTTGTCTTACTCTATCTGACTGCTTTCCAGGTATGAGGTCTTCAGGTGTGTGTTAGTTCAGACAGGGGCAAGTGCATTTCTGTTATTGGCAGATACTTTGTTTATCCTAAATATTCTTTAGGGAAGACTATGTCTTTGCCCTGTTTTGTCTTCACTTTTGAGCTTGTTGAGTAGTATCTTCTTCTTTTAACTTTGTTTTCTTTCTTCTCAGGGAAGTTGTGATTTCAGTTAATTAGACCATGATGAGAATTTGAGTTAGTGTGTTTCTTCTGGGGATATGTATCTATTGTAAGTGTTACACACACAAGCATCTGTAATTTATTGAATGCTGATCACATGCCTAATCACTGTTAGCCACATCATTCACTTACTGGGACAAACAATCTTGGGAAGGAGCTCTCGTTTTATAAATGTAGAAACTGAAGCTTAGAGAGTTTAACCAGAATGCAGTTCTGACTGACTGCACATGACTGTAATGGTAAACAGAAAGACTTTGGTGTTGTTAAGGGGCTTTCAGAATGCATCCAGCACATAGTGGCAGGTCTCTGGAATGCCCAACACTAATCCTATAAACCACTGTCTCTTGAATACTTTGACTTATGAATTCCTTTCACAGTCACTTATCATTTGACAAATCCATTTAATAACTTTATTTTTTTGTTTTTATTACATGGATAGTCTACAGAAACAGTTTTAAGTAAAAATTTAATTTAGAAGGTATATTATTTAAGCTTAGATTACAAAGTTCATTTATAATTCAGTCCTAATGACTGTGTTATGTAAACAAACATTTTGACATCTTTGTATGTGGTATGTGCTAAGTTGCTTCAGTCGTGTCCAAATCTTTGCAACTCTATGGACTATAGCCCGCCAGGCTCCTCTGTCTGTGGGATTCTCCAGGGAAGAATACTGGAGTGGGTTGCCATGTGCTTCTCCAGGGAATCTTCCCCACTCAGGAACTGAACCCCAGTCTCTTACGTCTCTTGCATTGGCAGGCAGGTTCTTTACCTCTAGTGTCACCTTATATGTGGTACATGTATATAAATTTACTTCAAATGAATTATGTGACAGAAGGATTTATTGATAAATAACTAGCATGTTACTTTTGACTTGAGGTTGTGAATATATATTTCAGTTCAGTTCAGTTCAGTCGCTCAGTCATATCTGACTCTTTGCAATCCCATGAATCGCAGCACGCCAGGCCTCCCTGTCCATCACCAACTGCTGGAGTTCACTCAGACTCACGTCCGTCGAGTCAGTGATGCCATCCAGCCATCTCATCCTCTGTTGTCCCCTTCTCCTCCTGCCCCCAATCCCTCCCAGCATCAGAGTCTTTTCCAATGAGTCAACTCTTCTCATGAGGTGGCCAAAGTACTGGAGTTTCAGCTTTAGCATCATTTCTTCCAAAGAAATCCCAGGGCTGACCTCCTTCAGAATGGACTGGTTGGATCTCCTTGCAGTCCAAGGGACTCTCAAGAGTCTTGTCCAAGGTCACAGTTCAAAAACATCAATTCTTCAGGGCTCAGGTTTCTTCACAGTCCAACTCTCACATCCATACATGACCACTGGAAAAACCATAGCCTTGACTAGACGGACCTTTGTTGGCAAAGTAATGTCTCTGCTTTTGAATATGCTATCTAGGTTGGTCATAACTTTTCTTCCAAGGAGTAAGCGTCTTTTAATTTCATGGCTGCAGTCACCATCTGCAGCGATTTACTTGTATATAAAAATCTATCTTAAAGTATCAGAATACATAAAACTAGGCATTTATCTGGAGGAAACTATAATTGGGAAAGATATATGCACCCCTGTGTTCATTGCAGCACTATTTACATATGGTAGTCAAGATGTGAAGGCAACCTACATGTCTGTTGATGGAGGAATGGATAAAGAAGATGTGGTATGTGTATACACTGGAATACTACTCAGCCATAAAAAAGAATGAAAGAATGCCATTTGCAGCAACATGGATGGACCTGGAGATTATCGTACTGAGTGAAGCTTTTATGTAAAAATCATCTTTGTACAGTTTCACTTTTGTTTTTATGCTCCTTTCCTCCCTAGATTTCTTTTTTTTTTTAAGTGGGAGCTGAATGGAGGAAGTATATAGACTTAGTCCCCCATTTTTAATAGATGTTTCTGTCCCCAACTCTGCCCTGTGTCCCTCAGAGCAGACAGTCCCTCCAGTTTATCCTCTCTATTCTTCTACTGGGATGGGAGAGGGCAGCCCTAGCTGCATGGAATGAGAGGGGAATCCAAGGTAACCTTCTTCCTACACTGACTTAAACCCACTATCCTGATTTTAGCCCCTCTTAACTGTACTTTCATTGGTATATCAGTCCCTCCACTTCCTGAGTCTGTCTGCAGTGCTGTGATGCAAATCTGTGTACATTTTGGTTTCTCCCTCTGCTGACCTAGGTTTCTGCTTTCTCTAGTCCACTAGGTCAGTTATCATTTATCCATCCACTCTTTAGCTTCCAAAATTTTATTAATGTTCTATTATCTTTTGCTGCCTTGGTTTCCTTGGTTTAAAAATATCTCTTTACTCTCATTTTATAGGGTTTCAGATAGAGTGGGGGTAAACATATATTCAGATTTCCATTTTTAATAAATAGTCTGTATTTTTTGTTTTTTGACTACTTTGAAAAATTTCTAAAATAGGATATTTTAATTTTATGTGTCTTATATTTATCATCTTTTAAAACTAATTTTGTTTTTAATGGATAATATAGATAATACATTCTCATGACTCAAAATTCAAGATACAACAAGATATGTAGTACAAATCTTCCTTGACCTAAATTCTCTTCCATGGAAATACTAGTGTAAATATTTTTGAGGACACTTCCAGAAATATTCTTCATGTATATGAGCAATTGACTATTTTAATATATTAAATTCTTATATAGAAGTATAAAATTAATTCTATTTTTTGGCCAGAGACGTGAAAATAATACAAAATTTGTCAAAGGAGGAGGTTCTTATAAATGTATTGGGCACTTCTCTGG
Organism: Capricornis sumatraensis; assembly: GCF_032405125.1. Taxonomy (NCBI): domain Eukaryota; kingdom Metazoa; phylum Chordata; class Mammalia; order Artiodactyla; family Bovidae; genus Capricornis; species Capricornis sumatraensis. The sequence goes on along the minus strand of NC_091081.1, from coordinate 37,799,076 downwards.
CTTCCCTCTGATTCTAGCCAGTGCTGAGGTGACCAGCACTGAGTAGGCATCAGCTAGCCTCATTTGGGTACATCTCAACTGTGTCTCACCTCAGGCCTGTGCAGTGAGCACCTCTTGCTTCCTGTCTGGGGTTTCTCTGACATCTTCAGGTGGAAAAATCTTAGAAAATCTTTGGAAACACTTCAGTTCAGTTCAGTCGCTCAATCGTGCCCGACTCCTTGCGACCCCATGAATCACAGCACGCCAGGCCTCCCTGTCCATCACCAACTCCCGGAGTTCACTCAAACTCATGTCCATCGAGTCGGTGATGGCATCCAGCCATCTCATCCTCTGTCTTCCCCTTCTCCTCCTGCCTCCAGTCCCTCCCAGCAGCAGGGTCTTTTCAAATGAGTCAGTTCTCCACATCAGGTGGCCAAAGTATTGGAGTTTCAGCTTCAGCATCGTCCTTCCAATGAACACCCAGGACTGGTCTCCTTTAGGATGGACTGGTTGGATCTCCTTGCAGTACAAACCCTTAGAAGTGTCCATCTGCAGGTACAGGAACCCCCACTGGGACAAACCCTGACCCGTGAGGATGAGAGCTGATGATTAACTACTTCCTCCTCTTGTCTCCCAGCCCAGTTCTTACCTGCCTTTCATGAGGCTTCTTATACATCCCCACCTGGTCAAGGAGAAGAGCGGCCCAAGGGGTAGCCAACTAGGAGCCCGTCCTGGGACTGGCTTCTTCTCCTGTCTTTAGCGGCCCTCACCTGCATTCTGTAACCTAGGATCACTCCCAATTCAACTGCTTACACTTAGGCCTTTGTTTTAGGTTCTGTTTTCAGAAGATCCCAGGCTAAGACAAATTAAAAACTTCTTATATTACTACTTTTTATGATGCACTTTAAGTAGGAACCAGTGCAAAACTGTGAGCAAAAACTATGGCATGAAAAGCCCGGGGTTCTTTGTCCTGCCAGGGAGCCTGTGCTAGTGCACGTGCAACCACACCAGTCACAAGTCATCCCGGAATAACTTCCAACAATTTAAAAAATAGATATTGTGTGTACATAGTACAAAATCTGGAATTTCTGGTGGCGCAGTAACCACACTGGTCACAAGTCATTCCAGAGTAACTTCCAACAATTTAAAACATAGGTAATATATGTACATAGTACAAAATCTGGAAGGTACTGGTGGCTCAGTCAGTAAAGAATCCTGAAATGCAGGAGACCCAGATTTGATCCTTGGGTTGTGAAGATCCCTTGGAGAATGAAGTGGCAACCCACTCCAGTATTCTTGCCTGGAGAACCCCATGGACAGGGGAGCCTGGTGGGCTATAGTCTATGGGGTTGAAAAGAATCAGACATGACAGCAATTAAACCACCACAAAAGAAGATTTAGTGAAAATAAAGTCCCCCTCCTGCCTCCTCCCTCCTAGCCCCCCAGTTCCCCTGGCCAGAGGCCACAACTGCCTCTAGTTTGTTACATGTCCTCTAGAGACATGTTCTGGGCACATGAAAGCATTTTAGCCAGTGGACAAGTATTTAATGAATAAATATATATATTCATATATATATGCTATTTTTGTACAGAAATGGTTGCATACGTTGACGTTTGTGAAGCAAAAGTCATGCTTTTGTGAAGCATGCTTGTTTTCACTTAGAAATACCACCTGAGTCATTTTGATTACTAACAGCTGATAGGCAGAGTTCTCGATGCTAACAATGACGACAGCCTAAAATTATAGCTCAGGAAACCTGTATGTTTCTGATACTTATCTTGTTGAGGGGGCTGGGATGGGGAGTCTGCCTAGGGAACAGAAGAATAATTTGAGGATATTGGGTCTCAGGTATGGATTAGATTCCCAACTTCCTTTCATTAGGTGCACTTAATGGGACCCCAGGCTCTTGACCAGTCCATTCTATAGGATTTACCTTATGTAGGACCTGAACCCTGAGCTATGGAAACCTTCCTCTTCTCATCCATCTACCCAAGGAATATTTGGGCACAGGCAGTATTTCTCTCTTGTTTCTTTCACCATTTTTAGTCTCTCTGTTGCCACTCGTCCATTAAGGACACTTGTAAGTTGAAAATGGGAATTTCTCTATAACCAAGACATGGAAGCAGTCTAAATATCCATCAACAGAGGAATGGATAAAGAAGTTGTGGTCCATATATACAATGGAAAATTACTCAACCATCAAAAATAATGAACTAATGCCAATTCCTAACATCCATTGGATCATAGAAAAAGCAAGAGAATTCCAGAAAAACATCAACTTCTGCTTCATTGATTATGACAAAGCCTTTCACTGTGTAGATCACAACAAACTGTGGAAAATTCTGAAAGAGAAGGGAATACCAGACCACCTTACCTGCCTCCTGAGAAATCTGTATGCAGATCAACAAGCAACAGTTAGAACCAGACATGGAACAACAGACTGGTTCCAAATTGGTAAAGGAGTACATCAAGGCTGTCTATTGTCACCCTGCTTATTTAACTTATAGGCAGAGTATATCATGAGAAACAGTGGGCTGGAAGAAGCACAAGCTGGAATGAAGATTGCCGGGAGAAATATCAATAACCTCACATATGCAGATGACACCACCCTTATGGCAGAAAGTGAAGAGCCTCTTGGAGATGAAAGTGAAAGAGGAGAGTGAAAAAGCTGGCTTAAAACTCAACATTCAAAAAACGAAGATCATGGATCTGGTTCCATCTCTTCATGGCAAGTATATGGGGAAACAATGGAAAAAGTGACAAACTTTATTTTCTTGGGCTCCAAAATCATTGCAGATGGTGACTGAAGCCATGAAATTAAAAGATGCTTGCTCCTTCGAAGGAAAGCTATGACCAACCTAGACACCATATTGGAAGCAGAAACATTACTTTGCCAACAAAGGTCCATCTAGTCAAAGCTATGGTTTTTCCAGTAGTCATGTATGGGTATGAAAGTTGGACTATAAAAAAAGCTGAGCACCGAAGAATCGATGCTTTTGAACTGTGGTGTTGGAGAAGACTCTTGAGAGTCCCTAGGACTGCAAGGAGATCAAGTCAGTCAATCCTAAAGGAAATCAGTGCTGAATATTCATTGGAAGGACTGATGGTGAAGCTGAAACTCCAATACTTTGGCCACCTGATGTGGAGAACTGACTCATTTGAAAAGACCCTGCTGCTGGGAAAGATCGAAGGTGGGAGGAGAAGGGGATAGACGACAGAGGATGAGATGGTTGGAGGACATCACCGACATGATGGACATGAGTTTGAGCAAGCTCTGGAAGTTGGTGATGAACAGGGAAGCTTGGTGTGCTGGAGTCCATGGGACTGCAAAGAGCTGGACACAACTGAGCGACTGAACTGAACTGAATGCCATTTGCAGAAATAGGGATGGATGTAGAAATTGTCATTCTGAATGAAGTAAGTCAGATAAAGGGAAATATTTTGTGATATTGCTTATATGAGGAATCTACAAAAATGATACAAAATGTTATCTACAAAACAGAAACAGACTCATAGACTTAGAGAATGAACTCTTGGTTACATGGGTGGAGAGGGATAGTTAGGGAGTTTGGGATTGATGTGTATGCACTGCTATATTTAAAATAAATAAACAACAATGACCTACTGTATAAAAAATGGAGATGGGACAAGAGAATGATACAGATGAGATGAGATTGGCCATGTGTTGATTATTCTTTAATCGATGGATTCGTGAGGATTTATTACACTAGTCATTCCAAAAAAAAAAAAAAAGAAAAGAAAACTAGAATTTTTGGACAAGTGTAAATATTGCCTTAAAATTTTAATGCAAGGAAAATCCAAATGACTCAGAGACGCCCAGCTTTCTGTAACTTACAGAAACTTTAAAGGTTATTTGGACTCTCAAGTAAGTCAACTTCCTCATATGTGTCCTGTTGATTTAGCAGCAAATCTAAGACTTGTATTTGGATTCTATTAAATTGCAATAAAGGAAAAAGTATAATTAAGGCCAGGCAAGTTTTTTTTTTTTTTAAGAAAAGGGACTAATGAAATGTATAAATGTTTCTTTTAATATTTTGGTATAAATAATGTACCACTGGTCTTTCAGTAAAGATGCCTTCTGTGCTATTACTATGACCTTAACTCCCTCTAGTTAAAAAACCTTTTTTATTTGTTTATTTATTTTTGGCTGTGCCAAGTCTTCCTTCCCGAGTGGACTTTTCTCTAGTTGTGTTGAGTAGGGGCTGCTCTTCAGTTGTCGTGTGCGGGTTTCTCATTTCAGTGGCCTCTTCTTTTGCGGAGCATGGGCTCTCGTGTGCTCGGGCTTCAGTGGTTGCTCCCAGGCTCTAGAGCACAAGCTCAATATCTATGGCCTGTGGGCTTAGTTGCTGTGTGGCATGTGGTATCTTCCTAGACCAGGGATTGAACCTGTGTCTCCTGCATTGGCAGGTGGATTCTTTACCACTGAGCCACCAGGGAAGCCCCTTTAGCTCCCCCTTAAAGTTCAGTATGCCCATTTAACCCCATTTTTAGAAATCACTTCCTGTGGTAAGTTGAAATAAAAGACATAACATTTTATTATTACTATTGTAATAAAAATGACATTTATAGAGCACTTTAAAGCTTATAAAATGAATGTGAATGATTTAATTTAATCCTCATATCAACCTTGTATGGTGTGGAAGATTGTATTTTTCTAAAGATGGAGAATATTTATCTCATCCCTCATGGTCGCCTTATAATTCGTTGTTGACATTTCTCCATGAATCAGTGGGGGTAGAGCTTTGTAATTACTTCTACCTATAGAATATGTGGAAGTCACATGTTGTGACCTCCAAGGGTGGATCATAAAAGGCAATGTTAAGGACACAGGTTCAGAGGCGGCCTGAACGTCTCATCAAGGGGCAGCGCGGGGTCACACACATGTCTTTGGCTTTAACTCCCACGGTACTTTCTCTTCTTTCTGCTGTAAGGCAGTCACACACACAACTCGTATTCCTTCCCTTGATTTTAAATACATTCAGAGTTGGGGGTGGGAATGGCGTCTTTCCTTCCAGCGTTGTACGATCCTTGTCCACCCCACACCTCTACCTGCACCATAGCTGGCAGGGCTACTGCTGCTCTGATCTGGGACCCCCTCATCTCTCGGGGTTTGATTCTTACAATATTTTCTTTGAGTTCCTCATGTCTCTGGCTTTAATCAAGCTTCAGAAGCCATGTGGTGACACTCCTTTAAGGCAGTCGTGGGTAAGGAGCTTTCTGAAGGGGAGAGGAGCATTTTGCTGTATTATGTGGGCTGCTCATTTAGACCCATGCTAGCCTGGCACCTGTGTCTTAGTGAAACAATTCAGTGAGCTTGTGAGTGGGCAGAGAGCCAGTCTAGCAGATGGTCATGAGAGAAGGGACCGTGTACCGTGTGATCATCAAGTGTGCTTGCCCAGGGCAGGAGTCCCTGCCAGAAAGGTCCAAATGCCTGCTCTTAGAACTAGAGTCTTATTTTTATAAGGATGCCTGAAATAGAAAAAAAGGTGCCTGGAAAAATATTAATTAGAACAAGAATTTTAAAAAATTTTAGCTGGGAACATGGAAGAGAGGTCAGCTACAGTAAAAGAGATCTTTTGGGAGTTGAAGTACTTGGTCATAAGACACTCACTGTGTAGCTTTCTTTCTGGGTTGATAGGAGCTCCCTCTGAAACGAGGGGATGTGGATATTTATTGCACATGCATAGAAGTTGTATCCCCGGTTAATAGCTTTACCAATGGAATGATTCTGGAAACCATGAGGTTGCAGAGAGTTGTACACAACTGATCGACTGAGCAAGAAACACTTGAGGCAGGAAGAAGCCAGTGCCTGTGGCTCACCTGTCTGGAGGCAGGAGCTGTAGAGGGCTATCAAACAGTTATGCTGGGAGGCTCATTAAGAGGTGGGAAATAGCTCGCCACCAGAGCCTCTTCCTTTTCCTCTCCTCTTTATCAGTCTAGAAACCCCCTACTTCAGATCTACTTAACCCTCTTCTTTCCAGAAAGCTGAGCCCCCTGAAACAGGTTTGGATGTCAAACACCCATGATACCATAGACACTACCAAAGGATTTTTCTCTTGAAAAAATGTCTGTCCCCATTTAATCTGAACTTTTAATGTATCTTCTCTCATATGATAATTTACTTCATGGTAGTGGAGGTATGTAGAGATGAGTGAGTGTGAGTGAAAATTGTTCAGTCATGTCTGACTCTTTGCAACCCCATGGATTGTAGCGGGCGAGGCTCTGTGCATGGGATTCTCCAGGCAAGAATACTGGATTAGGTAGCTGTTCCTTCTCTGGTGGAATCTTCCCAACCCAGGGGTAGAACCCATGTCTCCTGCACTGCAGGTGGATTTTTTACCATCTGAGCCACCAGGGAAGCCCAGATATATAGAGATATAAAATCCAATCTCAGAATTCAAAAGCTCTTCTTTTTAGGAAGGAAGTAAAATCCTATTAAGGTATATCTGAAGCAGGATATGAAAGGACTGTAAGAAATTTAGAGCAAAATACCATGGAGATAATGAATACAATGAACATATCCATCACCTCCAAAATTTCCTCATGTCCTTAACTTGTTCCTCTCTATCCATTTTCCCTAAGCAACAAGTGATCTACACCCTATCACTATAGATTTATTTGCATTTTCAGAATTTTATATAGATGAAATCATACAATATGAATTTATTTTTGGTATGGCTTATTTTAACTCAGCATAATTATCTTGAGATTCATCCATGTTATTGCAAAAATATGCATCATCCATGTTGTAGCAATAGTTCATTCTTTCTTAAAACAGAAGTATTCTGTTGTATGGATATGCTGTAATGAGTTAGTCCATTGCCTCATGATGGGCCTTTGGTTTTTACAGTTCTTGGCTATTACAAATAAATTTATTATAAGCATTAAAAAAATACCATGGAGAGTAAGGGGAGAAAAAGAGGAATAGGTCACTTGCATTCTGTTAGTTTCAGCCATGCCTGTGGAAATAGACAATGTTTATAATAGACAGTGGGGCTTCCCAGATGGCAGTAGTGGTAAAGAACCCACCTGCCAATGGAGGTAGACTTAAGAGATGCTGGGTTCCATCCCTGGGTTGGGAAGATCCCCTGGAAGAGGGCATGGCAACCCACCTCAGTATTCTTGCCTAAAGAATCTCATGGACAGAGGAGCCTGGCAGACTACAGTCCATAAGGTCGCAGAGTTGGACATGACTGAAGTGATTTAGCACGCATGCATGCCAGTGCAGGAGACATAAGAGATGTGGGTTTGATGCCTGGGTTGGAAAGATACCCTGGAGGAGGGCATGGCAACCCACTCCAGTATTCTTGCCTGGAGAATCCCTAGGACAGAGGAACCTGGCAGGCTACAGCCCACAGGGTTGCAAAGAGTTGAACATGACTGAAGTGACTTAGCATACATGCGCAATAGACAGTGGCTAGTAATTGCTCGGAGAAGGCAATGGCACCCCACTCCAGTACTCTTGCCTGGAAAATCCCATGGATGCAGGAGCCTGGTAGGCTGCAGTCCATGGGGTCGCTAAGAGTCGGACACAACTGAGCGACTTCACTTTCATTTTTCACTTTCAGGCATTGGAGAAGGAAATGGCTACCCACTCCAGTGTTCTTGCCTTGAGAATCCCAGGGATGGGGGAGCCTGGTGGGCTGCTGTCTATGGGGTCACACAGAGTCGGACACAACTGAAGCAACTTAGCAGCAGCAGCAGCAGTAATTGCTATTTCTCCTAATAAAATACATAGGCATTGAATAATATTTAGAAAACATAGGTTTTCAAATTGAATAGTAAAAATTCCTTTAACTTCATCATCCATAGACAACTAATCTGCCTATTTTGAGATATACAGTTTAGTCACTTGTGTGTATGCACACATATGCTTACACACAAAATAGGATTTTATTAGGTATTCTGTTTTGCCTTTTCCCCCCAGTTGTGCCCATCTTTCTAGGATATTAAAAATTTGCAACATCATTTTAAGTCATTGTCTGTTATTCCATTGTATAGATATGCATTTCACAAATCTTCTGTTTGGATTTTTTTCTCATGATATCTTTTATCCCCTATTATAAACATGCTGGGTAAACATACTGGTAGCTATATCTTTGTCTATATCCATGATGACCTGTGGATAGACTACCAGAAGAGGAAATATTGGGACAAAGCAAATCTACATTTTCAAGCCTTTTGATATTTCTGCCAGGTTGCCATCAAGAGAGGCCACCTTTGGCTGAATGAAAGTCTGAGATCTCTGTAGTCTCAACAACACCAGAAAGTACCACAAACTCTGAACAGTTTGTTGGTAAAAGATGCATTACTACTTCTTTTAAAATTTACATTTCTTTTATTACTGAGAAGATTGGGTAAGATTTACAATAGACTTTGCAAAATTGATATTGTTGCACTTAGAGTCAAGGTTTACAAGGCATCAGTAAGAAAGCATTGAATTAAAAATAAGCTGGCAGACTATTTCTTTTAACTTGGTTAGAGTTAACAGACAACTGGGTAAGAAAAAATATGGCAGGTGTAGTCAAATTGTTTTCTATACACTTGGCAGTAATATAACTTTAAAAATTTCATGCTATCAAAATAGAGAAATATGGGTTGCAGGATAGTTTTATTAATTGGCCTTCTACCTGGTTGGATGACTGTTTTTGTTGTTCAGTTGTGTCTGAGTCTTTTGCAACCCCATGAATAGTAGCCTGCCAGGCTCCTCTGTCCATGGAATTTCCCAGACATGAATACTGGAGTGGGTTGCCATTTTCTACTCCAAGAGATCTTCTCAACTCAGGGAACGAGCCCACATCTCGAACACTGGCAGGCGGATTCTTTATCACTGAGCCGCTTGGGAAGCCCTGGATGATTATACCTGTCCACTAAAGAGAGGTCTCCAGGGGCAAGACTCAGGACTCTATCCTCAATCCCGAATTTTCAGTAGCTCTGTCAATGCCATGATGAAGTCATGCAGATTATAGTCAGAGATAATATAAACCAGACATAACAAAATCAGAATCCCCTCCCCCCCAGAAAAGCATGACGGGGGAAAAAAAGCATGTAGCACCAATTACACTTGGAGGATGAAAGTTGAGTATTGTGGTTTGGAAGTAGCATGTATTTTGAGAAAGCAGGCATTTCAATGAAATCAGTATGTTTTGAACCTGCAGGATGATATAGCTGGGAAAAAAGTGAAAATAGCAGAAGACTGTATTAATAGAAATAGGAATACACTTACTTCTAGAGTCAGAGGAGAGCACCTTACCATACAGCCATGGCCAGTCTCCATTTGGGAGAATGTCTTGTTTTCTAATTTCCATGTTTTCAGAAGGCTGTGTGTCCCTCTCTGTTTTCCAGATCTTAGAAGCTTCCATGCAGCCGTTCCATGGGTTTGGGCCCATAATTCAATTCCTTTAGTGGGAAAACCCAAGGGAAACCACAGACAGACTTTAGAATTTTGTTATGCATTTCAGGATTTCAGGGTTCATCTTATTTGTTAAACAGGATATGTACTTGATATTTTTTAAATAACTTTTAATTTCTGCTACTTCCAGGGATCTAGAAATTTCCTCTTCAAGGAGATCATTAATAGTAAATTCCCTCTAAATGTTTATATGCTGTGCTGTGCTAAGTTGCTCAGTTGTGTCCGACTCTTTGTGACCCCATGAACTGTAGCCCGCCAGGTTCCTCTGTCCACCGGGATTTTCCAGTCAAGAATACTGGAGTGTGTTGCCATGCCCTCCTTCAGGGGATCTTCCCAACCCAGGGATTGACCTAGGTCTCCCGCACTGCAGGCAGATTCTTTACCATCTGAGTCACCAGGGAAGCCCAAGAATACTGGAGTGGGTAGCCTATTCCTTCTCCAGGGGATCTTCCCAACCCAGGAATTGAATCAGAGTCTCCTGCATTGCAGGTGGATTCTTTACCAGCTGAGCTACCAGAGAAGCTCCAATGTTTCTATATGTTTATATAAATGTCAAAATGGTACCATTGTTTCTGTGGGGCATAGGGACAGAGAAAGAACTGGGAAGATGATCAACTTTGATTTTATACCTCTTTGCTTTCACTACTTACATTATGCATGTATTAATTTCATTTTTGGAAAAAATAAAAGATTGATGAATTAATTTCTTGAAACAATCACAAAATTTAAAAGTTGGAAATACAGTGAAAATAACTTTTTAAAAAAGCCCTGAACCATTTGAGAATAAGTTGCCAAAAGTGATGACCCATCATTCCCGAATAAAGTGAAGCCACTCAGTCATGTCTGACTCTTTGCGACCTCATGAACTGTAGCCTACCAAGCTCCTCTGTCCATGGAATTTTCCAGGCAAGAGTACTGAAGTGGATTGCCGTTTCCTTCTCCAGAGGATCTTCCTGACCCAGGGATCAAACCTGGGTCTCCCACACTGCAGGCAGACGCTTTATCATCTGCCGCTGCTGTGGCTAAGTTGCTTCAGTCATGTCCAACTCTGTGCGACTGCATAGACGGCCTCCTACCAGGCTCATCTGTCCCTGGGATTCTCCAGGCAAGAACACTGGAGTGGGTTGCCATTTCCTTCTCCAGTGCATGAAAGTGAAAAGTGAAAGTGAAGTCGCTCAGTTGTGTCCTACTCTTGGCGACCCCACGGCCTGCAGCCTACCAGGCTCCTGCGTCCATGGGATATTCCAGGCAAGAGTACTGAGCCCCCAAGAAAGCCCATCATTCCCAAATACTTCAGTGTATATTTCCTATAAATAAGGGCATTTCCCTATGTAGCCACTATACAACCATCAAAATCAGAAAATTAATAATGATTGGTAACTACATTGAATGTTCACACCCTATTCAAGTTTTAGCAATTTGTCCTAATGTCTTTTAGAGCAAAATGCTTTAGTTCGGAATCACATGTTGCATTTAGTGTCGTGTATCTTTAGTCTTCTTCAGTTTGTAATAATTTTCAGTCTTTCCTTTCATGACTTGAAACTTGCAATATTTCTAAAGTGTAGACAAGGCAGCAAGGGCTTGAGGCTGGAATTTGTGGCCTCATGGGTGACTAGATTGGGGTTCATTATGCAGATGTGCTACTTCTTCGGGGACCTGAGTTTTAGAGCAGTGTTTCTCATGGATCATCTGTATTAGAATGGCTTTAAATAGTTCTTTAAAATGGAGTCTCTGTTACATCTGACACCTCTGATTAAGAATCTAAAGATTAGTGGTGGAGACTGGAAATGCATGTTTTATACAATTTTCCCGGGGTTGTCATAAACATTCTCAAGTTTGAAACACTAGGAAAGGTAAATGGTGCAGCCCACATACTGACAGTATTTTTTCTTTAAAATATTGCTCTTTTCCTATTTTTCTTATAATTTGGTTATATGTTTTTAATCACAAAGAGATATAATTTTGTTGGTAGTAAAAAATCTAACTTCTGAGTCTGGTACCAAATTTGAAGAGCTAACTTGTAAACATTTGGCTATTCTACCTACACTGCCATCTGGTGACAATTCTTTCAATTACGGCTAGCTACTGCATAAGTGCTTGAACTTTGGGGAGGTTATGACTGGGGCAATTCATCTTATTCAAATGAATCCACTTACCAAATAGATGCTGTTTCAGGTGTAAAATCTTTTCTATTCACATTTACTAGTCTCACTGTCAGTGGACCATGGCTTTATATTATAAGGTTGCTGGGTAGGTATTCAGAGTTTTTTGACTCTTCTCCCTTGATGTATATTATATCGGTCTGTTAGGCCATTCTGTGGTGATCGGTTATAATTTACATAGAACATCTTGAATATGAACCCTAGGTACCTTCTCACATTTTCACCTTTAGGAAGTGTAATGAGTTTTCATTGAAATCAAGTAAGTTGTGAGAAGAAATTTTTAGATTTTAAAAATTTAAGGGGGATAATCTTACAACATGAAGAAAATTTTGAGGGAGTATCTACCAGATCTTAATAAAATTGAGACATATGAATTAATATTAACCTTTATATATTTTGCAGTAAACTTAGAATATTTTTAATAAAATTATCTATACTCTTGTAATATTAATATAAATCTTAAAAACTTCTATTTTATGTGAGTGGTAAATTGAATAAAGTATTAAAATATTACAGACCCATAAACTTAATATATTCTTGTGATTATATAGGTGAGAATACCTATGGTTTTTATTTAAAATTTATTAACATATTCACATGTATGGTTACATAGTTATGTTTATGTATATCAGTTATCCTATTACTTTCACATTAAGTATTTCTAATGAAATCTCAAATGTATTTTATTACTCATATAATTACATGTTCAGATATTTACTAACAAAACTTTAAATTTTTGAGGATAAAATAGTAGAGATTGTTTTTTTTTAGAGATTATTTTAATGATGGTTTTTAGTATTAAGATCCGACTGTAAATAGTCAAATGCTAGAAAAAAATTTCGAGCAAAACAAGGATAAAGAATTTCAGTGGGGATAATGAGATGAATGTTTCTTACTTCTTTATTTTCTTGTAATAATTGAAATTCCACAAATTTCTAAACTTTATTTATATTGCTCCTCTTGATTTTAGTTGTAACATAAGCTTATGAGTTTGTATTGTTCACAGCTATATTTCTGGTACCTAGAAAATTACTTAGCACATTGTAGGTGCTTAATAAACATTAGTAGGTTGAATGAATGAATTAATCATAAATGTTTAAGTAGGGAGTAAAACTCTTTAATCCCATAAAGATAATCACTATTAAATTGCTATATATTCCATTAGGTTTTTAATACACATATATCAGTTCAGTTCAGTTCAGTCGCTCAGACACATCTGACTCTTTGCAACCCCTTGAATTGCAGCTCGCCAGGCCTCCCTGTCCATCATCAACTCCCAGAGTTCACTCAAACTCATGTCCGTCGAGTCGGTGATACCATCCAGCCATCTCGTCCTCTGTCGTCTCCTTTTCCTCCTGCCCCCAATCCCTCTCAGCATCAGTCTTTTCCAAGGAGTCAACTCTTCGCATGAGGTGGCCAAAGTATTGGAGTTTCAGCTTCAGCATCAGTCCTTCAAATGAACATCCAGGACTAGTGGGGGTGATGGAATTCCAGTTGAGCTGTTTCAAATCCTGAAAGATGATGCTGTGAAAGTGCTGCACTCAATATGCCAGCAAATTTGGAAAACTCAGCAGTGGCCACAGGACTGGAAAAGGTCAGTTTTCATTCCAATACACATATTTAGCTGTACACAATTTTTTGAAAAGAGACTAAACTCCATGTATTGTGTGCAGCTTTATCTTTCACTTAAAAATATACCTGTGCCCCTACATGTGATTTGTTTTCATTGTTTTTCTTGGTAGATGTGGACTGTGGTGCAGCAAATATCTGTGTATGAGTATTTGTGTATACAGATGTCTGTGTACCTGTGTGTGTGTGTGTGTGTGTGTGTGTGTGTGTGTGTGTGTGTACAGTTGTTCAGCTCAAGGATATATTCATGGAAGTTGAATTGCTGAGTAAAAAATAATGGCTATTTGACATATATACACTGCTATGTATAAAACAGATAACTAATGAGAACCTACTGTATAGTGCAGGGAACTCTACTCAGTGCTTTGTAGTAACCCAAATGGGAGGAAATCCAAAAAAGAGAGGATATATGTATGTGGACACAGATTTCACTTTACAGCAGAAACTAACACAACATTGTAAAGCAACTATACTCCAATAAAAATTAAAAAAATAAAGCTTAATTAATATAGTCAGATTATAGCAGAAATACTAGACAAATACTAGATCAGACTCTAAGATACTCTCCTAGAAAGTACAGTTAAAACATCAGATAATGTCAAATTAAGTGAAAGTTAACAGAAACAAAAATATCTGTGATTTAGAACAAATAAAATCACATCTACTTTATTTCATTTAAAAAACACCAAACTGTTTTATATCTTAATGTTCACTATTAAGGTTAAGTTTTGATTCATTGCACATTAAAACTGCTTGCACACACAAAAAAGATTCTCTGTACGTAAGATGGACTTTGTTCCAATTTAAATATAATGACATAATAAGTATTCAGGAAATACCAGCTTTTCACTTCTAAAATCCCTTATTTGGAAACATTAATAATAACCTTTTGAAAAATTTTGAAAAACAACAAAAAGAATGGCCATTAAAATAACCAACATTGCTCAATTTCCCTCCAAAATTTTGTAATGATATGGCAGTTTTTAACCCTCAACACTTTTTGCCAATGAGTAGAAATTTATCTTAGCTGAAATAGAACTAGTAGGACTGATGTTGAAGCTGAAACTCTAATACTCTGGCCCCCTGATGCGAAGAGCTGACTGATTTGGAAAGACCCTGATGCTGGGAAAGATTGAGGGTGGGAGAAGAAGGGGACGACAGAGGATGAGATGGTTGGATGGCATCACCGACTCAATGGACATGGGTTTGGGTGGACTCTGGGAGTTGGTGATGGACAGGGAGGCCTGGCATGCTGCGGTTCATGGGGTCGCAAAGAGTCAGACATGACTGAGTGACAGAATTGAACTGAACTGAATACTTAATCTGATGAATAACATCTCAACCCTGAATATTACATGTTAAGAAAAACATTTCTGATGACAGGAAGCTTATTCCTTTATAGGGGTTTATGAAATTATTAATATTTCTATGGTAGATTAACTTTTAAATTTATATTATAATAAATTGTATATTATCAAATAGTTTTCGGCTGTTTAAGCTTTAATTAATGTTAGTTTGAAAGCTCCAAAATATAAAATAATGATTCCCAGGGCTCACATAGTTTTAAAGATTACAGTAATTAATATTGCACATCAATTTTGTAAACTCTCACCGTCAGCATAAATGTTATTTTGCAAATCATATTTATTTAATCCTTAAACTTACTATGTAATTTTGTGGAGGAAAATTTTGCATTTTATAAAAATAGATTAATAATTAACAATAAAGATATCAGTCCTACTTTTTAATCTTACTAAAAATCAGTAATATTGGTAACATTTATACTTATTATTCCTATTTTTCTAAAATATTGAACAAATAGCATTAAATTATAAGAAAAAGATACAGATAATACAAGACATTTTTGTTGTGCTCATTTTCTTAGCCTTGCAGTTTGGTGAGGAGGGTGCCTGGAACATTTGCATCTTGTATTGCATAATGAGACCAATGCAAAATGATTGTGGCTCATGTAGAAGACAGGGTGGCATGTTTTCAGTTTTAATGGGGACTCTCAGAAAAGTTCCAATTCTTCCTGTCATTTCTTATAGCCAAATAAACGTGGTCTAGGTTGGAGTGTCTATTATGAAAATAAGAGGAGAGCAAGTCAATTATATTTCAATGACTGAATAGCCAGGGGTCCTCATTAAAATGATCAGAAAGATTGCAGTGTTGCTTTCTCCTATGTAGCCGATGATTAAGTTGTATAAGAATGACATGGCCTTTTGGGGCGCAAGCCAGGATGTGCCTCAGTATTTGGAGCCAGAAAATGCTGACCCCTCCCAGAGTGAAATGTGTACTAGCTTAAGTAAGAAAATTATTTTTCTCTTATCAGATGATGGACTTTGGAATGACGGATGTGAAATTTGTTGAGGTTATTGTATTAGAGCTTTAATTTGTGTTTTGCTATAAGAAAAATATCCTTTAATAATACAGTAATGAGAAGAATACTTCTCTTTAAGTTTCTTTCAATCAGATCTAGTTTACTGGAGAATGTTTATAATGCAAGTAAGTGATTGTGTTTAATCTGTGAATCCACTGCTGTTCTTTTCCCTTTATTTTTATTTGGCTGTACAGCTTGTGGGATCTAAGTTCCCCAACCAGGGATCGAACCCAGGCCAACAGCAATGAAAGCACCAAGTCCTAAGCACTGGACTGCTAGGGAATTCCTATTCTTTATCTTTTAATATTGTTACTTACAAGTCTTTGTTTTGAAGGTGGAGGTATTAAATACTCCAGGGAAAATTGCTATCTCTGTTTCTCCTTCCCACTTGCATGCAGAGACAGTGTAGCTTAATATAGCAATGTAACTTAAGAAGAACAAAGCCATTGCTTATGAGAATAGACCCTTCCTTGGTTTCTGTATTTTTTAATTCTTGAATTTAACAGCTTCAGATTCTAACTCAGGTCTCAAAAGTCAAGTTACCAATATGACAAAACTCCTCAGGTATATGTTGTCTACACATTAAGATACATAAGCCCCCCACACCTTCATTTAGCTCAGTTTCTAATACTGTGTGATTTTTTCAAGTGAGAGATGATCTACAAAATTTGCAGTAAGACTCAAGCTCGTGGAATAAAGTGATTGAATTTTTAATTCCTCAGTAGTAACAAAATGAACAATGGTTGAGTTTTCTAATATTTTTCTTTTCTCAATCAATAACATGTATTTTAATTGATTACCTATGGTTTGCATATCATCCTAAAAAAGAAATGCGTCAGTATTCCAAACACAAAGAGCACTGAGACATGTTAAAACTACATCAGCCTCAGCTGGTGTGTTTCAGATAAGTGAAAAAAATTCTGTCTTAGTAAAATTAGGTAAATCACGAGCTTAAGATTTTTGTGTATGTGAATGCATAGGCTTTCTCTGTCTCTTTCTCTGTTGGTCAACCCAGTAAAAAGGATGAAAACCACTTATTAATCTAGGAGTGGCAAAAAAGAACGATAGCTGAATTTTGTTCTCATTAGGCTTCAGAGTATCATTTGTCATTAACATTACCTAAGATTGATGTTCAATATTTAATATTATATTATGAATGTCATCATTACTTATGGTAGTGTTGAGGAAGTTACAAATCTCAAGTGATTGAAGTTTTGGGATTGCTTTTTCTTGTGCAAGTTGGGTCTCATGTTGCAGTGTTATATACTTTCACTTCTACCTAATAATCAGACTGGAAAGTTGACTGCACTATCAAGCATGTTTCAAAATAACAGAGAAAAACAGGGCTATCATGATGCCTTTTTTCTTTTTTTGGTGGCTATTCTGATGTGCAATTCACTGTGAAAGAAAGAACACAATGGGTTGCAGCCTGGATTAAAGGAACCAATTATGTGCCTCTCAAATACACCACAGAATTTAGCAGTACACAGATTTTATAATAATATTATTCTGTCCTGTAGTTTTCATCAAATTTATGCCTTGACCAAATAAAATTTGAAAAATGCCTGTATCTCTTTTGCATTCAAAGATAATAAAATATTTATGTAGAACATTAAAACAGGTTCCTTTTCATGGCTACATTGCTTCTGGTTTTAGGATATAAATTCTGTTTGCTTTAACTGAGAGATATTGCATAGAATCAAGAAATGGTTAAAGAATCGCTTATCACAAAAGTGCTGGTTTAAGGGTAACAAGGACAGATATAAACCCTGTGTTTCTCCAGACCACTCACAGTGTATATTATACACATACACACGGAGGTGGGTACAACCTTATCTAAAACAGGTCCAGCCTCCTCTGGCTGTAGTTCTCAAGGTATGTCTCACAAGGGGAATGGTGGGGGAGAGGGATACACACTACAATATATAAAATAGATAATCAATAAAGACCTACTGTGTAGCACAGAGATCTCTACTCAGTGTTCTTTGATAACCTGTATGGGAAAAGAATCTGATGAAGAATAGATATAGGTATATGTATAACTTTGCAGTATCCCTGAAACTGACACAGCATTGTAAATAAACTATACACCAATATGAAATAAAATTAAAAAATAGGACTGAAAAACCCCTAACCCCCCCACAAATGTTGGTTAAAATGTGGAATGTATTGTTTAACAACAGAGTGCCTGTGTGACCCTGTGCTGTGACGTGTGTAGAAGGGAACATTGACTTGAAACAGGATGCGGTGTGGTACGTAGCTTGCTGTGAGTAAGGGTAAGAAGCATCGTTTCCGGTCAGCCAGTGCCATGCTCATTAGCACACGTGAGAACCTTGCCTTGTGAATATATGATACAGAGGTGAGGGCAGCAGATATCTCCAACACAAAACAGCAGCATCTGAGAGGAGTCAAGTAAGATAGTGTGATATCTGTGAGTGTATGTTTAGATACTATACTTAGTATGTTGCACTAGTGATGGTTTGTAATCATTGCTGTCTTGTTTTCCTGCTCCTTGAGTCAGCATTGCTCTGTGCTGCTATCATATTCAAGTATTAGAAACCATTTGATGGGAAGTGTTCTTTAATGATCCCTGGTTTGGAATGGTTTGACCTATGATTTTTCAACTTTATGATGGTATGAAAAGCATACATGCAGTAGAAACCATGCACTTGGTAGAAACCATGCTTCAAATTTTGAATTTGGATCCTTCCCCAGCCTAGCAATATGCAGTAAGGTACTCTCTTGTGATGCTGTGCAGTGGCAGCAAACCTCAGCCCCCAGCCTGCCATGTGATCCCTGGGAGGGGGCTGACACTGGGGTGGGGAGGTAAACAACTGATACACTTAACAGTAATTCTGTTTCCATACAACCATTCTACTTTTTGCTTTCAGTACAGCATTTGGTGAATTACATGAGATATTCAACACTTTATTATAAAATGGACTTTGTATTCGTTGATTTGGCCCACCTGTAGGATAATGTGTGTATTCTGAGCACATTTAAGGTAGAAAATCACTGCAGATGGTGACTGCAGCCATGAAATTAAAAGACGCTTACTCCTTGGAAGAAAAGTTATGACCAACCTAGATAGCATATTCAAAAGCAGAGACATTACTTTGCCAACTAAGGTCCATCTAGTCAAGGCTGTGGTTTTTCCAGTAGTCATGTATGGATGTGAGAGTTGGACTGTGAAGAAGGCTGAGCGCTGTAAAATTGATGCTTTTGAACTGTGGTGTTGGAGAAGACTCTTGAGAGTCCCTTGGACAGCAAGGAGATCCAACCAGTCCATTCTGAAGGAGATCAGCCCTGGGATTTCTTTGGAAGGAATGATGCTGAAACTCTAGTACTTTGGCCACCTCATGCGAAGAGTTGACTCATTGGAAAAGACTTTGATGCTGGGAGGGATTGGGGGCAGGAGGAGAAGGGGACGACAGAGGATGAGATGGCTGGATGGCATCACTGACTCAATGGACATGAGTCTGAGTGAACTCCGGGAGTTGGTGATGGACCGGGAGGCCTGGCGTGCTGCAATTCATGGTGTCGCAAAGAGTCGGACACGACTGAGCGACTGAACTGAACTGAGGCTAAGCTATGATGTTCAGTAGGGTTAGGGTACTTAAATGCATTTTCAAGCTATAATATTTTCAATTTACAACAGGCTTACCTGATTGTAACCCCGGTGTAAGTTGAGGGAGATCTATATAGTCAAATAAATCATGGAAACAAGTTGAACAAGTTTCTTGATGCAGGATTTCCTAAAGTTTTTATGTATTCTAACATGTTTTTTGATTCTAGGTAAGGGATTTAGAGGGCTTCCCAGATGGTGCTAGGGGTAAAGAACCTGCTGGCCAATGCAGGTGACATAAGAGACTTGGGTTCGATCCCTGGGTCAGGAAGATCCAGGGCAACCGTGGCAACACACTCCACTATTCTTGTCTGGAGAATCCCGTGGACAGAGGATCCTAGCAGGCTACAGTCGATAGGGTCTCAAAGAGTCAGACATGACTGAAACAACTTAGCATGCACGCCTTCAGTGGCTTTAGATTTTCTGAAATGTGTTTAGTTATGGACTCCTTCTTTTAGGAACAAGTGGTTTTTGGTACACAGTTCGGGAAACTGATTAGAAAAGACTGCCCTGTGAGAATCCAGATTGCAGAACTGGTAAACAATACTGAAAGAAATTTACAATGATTGAAGGAAACAACAAGCTCTTGTTATATAGGAAATTCAGATTTCCGAGAAGACAACTTACTCAAGATCAAAAGCCATAGAAGGGGAGGAGATGAAAGGAGAGACCACATGGCAAGGCTATGAGGGGTGGGTGTCCTAAAGTAGATGGAACTGGAAATACTGTGAAATTAACCTGATTTTCACAAAAAGAGAGACAGGCAGGGACTTCAGTTACTTAAAAAGACTCAAGGCTCCTTAAAGAGTTAAGATCAAGAAATCAATAAAGAAGAAATAAAAGGTCTAGCTTTAGAGTGGAGGCAGGTCAGTAGTTTGTGGAGCTTAAAGCTTCCCAGGTGGCTCAGTGGTAAAAAATCCACCTGCCAATGCAGCAGACACAGAAAATGCTGGTTTGATCCCTGGGTTGGGTAGATCCGCCGGAGGAGGAAATGGCAGCCCACCCCAGTGTTCTTGCCTGGACAGAGGAACTGAGGGGCTACAGTCCATGGGGTTGTAAAGAGTTGGACATGACTTAGTGACTGAGCATGCATGCAAAGCTTGTGTATGTAATTGGGATCTATAAAAAGCAGAACACTATTTTTAAAAAGCGAAAAAAAAAAAAAAGGAAAGATAAGACTGAAGTCTCTCCTCTCCTTCCTTCCCAGTTAACAAGCAAAATTGATTGTGGGGGAAACTAACATGGTAGAATTACTTGGGAAAATAAAAAATATTTTTTTTATTGGAGGTTCACTTCAGTTCAGTCAATCAGTTGTGTCCAACTCTTTGCGACCCCATGGATTGCAGTATGCCAGGATTCCCTGTCCATCTCCAACTCCCGGAGCTTACTCAAACTCATATCCATAGTGTCGGTGATGCCATCCAACCATCTCATCCTCTGTTGTCCCCTTCTCTTCCCGCCTTCAATCCTTCCCAGCATCAAGGTCTTTTCCAATGAGTCGGTTTTTCGCATCAGGTGGCCAAAGTACTGGAGTTTCAGCTTCAGCATCTTCCTTCCAATGAATATTCAGGACTGATTTCCTTTAGGATGGACTGGTTTGATCTCCTTGCAGTCCAAGGGACTCTCAAGAGTCTTCTCCAACACCACAATAAAAGCATCAATTCTTTGGCACTCAGCTTTCTTTATAGTCCAACTCTCACATCCATACATGACTACTGGAAAAACCATAGCTTTGACTAGATGGACCTTTGTTGGTAAAGTAATGTCTCTGGTTTTTAATATGCTGTCTAGGCTTCCCTGGTGGCTCAGAGGATAAAGCGTCTGCTTGCAATGCAGGAGACCCGGGTTCGATCCCTGGGTTGGGAAGATCCCCTGGAGGAGGAAATGGCAACCCATTCCAGTATTCTTGCCTGGAGAATCCCATGGACAGAGGAGCCTGGTGGGCTACAGTCCACGGGGTTGCAAAGAGTCAGACACGACTGAACAACTTCACACACACACACACACATACACACAGACACACACACACACAGAGGTTTGTCATATCTTTTCTTCCAAGGAACAAGTGTGTTGTAATATAAAAAACACATATAATTTTTTTTTTTTTTTACCATCTTAACCATTTTTAAGTGTACAGTTAAGTGAGGGTTTCCCTGGTGGCTCAGATGGTAAAGAATCCTCCTGCAGTGCAGGCGACCGTGGTTTAATCCCTGGGGTGGGAAGATCCCCTGGAGAACGGAGTGGCTACCCACTCAGTATTCTTGCCTGGAGAATTTTCTGGACAGAGGATCCTGGAGGGCTACAGTCCATGGGTCGCAAAGAGTTGGACATGACTGATTGACTAATACTTTCACTTTCAATATTTTAAATGTATTTATATTATTGTGAAGCAGATCTCCAGAACTTTTCATCTTGCAAAACTGAAACTCTATACCTGTTAAATAACAATTTCCTCTTCCTACTTTCCTTCAGCCCCTGTTATCTAGGAGGATTTTTAAAACAAATCCCAGGAGTCTCCCACCCCAGGGATTCTGATTTAAGTGGTGTGGTCATAAATATTTTTAAAGTTCTCCAGGTAGTTCTGTTGTGCAGCTAGATTTGAGAAATATTGAGTCTCATGTATTTTAGGTGTTTATTTCATTTAACCCAAATACATTCATCTTAAGAGCTGGAATGCTGGAGTTAGAGCGAGGAATAAGTCATAGTTGTTGCTGTCTGGGATACAGTCCATAACAGAGAAAGACAGGAAGGGACCATCCAAAACAATTTCTTACTGTGCTAGTATTGAAAATGACCTGATGCTGAATACAGGCAGAGTCTAGGGAAGGAACTTGATATACCAGGGCCACTGAACAATTTAAATTATGACTGTATTTATAAATATATTATCTCAGTTTTAGACATGTGGGATTTTCTACTCCTGATACTTTCTACAGGCTTTCTAATATTGGTAATTTAGTGCTTTTTCAACTTTGAAAACACTTTCTAATTTTTTTTTTAGTATTTCTAATGCATTATTTTAACATATACACACAAGTTGAATTCTGTATTGAGACATCAACCATGGATATGATTATTAAGTTAAATGAAATCTTGTCCTTTGATGTTGAGTTTCTTGAGTCATATTGGTGATGAAACTAGGAAAAAAGGAACTATTCTAACTTAAACTGAAATCTTTATTATCTACTTTTCTTTTACTATCTTACTTTATTTTACAGATAATATTACATTTTCTTCAAATGTTAAAGATTTAAAATAGAAGGATAAGTCATAGCATTTGAAGTTACATGCCAAATGCTTTTGCTGGGAAATTAATTTACTATAAAAAGGAGCCATAACTACCTCAAAATGACCTAATGCCAACATGAGCTTTCCATCCTGGGTATCCTGAGAATAATTGGCCTTTTAGTTGATTTGACTAACTGACAGCTAAGCCGGTAATAATTACCTATGGCATGCTTTACTTTCGATTTTATATTAGAATACTCTGCTAATGAATGAATGTATAGTATCTTTAAACAATTATATTTGACTCTATTTGAATGCTTTGCTCTTCATTTAAATAATTCTCTATGGAACTATGTTCACACATCAATAACTACAGAGGAGACTTATACACTTAATTAAAAGAAAAGCAGCACACCCATGATCCTTCTTTATGGTTAAACAATTGTGACTTAAAATTATATATTAATTTTGTCAATTTATAAGAATATCATTTCAACTTTATGACAAGCTTTCAAGTTTATTTAGGGACACTCATGATCCATAATGCTGTACTCTTAATAATTTATGCTTTATGGTATTCTCCAGTAAACAGGGCATTCTAACTATTGGGAATCGCTTACTCATTTATAATAGGGGTTTTAATAGTAATGTTTTCCTCAATAATCAGTAGATCTAAACTGTGCTGTGTAGTTGGTCTTAGCTCAGTAGAAATGTCCTGCATGGTAATCTGTGGACTTATTATATTGGCTAAATCAGAAGTGAGGTAAGTTGATTTGAAGAAAAAAATACTGGGCTATTACTGTTTGTAAGCATTCTATTTTATTATGTTATTTCATCAAAATTTTATTGCAGTTGGGTATTTAATAGTGCTTTAATGTTAATTTGCCACAAATGATTTTTATGTTAAGTGCATTTTTAGAAAAAAATTGGTAACTAGAAAGCAATTTCGAATCTTAGGAAATGTATTGCTCACTTAATTGAAATCTAGTTCCTGACAGAGCAACTGTGATGGTAGATATAAAAAGATGGCATTTCTACA
Organism: Capricornis sumatraensis; assembly: GCF_032405125.1. NCBI lineage: Eukaryota > Metazoa > Chordata > Mammalia > Artiodactyla > Bovidae > Capricornis > Capricornis sumatraensis. The sequence goes on along the minus strand of NC_091081.1, from coordinate 37,775,600 downwards.
GAAATTCAAATATTACAGAGAAAACAAGTAACTCAAGACACTATTTATTGAGTTTAAAAGGCATAGAAAGTTTCTGTGTGAAAGACCACCATGTTTGTTTTATCTAGTTTGCCTTTATGAGAAGTCATTTTAAATTTATTTATTGATTGTAACAAAGTATATATTATTTTAGAATCTGAGAGTTGTCAAATAGAAATTAAATGGTTATGGTGTTTTGAGGCATTCTTTGCTATGAGTATGCATAGATTTATAGATTTACACAAGTATTATTATATTTTTATCTCTAAATGTATATGTATTAATATACACCTTAATATTTTTAGTATATTACTAGGCTGTGCCTTATGATAATACATTATAAACATGTTCACCCTATCATTTTATTACAAAGTTGTCTTTGACAATGTGTATAACTAGAAAAACTATAATGATATTCTTTATACTTATTTATTTAATTTTAGATATTTAGAATGTGTAACAATGTTATCTCTATGTATTTTATATTGTTTTATGAATCATAGGCTCTTGGGACTGAAAGAACATTTCCAGTCACTCAAGTCAGTGGTTCTCGGTTTTAGGTGATTTTGTCTCCATGGGGATGTTCGGTAACATTTGAAGACATTTTCGATAGTCACGTCTGAGGGGCTCTTACTGATATCTAATGGGTAGAAGCCAATGTTACATAAAAACAACCTACAGTCCAGAAGGTACCTCCCTCAGCAATGATTCAACCCCAAATGTCAATAGTATTGAGAACGGCAAACAGTAACTTGGTCTAGCTACCCATCTTTTATGTAGTTCATCTCTCTTCTGAGAAAATAAGTTTCAAAATTTAGGAAACCAGTAAGTCATAGTTACAGAAAATATCAGAGGATGTTTATCTCATTTTCCTCGTTCTTAATATACAAATAAAGAGTGTTATGCATTTGTTTCAGATGGAAGGTAATGAAATTTAAAGACAAGATTCCAGATTAATATGCTTTTCAAGGTGACCATTTTAGGAAGCTAAAAACTTATTCTAGAGTGCAAATGTCTCAAAACATTTTTAGAAATGCCTTAAAACAATTTTAGGACGCAAACAAAAATCAATTGTACCTTATTTCAGTATAAAAATTGGCATTTGTTTGACAACTTGTTCCATCAAATTTAGTTGTCAAAGATGTATGAGTTTCTCTAAATCAAATCCTCTTTCAAAGACTGAGATTTGCCACTATTTAAGAATGTTCCCCAATATTTTGTGCAATGGCAAATCATTGCATCATGTGAAGTTTCCTCAGACAACTTTGTGTTATGCTAGCAGAATTTCGACTGTGCAAGTTCTGAGTATGATTGTTTTTTTAAAAGTCTAATTTAATTTTGTACTTTTTATATATTCAAATATTTTTATATAAATAAATAAGACTATATATGTTTATGCTTGTATTCTGTTTTATGCTTACAAATTCTATGTTATTTCAAATCTGCAAATCAAAAGTATGTTATTATTTTTTAAAACAAAATTATAAACTGTGTGTGAACCTAACATGTGTAAAGGTCTTTGTCATAAAAATTTAATTGTTAGAATCTCAGACAGTCTCATTTTTCTTGGTGATAATCTTAGTTTTGAGTTTCATGTATCCTATTCCTCAAATAATATATTAAAAAATATACTTGGAAAATATAACTTCTTATGGGATAGTTAAGAAATATAGATAAAAGAGTTTTAAAATTAATTTTGTTTACATTCTTATGATTATTGGTAACTTGAATAATATGTTTCTTAAATATAGAATTGTTTAAAATTTTATTATTTTCTAAAGTTGTCAGGTTATGGATGTATATAGTAGTGTTCAAATATGCAAGGAAAGAAAAGGTTCTGAATCTTTTGCCTCATAGATATAAATTCTTGAGTTGGGGATGATTATAAAGAGTATTCAAATTGCTACATAGTGATTATTACCTGTTGGTATCTGAATGTGACTAAAAGTTTCATTTTTCATTAGTAAGCTCTGGCCTTGAATAACAGTCACTGAATTTCTTGATAACTTTATGAGAGGAAAAATTTATGTGACAGTATTAGTAGGTAATTGAATCATTTTCAAATAACATAGGATCAGTATCTATGTTATACTATAGTATGTAATAATATATAATTAATATACAGTAATATATAATAATATACAGTATAATATAGTGTATAATATATTATAATACATCTTTTTGTTTCTGAATGCAAAGGTTATCATCTTATTGTAGACTTCTTTGTTTTATGCCTAACATGTAAAAAATAATAAAATAATTTTAACTCCCTTTAGTATATAGTAATTTATGTTTATTATCTAGCTTTTAGATGTTACATCTATTTTTAAGAATTCTTAATGAAATAATAAGTATAGAAGAGACATGAAATAAGCATTTATTTTTTATTGACACAAAAATAAGTATAATGAGGATTTCATATTGAAATTCAAGTGCACATTTATATTTCTAATATCTTACAGTGATAAATGTATAAGTTTTGATTATAAACTACTATAGCATATTTCATAGCAATTTGTAACACAAAAATCAGATATAATAAAAATTATCTTTGAGATAAAAATATTAATGAATTGATAAGTTTAAAAATAAAACCACCTATTAGTGTTTAAAAAGCCAAACTAAGTAGATTTTTGACACATTTTCTTAAAATCTCAGGTAGTCTAAATCCTTCCATGGAATGATCAGATGTAGAGAATGGCAGACTAGAATTAATTTAGCTGTTTTGACTTTGATGTGTGCAATGATTCTAGGAAAAATAGTTTGAGAGAAAGGTATGGTAAAAAGAAAACTGACAAGTTGTAAGATGAAATGTTAAAAACAAAATCCCCAAATCATTATTCACATGGGAAGAAATTTCTGGAGGCAACCGAGCTAGGAAAATAATTAAATCTCTGTATGGTCAGCTGAATCGCTGTCTTGTGCACCAACAACCTATCTGGGCTGAATGGTTACCCTTTCCTTGGTTGTAGCTAAACAAGATGAAAGGTAAAAAATTCCATCATTAATTATTTTCAAGCAATTGAGACCTTTGAAGTCAGAATCCAAGGTGATTATGCTTTTCACTTTATACTGACACACCTTCTTCTAGTGTAGATATGTGTGCATGCATGCGTGCTCAGTCATGGCCCACTCTGTGACTCTGTGGACTGTGACATGCCAGGTTCTTCCGTCCATGGGATTCGCCAGGCAAGAATACTGGAGTGGGTTTTCATGCTCTCCTCCAGGGGATCTTCCTGACTCAGGGATCGAACCTGCATCTCCTGTGTCTCCTGCATTACAGGCAGATTCTTTACCCTCTAAGCCAGCAGAAAAGTCCCTGAAGTGCCACTGGTGCAATAATAATCACTTTTCAAAACCAGTAAAGGAGTCAGGTTTTACTTGTTCCTTATGTGATAGCAGACCTCATTCACGTGTAAATTCATTTAGGTCAGAATCTGCAAGTCAGAGGTCTACTCTCACAGTGTGTTATTGTATTTCTGACACCATCATTATATGGTAGCATTGTAAAATGAGAAAATAGCATATTTATTATTTCCCAAATATATACAATTAATGTCAAGAGGTGAAAAGACCATTTTCAGACTTATCCTCTTTCAAGAAAAGAAAAGCAAGTTAGAAAATTGAGGCAACCTTTCCATTTCCTAAAAATGAAAAATATCTAGACTTTCAAAACCAGAAAAGCCCACCACTTTATATCTTTAGACTGGTAAGAATCTCAGAGCAAGAGATTTACAGAGTTTTAAGGGATGTGATCCAGTGTCCCATCTGGTGCTTACGTCCCCACCACAACCTTATAATTAAGACATTATCTGGTCTTCGCTTGAGCACTGCTTGTGAAAGGGAAGTCACAACTTCTTGACACAGGTCATTCTGTTTGGCAGCACAGAAAATTCTGATTTCTCTGATCTCCAGAGTTATCCAAATGTTAAATATGCAGTCTCAGGAAACTGACATTTCTAGGCAAAGGATGTCCTGAGTGAGGGAATATCATGCATGCCACATGTGCAAACAACCGGCAGTCAGGCTGCCAGTTATGAATTCCAAAAGCTTCATGAAGGATTTCAATCCAGATGAGTCATTTTTCTGAACAGAACTGTAGAAATGCCATAGCATTTTTGTGTACTCCACTGTTGTGCTGTTATTTGTGAGTTATTTTTGATAATTTAATAAAAGGTTGTGAGCATTAATTTATGGAGAGTCACATCATTATCTTTTTAATAATTTACATCTTAAATGAATAATATGATGCATTTTTTCACTCCTGTGTATTTAGATATTTTAAACAAAATTAAACTTCATTGCACATTAGCCTGAAAATGTATGTGTGACTATTGAACATAAATTTTTACATTTATACATTTTAAAGTGAACTGGAGAATTCTAGAATACTGTCATGAAGCATTACTTTTTTCTGACCTTTGTATCATTTTCCTCAAAGACTATTTTATGCTAACATTTGTCTGTTCCCTTAATTGGAATTCATTTTCTATAATAAAAAGAATTCAGAAATTTGATCTCTGTATTCTTAAATAAACTTTAATGAATAAACTGAAATACAACTTTATGAGTAAAGCGCTATATGCAAAGCAAATATGTCTGTACATAGTGCTTACAGCATTGGTTACTGTGCAGAAGGGAGTATATACCTTCAGGAATATGTGCATAGATGAGGGCATCTGTATCTCCACGCTGGCTCTTGCACTGTGGTGTAGCTGCACCAGCATTGTAAAGTGACAAAGGTGTGCAGGATTGAACGCTGTGCTTTATCTCTCTCCTCTCTCCTGTGTGTTTATTGCATAAACCCCTATGTTTCATGATTTGATCTAATCCTAACTTTCGGCTATTCATTGAAGAACATCTGTGGGTAATGTTGATTTCTCTTAGAAAAATTGATCTCTGTTGGATAAATGTTTGTAGTATACTATAGTGTGTGGTAATTTCATAGCAAAATCCAAACTGAAATATCAGCACACAAAACTGCACACAGCACAGAGTGAGATGGTTACATCGAGTTTGATGTTTGTTACCAAACTCTATCAACATGTGTGACATTAATGCAGCAGAAGGAAGACAAAGAGTACCCAATTTTTAAGCTCAGACTTTTTTTTTCCACCACGCATATGTAGTACTTATCAGAAAGTATGCAAAGGTTGTTCATGAATCCCTTCTATTTGTCATCTAAGCAGGAAATTTCTTATAAATCTTGTCATTCTATTTAAGTTAGATTTAATAAAGGAGAATATTTTTATTTTCTTAAGTTTTTATTTCAAAAAATTTCAGTAAAATGAATAGTTGCAGAATAGTAGAATGAACATTTGTATTCACCTAAATTCAACAATTGTTAACATTTTGCCACATTTGAATACTGTTTCTGTATTTCTCCCTCCCCATCTTGTTCTTTTCCTTCCCTTCCTTCTCTCTCCTCCTCTGTCCCCTTATACCGTCTTCTCTATATGTGTTTAAGGTTAGTTACATCATGACACTTACATCTTTTCCGAATAAATATATTCTCCTAGGTAACTTTAAAATCGTTATCATACTTAAGAAATGAACAGTAATTCCATAAACCAATCTATCTCATATTTAAATATCTCTCAATTAACTCCTAAATATCTTTCATAGCTTTAAAATTTTTTTCCTGACCCAAGGTACGATCAAGGTTCATGCATTGCAAGAACAGACTTTTTTCCCCTTGATTTTCATTGGGAGAAGAAATAATTTTATGATAAACTCTAAGTGAGGTGATATTTTATTCTCAGATTTTGAACCATTTTTACATCTGTATCCTGATTTTTGAAATACTGTGTGACCTTTGACAACATACCAAAATTTTGCTATTTTTCATGACATCTTTAGACTGAGCACAAAATTACCCAGCAGAAGGGTGACGCATATGGAGCTGATCACAGAACAGTGGCTTAATAGAGTTAGTCGTGTGACCTGCCAGAAGTTGACCTCATTTCAGAATTCCATTGGAGCACGATACATTCAATTCCACATAGAATTTGAAAAACATGCTAACATTCATGGTAGTTCTCATTTTGACTTTGGTTCAGACAGTTGAGTATAACGATTTTATGCTTTTCCAAATAGTATTTCTACTTCCACTAATACATGCAAAAAAAAAAAAAGAAAACACGAGAGAGATGGAGAGAGAGAAGAAAAATTGTTAAACGCACAGATGAAATGGCACTTATTTTGTACTGAATTTTGCCACAATGTCTGGGCCCCATTCTTCCAGAGATTGTGAAATGATCTGTATCACCTTTTACTTTGTTAATTTCTCAGTGACTTTTGTACCCACGTCCCCGTTTGTCCTCTAACACCTGTCTTGAATGCTACATCGTTCACAGTCATGGATGTGGTTTTATTTACCTTCCTTGGATTTAGACTGTGCTTGACCTTTGTTACTGTTGGGTTCCATCACATCATCTTCCGGTTATGTACATAAGTTTTATCATATTGTTTCCCACTCCTATCTCCCATATTGCCTGATGAAGGAATGAATTCACTGAGCACCTGCTCTGAGCTGGCTGCTGCCCTTTCATCCTAGGTCCCTCAGTAAATATGTCTGGTGTAGATTGGCACCCTCCTGTTAGACATGTAGATGTAGTTTAGGTATGTTCATGGTGGGAGGTGACTTCCATGTCCTCCTACTCTGCTATGTTTATGGATCCTCCTAGATCTCTAAATGCTTGAATTCCAAAAATATTGTTTGTAGGGGCTTGGCAAATCCAAAATCTAATGGAGAAGGCTGGTAGGCTGGAGATTCCAGGAAGAGTTGCAGTTCAAAGGCAGTCTGTTGGCAGAATTCTCTGTATACATGTTTCGTTTGTTCATTTGTTTTGTTTTCTATTTTACATATTTGTGAAATCATTTGTCTTTCTCTGTCTGACTTATTTCACTTAGATAATATCCTCAAGGACCATCCACGTTGTCACAAATGGTAAGATTTCCTGCTTTTTTTGGTGACTGAGTGCTAGTATTTATCTACCATATCTTCTTTATTCATTCATCCATTGATGGACATTTAGCTTATTTTCATATCTTGGCTGTTGTGGAAATGCTACAATGAACATCAGTCCAGTTCAGTTCAGTTGCTCAGTCGTGTCTGACTCCTTGTGGCCCCATGAATCGCAGCACACCAGGCTTCCCTGTCCATCACCAACTCCTCGAGTTCACTCAAACTCATGTCCATCGAGTCGGTGATGCCATCCAGCCATCTCATCCTCGGTCTTCCCCTTCTCCTTCTGCCCCCAATCTCTCCCAGCATCAGAGTCTTTTCCAATGAGTCAACTCTTCATATGAGGTGGCCAAAGTATTGGAGTTTCAGCTTCAGCATCATTCCTTCCAATGAACACTCAGGACTGATCTCCTTTAGGATGGACTGGTTAGATCTCCTTGCAGTCCAAGGGACTCTCAAGAGTCTTTTCCAACACCACAGTTCAAAAGCATCACTTCTTCGGTGCTCAGCTTTTTTCACAGTCCAACTCTCACATCCGTACATGATCACTAGAAAAACCGTAGCCTTGACTAGACGGACCTTTGTTAGCAAAGTAATATCTCTGTTTTTCAATATACTACCTAGGTTGATCATAACTTTCCTTCCAAGGAGTAAGTGTCCTTTAATTGCATGGCTGCAGTCACCATCTGCAGTGATTTGGGAGCCCCAAAATATAAAGTCTGACACTGTTTCTACTGTTTCCCCATCTATTTCCCATGAAGTGATGGGACCAGATGCCATGATCTTCGTTCTGAATGTTGAGCTTTAAGCCAACTTTTTCACTCTCCTCTTTCACTTTCATCACGAGGCTTTTTAGTCCCTCTTCACTTTCTGCCATAAGGGTGGTGTCATCTGCATATCTGAGGTGATTGATATTTCTCCTGGCAATCTTGATTCCAGCTTGTGCTTCTTCCAGTCCAGCATTTCTCATGATGTACTCTGCATAGAAGTTAAATAAGCAGGGTGACAATATACAGCCTTGACGTACTCCTTTTCCTATTTGGAACCAGTCTGTTGCTCCATGTCCAGTTCTAACTGTTGCTTCCTGACCTGCATATAGGTTTCTCAAGAGGAAGGTCAGGGGACCTGGTATTTCCATCTCTTTCAGAATTTTCCACAGTTTATTGTGATCCACACAGTCAAAGGCTTTGGCATAGTCAATAAAGCAGAAATAGATGTTTTTCTGGAACTCTCTTGCTTTTTCCATGATCCAGTGGATGTTGGCAATTTGATCTCTGGTTCCTCTGCCTTTTCTAAAACCAGCTTGAACATCAGTTCACGTATTGCTGAAGTCTGGCTTGGAGAATTTTGAGCATTACTTTCCTAGTGTGTGAGATGAGTGCAATTGTGCGGTAGTTTGAGCGTTCTTTGGCATTGGTTTTCTTTGGGATTGGAATGAAAACTGCAGTCCTGTGGCCACTGCTGAGTTTTCCAAATTTGTTGGCATACTGAGTGCAGCACTTTCACAGCATCATCTTTCAGGATTTGAAACAGCTCCACTGGAATTCCATCACCTCCACTAGCTTTGTTCGTAGTGATGCTTTCTAAGGCCCAGTTGACTTCACATTCCAGGATGTCTGGCTCTAGGTGATCACACCATCATGATTATCTTGGTTGTGAAGATCTTTTTTGTACAGTTCTTCTGTGTATTCTTGCCACCTCTTCTCAATATCTTCTGCTTCTGTTAGGTCCAGACCATTTCTGTCCTTTATTGAGCCCGTCTTTGCATGAAATATTCCCTTGGTATCGCTAATTTTCTTAAAGAGATTTCTGGTCTTTCTCATTCTGTTGTTTTCCTCTATTTCTTTGCATTGATCGCTGAGGAAGGCTTTCTTATCTCTTCTTGCTATTCTTTGGAATTCTGCATTCAGATGCTTATATCTTTTCTTTTCTCCTTTGCTTTTCATTTCTCTTCTTTTCACAGCTATTTGTAAGGCCTCCTCAGACAGCCATTTTGCTTTTTTGCATTTCTTTTCCATGGGGATGGTCTTAATCCCTATCTCCTGTACAATGTCACGAACCTCCATCCATAGTTCATCAGGCACTCTATCAATCAGATCTAGTCCCTTAAATCTATCTCACTTCCACTGTGTAATCATAAGGGATTTGATTTAGGTCCTACCTGAATGGTCTAGTTGTTTTCCCTACTTTCTTCAATTTGAGTCTGAATTTGGCAATAAGGAGTTCATGATCTGAGCCACAGTCATCTCCCAGTCTTATTTTTCTGACTGTATAGAGCTTCTCCATCTTTGGCTGCAAAGAATATAATCAATCTGATTTTGATGTTGACCATCTGGTGATGTCCATGTGTAGAGTCTTCCCTTGTGTTGGTGGAAGAGGGTGTTTGCTATGACCAGTGCGTTCTCTTGGCAAAACTCTATTAGCCTTTGCCCTGCTTCATAGAGGTGCATATATCTCTTCTTTTTGAAATTAAAAATTTTTTTAATTTAAAATTTTTTATTGGAGTATAGTTGCTATCTTTTCAAATTAATGTTTTTTTTCCTTTGGAATAATGCCCAGAACTGGATTGTATAGTAGTTCTATTTTTAATTTTTTGAGGAAAATCCGTATTATTTTCCATAGTGGTTGCAGCAATTTACAGTTCTAACAATAATATAGGCTTCCCTGAAGACTCGGTGGGTAAAGAATCTGTCTGCAATGCAGGAGACACTGGAAATGTGGGTTTGATTCCTGTATAAAGGCTGCCTTTTCTTCACAACTTCTCCAACACTTATTATTTCTTTTCCCTTTTTTTCCTTCTGATACCAGCCATTCTAACAGGTGTGAGGTGATATCTCATTGTACATTCAATTTACATTTGCCTAATTATTAGTGATGTCAAACATCTTTTCATGTGCTGATTGGCCATCTGTATAGCTTCTTTGGAAAAATGTCTGTTTAGATCCTCTCTCCATTTTTAAATTGGATTGTTTGTTTGTTTTGCTATTGAGTTGTTTGAGTTCTTTATATATTTTGCATATTAGTCCCTTATCAGACACATGATTTGCAAACATTTTCTCCTGTTCAGTAGGTTGCCTTTTAATATAGTTGAAAGTTTCCTTTTCTGTGCAGAAGCTTTTTAGTTTGATGTAGTCCCACTTGTTTATTTTTGCTTTGTAAGCTTTGGTTTTGGAGTCAGATCCAAAATCTCAATGCTAAGACCAATGTCAAGGAGCTTACTGCCTATGTTTTATTCCAGGATTTTTAATGGCTTCAGGACTTACATTTAGTCTTTAAGCCATTTTGAATAAATTTTTGTGTATGGTTTAAGAGAGTGGTCCATTTTTTGTTCTTTTGCCTGTGGTTGTCTGGTTTTCCCAGCACTCCTTACTGAAGAGACTGTCCTTTGTATATTTGTATATTATCCTTTGTATAACTGTCCCCTTTGTACATTCTTAGTTCCCTTGTAAGTTAATTGACCATGTATGAGTGGGCTTATTTCTGGGCTCTCATTTATGTTCCATTGATCTACATGTCTGTTTTTATGCCAGTATTATATATATATTTTTTGTCACTGTAGCTTTATAGTATAGTTTGAAACCAGGGAGCATGATATCTCTAGCTTTGTTCTTTCTCAAAATTACCTTGGTTCTTCAGGGTCCTTTGTGGTTCCATACAAATTTTAGAGTTATTTTTTCTAGTTCTGTGAAACATGTCATTTTGCCTTTTGATAGGGGTTGCATTGAATTTGTAGACTGCTTTAGATAGTATGGACATTAGCTTTTTGCCACTGAGTATAATGTTAGCTGGGGGCTTGTCACATCTGGCCTTTATTATTATGAGGTATAGTTTGTCCATACCCACCTTGTTGAGAGTTTTTGTTATAAATGTATGCTGAATTTTGTTAAATGCTTTGTCTGCATCTATTGAGATGATCATATTTTTGTCTTTCATTTTTTTTAATGATTTATGGATGCTGAATCATTCTTGCATCCCTAGAATAAATCCCAGTTGATCTTGGTGTAAGATCCTTTTTAATGTATTGTTGAATTTGGTTTGATAGTATTTTATTGAGGAATGTTGCATCTATGTTTATCAGGCATATTGGCCTATAAAATTTTTTTGTGTGTGTGCTTGTCTGGTTTTGGTATCAGAATAATGCTGGCTAGAGTAAGTGAGTTTGGAAGCATTTCCTCCTCTTCAGTTTTAGTTTTGAAAAGGACAGGTATTAAATCTTTAATTGTGTAGTGGAGTTCATCAATGAGGCCACTTGGTCCTGGATTTTTGTTTGTTGGGAGCTTTTTGATTATTGTTTTAATCTCCATAATAGTAATTCAGATGTTGTATTTCTTCATGATTCAGTCTTGGAACGGTGTATGTTTTTAGAACTTCATTTATTTCCAGCAGTTCTTAATTTTGATGAAGGCCATTTTTTTTCTTTTATGGATTATGCTTTTGGTGCCTTGTCTAAGACATCTTTGCCTATGATAAGGTCACAAAGTTTTTTACCTCTGTGTTTTCTCATAGAATTTTTATAGTTTAAGGTTTTATATTTAGGTCAATTATCCAATCAGAGTCAATCACTTATATGGTATGAGGCATGGGTAGGTGTAGATTACAGTTCATTTTTGCATATAGGTATCTGATTGGCCTATTACCATTTGTTGAAAAAGATTATTCTTTCCCACTGCATTGCATTTCTGTGCACCTCTGTGAAACCCAATTGTTCATATAGGCGTTGGTCTACTTTTTTTTTTTTTAAATTATTTATTTATTTATTTATTTTTATTATTATTTTTTTAATTTTAAAATCTTTAATTCTTACATGTGTTCCCAAACATGAACCCCCCTCCCACCTCCCTCCCCATAACATCTCTGTGGGTCATCCCCATGCACCAGCCCCAAGCATCCTGTATCCTGCGTCAGACATAGACTGGCGATTCAATTCTTACATGATAGTATACATGATAGAATGCCATTCTCCCAAATCATCCCACCCTCTCCCTCTCCCTCTGAGTCCAAAAGTCCGTTATACACAGCTGTGTCTTTTTTTCCTGTCTTGCATACAAGGTTGTCATTACTTTTTGATTCTGTATTTTGTTCCATTGATCTGTCATTGTAGTATTTTGATTATTGTATTGTAGTAAATTTCAAAATGAGGTCATGTTAGTTCTCTAATTTTGTTCTTTTTCAAAGCTGTTTTGGCTATTTTATGTATTTTGCATTATAATGAATTTTAGAGTTAGCTTGTCAATTTCTACAAAAAAAGCCTTCTTGGATTTTGACTGGGATTGCATTAAATCTATAGATCAATTTGGAAAATTGGACATCTTAACAATATTGAGTATTTCAACTTATATACCTGGTATAACTCTTCATCTCGGTCTGCTCTGAGCAATATTTATAGTTTTCAGTGAACAAGTATTGGACAACTGTTGTTAAATCTATCCTTTTATAGTTCATATTTTTGATGGCATTGTAAATAACATTGTTTTTAAAAAATTTATCTATTATTCTTTTGCTGGCATATAGAAAAGCAGTTGGCACTAGTGGTAAAGAATCTGCCTGCAGTGCAGGGGATGTAAGAGATGTGAGTTGGATCTCTGGGTCAGGAAGATCCCCTGGGGGAGGGCATGGCAACCCAGTCCAGTACTCTTGCCGGGAGAATCCATGGGCAGAGGAGCCTGATGGGCTACAGTCCATAGGGTTGCAAAGAGTCAGATACGACGGAAGCAACTTAGCATGCAGGCAGCATAGAGAGACAATTGATTTTTCTGTCTTGAACTTATATCTTACAGCCTTGCTAAATTCACTTATTATTTCTAATAGTTTTTTTTGGATAGATTTCATCTTATATAGGCAATCACATTGTCTGGAAATAAAGACAGTTTTAATTTTTTCTTTCTAATCTGGATGCCTTTCCTCCCCTCCCCCATTCCCTGCTCTCTCCCTCCCTCCTTCACTTTCTTTTTCTCTTTTCATAATGGCCAACACATTCAGTACAATATTGAACAGAAGTGGGGAGATAAAATGTCTTGTGTTATTCCTACATTAGGGGGTAAACATTTAGTTTTTTACCATTAAGTATGATATAAGCTGTAGGTTTTTTCACAGATGCCCTTTATTAGATTGAGAGAGTACTCTTTTATTTCTACTTTTTTGAGTTAAAAAAAATAAGGAATGGATGTTTTGTCAAATAGTTTTCCTATACTTATTGATATATATCTGTATCTTTCTATATCTTAATATACCTAAATATATAGTTTATTCATATGATGAATTTTAGTAATATTTGAATATCTAACAAATCTTGCATTCATATAATATGCCCCATTTTATCTTGATGTATTATCATTATTATATATTGTTGAATTCAACTTGCTAAATTTTTACATCTCATTTGATGAGGGATATTGGTCTGTGGTTTTCTTTTTTTGGTAATATCTTTGTCTGGGTTCAATAGCAAGGTAATGTTGGCCTCATAGGATGAGTTGGGAAGTATTGCATATTTAATAACATTGTGGAAGAGTTTGTGTTGAATTCTTCCATAAATATTTAGTAGAGCTCACCATAGAATCCACTTTTACAGTACAAGTTCACTTTGGTTAATAGATATGGAGTTCTTCAGGTTATCTGTTTTATCTGTTAATAATTTTATCTATTTTATATTTTAATCATTTTGTTCTCATACAAGTTTTTAACTGATATATAATTCACATACAAGGTTTACATTTTTAAAGTATACAGTTCAGTGGATTTTGGTATGTATACCAAGAAATACAACCATCATCACTATCTAAATCCAGAACTTTTATTACCCCCAGAAGAAACCCCACGCATATCAGCTGTCAATTCCCATTTTCCCTTCACCTCCAGGCTGAGGAGACAACTAATTTATTTTTATTTTCTGTCTCTATGGATTAGCCTATTCTGGAGATGTCAAATAAATGAATTATACAACATGTGACATTTTTATATTTGGATTCTTTCACTTAACATAAAATTTTTGTGCTCTTTTGTATTATAGAGTATATCAGTACTTCATTCCTTTCTATATCTGAATAACCATCCATTGTATGAATATGCCATATTTTGTTTATCCATTCATCAATTGGTATACATTTGGATTGTTTCTTCTTTTTGGCCCTGAAAATCTGAGAGCAGAATCTGTTTATTTTCTTTATTCTTTTTTCTTTCTGTTTCATAAACTGGATTTCACTTGATGTAACTTCAAAGTCACTGATCCTTAAGCCTGTTGAGCTCTTTTGGTAAATTTTCATTTCAGTTATTGTACTTTTCAATGACAGATTTGTATTTAGCTCTTTTAAAAAGTAATTTCTATCTTTTTACTGATATTTTCTCTTTGGTGAAGCATAATTTTCATACTTCCTTTAGTTTTTTTAGACATGATTTCATTTAGTTATTTGAACACCTTTAATGTAGCTGATTTAAAGTCTTTGTCTAGTGAGTTCAGTATCTGGGTTTCCTCAGAGACAGTTTCTATTTTTTCTTTTTTCTGTCTCTGTGTGAAATCTTGTTTCTTTTGAATGTCTTGTAATTTTGTTGTTGTTATGGAACATTATACATTGTAAATAATATAATGTGTCATGCTTGGAAATCAGATTCCCTCCTGCCATGCCATCAGGGTTTATTGTTATTGCTGCTTGTTTAATGACTTTTATGAACTAATTCTGTAAAGACTGTATTCTTTGTCATGTGTCACCTCTGAAATTTCTACTCAACTCAGTGGTTCAGCTAGTAATTGAATGGTGAGTTCTTTAAATGCCTGGAACCAATAAATCTTTGTTTTCCCCAAGGGATTCTGTATGCATGTTGGGGCATACCTTCAACACCTGTGCAATTTACAACTCTGCTTCAGTCTTCTCTTCTTGCACAGGGTCTCAAGGGCAGCCAGGGATGAGACCTTATGGCCTTCTGAGGTTTTTCCTGAGCATGTACACAGCGCTGGGCATGTGGACAGCTTTACACATGTGCATGGCTTTTCCAAATCCTCCTGTATTAGTTTGGTAGGGCTGCCTTACCAAAATACCATAAACTGGGTTGCTTAAACAACAGAAATTTATTTCTCATAGTTATAGAGGCTAGAAATCCAAGACCAGGGTGTGTTGGAAGGTTTGATTTTTTTCTAGAGCATCTCTTCTTGACTTGGAGATGGCCGCCTTCTCATTATGTCCTCGTATGACCTTTTGGTCTGTGTGTGCACATCCTTTTATTATAAGGACACCAGTCATATTGGATTAGGGTCTGATGCTTATGACCTCATCTAACCTTAGTTACCTCTTTAAATGTCCTGTCTCCAAAGAGAGTCACATTCTAAGATATAGGTGGTTAGGACTTCAACATATGAATTGGGAGGAGGGGCACAATTCAGTTCATAACATCCCTTATGGACATGTCATTCCCTAGCTTTCCCTTCTAAGCATTTTAATTAGCATATTGTTTGCTCAGCTGTAGTCTAACTTTATCAGGCATCCATGATGTCAAACTATTGCTACTAACTTTTTCTCAGCAAATACTCCTGGTAAGAATGCTATGCCCCAACCAGTAACGCTGAAGAAACTGAAGTTGAACGGTTTTATGAAACCTACAAGATCTTTTAGAACTAACACCCAAAAAAGATGTCCTTTTCATTATAGGGGACTGGAATGCAAAAGTAGGAAGTTGAGAAACACCTGGAGTAATAGGCAGATTTGGCCTTGGAATGCGGAATGAAGCAGGGCAAAGAATAATAGAGTTTTGCCAAGAGAATGCACTGGTCATAGCAAACACCCTCTTCCAACAACACAAGAGAAGACTCTACACATGGACATCACCAGATGGTCAACACCGAAATCAGATTGATTATCTTCTTTGCAGCCAAAGATGGAGAAGCTCTATACAGTCAACAAAAACAAGACCGGGAGCTGACTGTGGCTCAGATCATGAACTCTTTATTGCCAAATTCAGACTTAAATTGAAGAAAGTAGGGAAAACCGCTAGACCATTCAGGTATGACCTAAATCAAATCCCTTATGATTATACAGTAGAAGTGAGAAATAGATTTAAGGGTCTAGATCTGATAGATAGAGTGCCTGATGAACTATGGATGGAGGTTCGTGACATTGTACAGGAGACAGGGACCAAGACCATCCCCATGGAAAAGAAATGCAAAAAAGCAAAACTGCTGTCTGGGGAGGCCTGACAAATAGCTGTGAAAAGAAGAGAGGTGAAAAGCAAAGGAGAAAAGGAAAGATATAAGCATCTGAATGCAGAGTTTCAAAGAATAGCAAGAAGAGATAAGAAAGCCTTCCTCAGCGATCAATGCAAAGAAAAAGAGGAAAACAACAGAATGGGAAAGACTAGAGATCTCTTCAAGAAAATTAGAGATACCAAGGGAACATTTCATGCAAAGATTGGCTCGATAAGGGACAGAAATGGTCTGGACCTAACAGAAGAAGAAGATATTAAGAAGAGGTGGCAAGAATACACAGAAGAACTGTACAAAAAAAGATCTTCATGACCAAGATAATCATGATGGTGTGATCACTAATCTAGAGCCAGACATCTTGGAATGTGAGGTCAAGTGGGCCTTAGGAAGCATCACTACGAACAAAGCTAGTGGAGGTGATGGAATTCCAATGGAGCTGTTTCAAATCCTGAAAGATGATAATGTGAAAGTGCTGCACTCAATATGCCATCAAATTTGGAAAACTCAGCAGTGGCCACAGGACTGGAAAAGGTCAGTTTTCATTCCAATCCCAAAGAAAGGCAATGCCAAAGCATGCACAAACTACCACACAATTGTACTCATCTCACATGCTAGTAAAGTAATGCTCAAAATTCTCCAAGCCAGGCTTCAGCAATATGTGAACCGTGAACTCCCTGATGTTCAAGCTGGTTTTAGAAAAGGCAGAGGAACCAGAGATCAAATTGCCAACATCTGCTGGATCATGGAAAAAGCAAGAGAGTTCCAGAAAAACATCTATTTCTGCTTTATTGACTATGCCAAAGCCTTTGACTGTGTGGATCACAATCAACTGTGGAAAATTCTGACAGAGATCGGAATACCAGGCCCCCTTACCTGCCTCTTGAGAAACCTATATGCAGGTCAGGAAGCAACAGTTAGAACTGGACATGGAGCAACAGACTGGTTCCAAATAGGAAAAGGAGTACGTCAAGGCTGTATATTGTCACCCTGCTTATTTAACTTCTATGCAGAGTACATCATGAGAAATGCTGGACTGGAAGAAACACAAGCTGGAATCAAGATTGCCAGGAGAAATATCAATCACCTCAGATATGCAGATGACACCACCCTTATGGCAGAAAGTGAAGAGGGACTAAAAAGCCTCGTGATGAAAGTGAAAGAGGAGAGTGAAAAAGTTGGCTTAAAGCTCAACATTCAGAACGAAGATCATGGCATCTGGTCCCATCACTTCATGGGAAATAGATGGGGAAACAGTAGAAACAGTGTCCGACTTTATTTTTTTGGGCTCCCAAATCACTGCAGATGGTGACTGCAGCCATGAAATTAAAAGACGCTTACTCCTTGGAAGAAAAGTTATGACCAACCTAGATAGTATATTCAAAAGCAGAGACATTACTTTGCCGACTAAGCTCCGTCTATACAAGGCTATGGTTTTTCTAGTGATCATGTATGGATGTGAGAGTTGGACTGTGAAGAAGGCTGAGCACCAAAGAATTGATGCTTTTGAACTGTGGTGTTGGAGAAGACTCTTGAGAGTCCCTTGGACTGCAAGGAGATCCAACCAGTCCATTCTGAAGGAGATCAATCCTGGGATTTCTTTGAAAGGAATGATGCTAAAGCTGAAATTCCAGTACTTTGGCCAACTCATGTGAAGAGTTAACTCATTGGAAAAGACTCTGATGCTGGGAGGGATTGGGGGCAGGAGGAGAAGGGGATGACCGAGGATGAGATGGCTGGATGGCATCACAGACTCGATGGACCTGAGTCTGAGTGAATTCCGGGAGATGGTGGTGGACAGGGAGGCCTGGCTTGCTGCGATTCACGGTGTCGCAAATAGTCGGACACGACTGAGCAACTGAACTGAACTGAACTGAAGAATGCTGATTACAATAGGTGAGTTCTGACTCGGGGCATATGAAGTCAAGACCCACTGTGAGGTGAGTCTTCCAGTGAACCACCAGAAAGGTAAAATAATTATCTGAGAATGTGACCTTGAGGAGCTCTAAATCTCTTTCATCCCCCTCCACTGACTTCAGGTGTGATTGTGTGCAGTTAGTTTTCAAGGCTCCTGTAGAACTGGAGAGAGGTGGAGGGAAGTACAGCAAGTTAAAATGCCACAAACCTCACTGTCCTTACTGGTATTCTATTATTTGCCTTGAATAAATGCTTTGCAGATTGGTTAATTGCCAGAGTTCTGAAATACAATTTTTGTGTGTTCTTGTTGCATTTACAGAGGAGAGAATTTTGGAAGTCCTTGATTCTCCAGTCCTACTAATGTCCTACCTATTTTTTTTGAGCGAGGTTTTGTATTTGTGTTGTTCAAGGAATATGTACATTTCATTCATGTTGTTGAATTATTGGCATAAAGTTGTTCATAATATTCCCATGTTATCCTTGGAGTATCCATAGAATTAGTAGTGATTTCACCTCTCTCATTATTGTCTTTTCTATTTTTGATACTGATTAGTCTGGCTAGAGGTTTATTGGTTAAAAATAGTCTCAAATAAATATCTTTGGCTTCATTGATTTCTCTCTATTATTGTTTTTGTTTGTTTTATATTTTTTGATTTCTGCTCCAATTTTTATTATTTTCTTGCCACTTAGATTGGGTTTAATTTGCTCCTCTTTTTCTTCTCCTTCTTTCTTAAGAAACCTGTCTTATGAGACTTTTCTTCTCTAATTATTGCTTAAAGATTTCACTTAAGTATGATATCAGCAGCATCCACAAATTTAGAAATGTGTTTTCATTTATGTTTAGTTTAAAATATTTAAAATTTCCACTTTCGATTTCTTTGACCCATGGGTTCTTTAGTGTATTATTTAGTTTCCAAACATTTGGGGATTTTGACATTTTTCTGCATTTGATTTATAATTTAATCCCATTGTTATTTGAGAGCATACTTTACTTGATTTAAATCCTGTTATATTTCTAATACTTGTATGATGGCCCTGAATATGATTTATCCTGGTAATGTTCTGAGTGTACTCGGAAAGAAAGTGTATTCTGCTATTGTTGGGTGGAGTGTTTTATGAATGTCAAATAGGTCAAGTTGTTTGTTAGTATTGTTTAAATCTTTTATTGCCTTAATGATTTTTCTGTCTACGTGTTGTATCAATTATAGAAAGAAAGGTTCTGAAAACTCTGACAGTCATTGTGGGTTTGTCTATTTCTTTGTAGTTTTATCAGTTTTTCCTCATGTACTTTGAAGATGTTATTAGGTGTATAAATATTTAGAATTTTTAATATATTTGTGATCAATTGACCATTTTATAATTATGAAATGACTCTCTTTATCTTTGGTAAGATTCTTTGACCTGAAATTTACTTTGTCTAATATTAAAATAGCGATATTAGCTTTGTTTTGATTGCAGTTACCATGATATATCATTTTCCATGCTTGGAATTTTCACCTATTTGTGTTTTATATTTTAAGTTTGTTTCTTGTAGGTAGCATATAGTTGGGTCTTATGTTTTTATGTAATTTGACAATCTCTGCTTTTAATTGGTGTTCAGATTACATATAATGTAATTATATATGGTTAGATTTGAATATGACTTAAAAAAATTTAAGTTTAATTGACTTACAATATTATATTAGTTTAGGTGTACAACATAGTGATTCAATATATTTATAGATTATACTCCATATAAAGTTATAAAATATTGGGAATAGTCTTTGTGCTGTATCGTTTATCTTCCTTATTTTAAACCTAGTAGTTTGTACCTCTTAATTCTCATCCTCTGTCTTGCCCCTCTCCCTACTGCTTTCCCCAGCGGAAGCCATCAGTTTGTTCTCTGTATCTGTGAGTCTGTTTCTATTTTGATATATTTATTCATTTGCTTTATGTTTAGATTTCACATATAAGTGAAGACATATAGTATTAATGTTTGTCTTTTTTGTCTGACTTATTACACTAAGTGTAATACCCTCCAAGTCAAAGCTACCTTTTGGCCTATGTGTTGTTGTTTTTTTTAAGATTTTTTAACTTGGTTTTATGTATCTATTTATTTATGTTGACGTATAGTTGATTTACAATGTGTTAGTTTCAAGAGTGTTTCATATAAATATATGTGTGTGTGTGTATATGTGTATATATATATATGTATATATATATATATATACAATATACCTTTTTGAATGTGTTCTTGTTGTTTTCATCAAATTTGGAAAAATTTTTGCTACTAGTTCTTTAAATATTTTTTATGTCTTCCACGTTGAAGTCTTAAATCATACATACATTAGATTCATTGTGACTTTTCTGCAGCTAACCTATATATTGTTTATTTTTACAGTTTCCTTTTCTACTTGCATTTCATTTAGGATTAGTTTTAAAGGGAAAGAGGGAAAGTGAAAGTTGCTCAGTCGTGTCCGACTCTTTGTGACCCCATGGAATTCTCCAGGCCAGAATACTAGAGTTGGTCACCTTTCCCTTCTCCAGCGGATCTTCCCAACCCAGGGATCGAACCCAGGTCTCTTGCATTGTGGACAGATTATTTACCAGCTGAGCCACAAGGAAACCTTAGAGCTCAGACAGTAAAGCATCTGCCTGCAATGCAGGAGACCTGGATTCGTTCGCTGGGTCGGGAAGATTCTTTGGAGAAGGAAATGGCATCTCACTCCAATACTCTTGCTTGGAAAATTTGACTGATAGAGGAGCCTGGTAGGCTACAGTCCATGGGGTCGCAAAGAGGTGGACACAACTGACCTGCTTCACTTTTCTTTCTTTGGATTATTTTTATTACTATGTCTTCAGTCTTTTCTGCTACAGGGTCTAGCTTATCATGATTCCTATTCAATATATTTTTTATCTCAAATATTATACTTTTCATTTCTAAAGGTTCAATTGGGGGCTTTGAAAATATTTTTCATTTCTGTAAATCTTTTTGAACATACAGAATCAGGATAAGCTATGTAATTTGTGGGTCCTAGTGAAAAATGAAAATGTTTGAGTCCCCTTGTTCAACATTATTAAAAATGTCAAGATGGTAATAGCAGAGCATTAAACCAAAGGGGTCTTTCTAGTAAGAGGTTGGTTCCGTGTGACTGCACAGGTCTCATGGTCATGAATGTGGCCATATGTGTGATAGAGTTTTAAGAGCTGATTTTAATGTTCTTGTTTGATCATTTCAGTATTTGTGCCAGTCTGGGTTGGTTTCAGTTAATTAATTTTTCTCTTCATTTGAATATCTAGCAATTTTTGATTGAGTATCAAACACTATATTTTACCTTGTTAAGAGTGCTAAACACTCTGTATCCCAGTAAATATACTTGAGTTTTGCGTTGGGATACAGTTAATTTAATTGGAAGCATTTTATCCTGTTGTACTTACCTTTAAGATTTGTTCGATGGGAACATGGATCCCACTTGTCAGTGAAGGAGTGTCAGATACTCTGAGGTTATTTATTAATACTAAGATGAAGAAGGTGTAGCTTCACTATAATAATATAAAAAATAGAGTAAATAAGAAAACATAACTAAAATAGAAGGCAGAATACAAACAAAATACTATGGGATCAAAGAGAAATTCATCAGTTGGTGGGATTAACGAAAAGGGGACACTTGAGAATTACTTTGAGCAATAAGCAGGGTTTAAGTCTGATGTGGGTGGAAAGGGTAAAGGGGACTCCAGCTGCAGAAATTGTTACAAGCAGACACAGTTTTGTGAGATAGTGTACAGTCCAATATGGCTAAAACACGTGCATTCATAAATACAAACAAATAAAGACTCTAATCTTTATTAGCCTATCTTCCAGTGAGTGCTGAGGCTAGACTTCAATAATCTTTCTATCTGAATCTTCATTATAGGCTATTCTGGGGTTAAAAATCAAGGCATTATATCACTGTAATTGACAAGCGAGTGCTCTGGAGCTGGATATCCTGGGTTGAATTCAAATCCTGGCTCCATATTCATCAGCTGAGTTCTGGTTAATTTGCTCTATTTAAGCTTCACTTTCCTTATGTGAAAAAATGGGTATCGCCTAAAAACACTAAATGGGTTAGGGGTTTTGGAAGATGAAATGAAATAATGCAACTGAAGAGCCTGCCACTCAGTAAGTAACCATGCAGGTAGACTTTCCACACGCTTGCACCAGATATTCTGTATAACGTTATTTTGCCCTCTGTGCATGGTAGTACTAATGGGAATTCTGTCTTAGATGCATGTCATACTAAACTTGTGCTTTTTAAAGTATCTATGATAAGAGTATGGGGTCTATTTCTGAGACTTGATGCTAACGCATGGCAAAGTTTTGTTGTTGCTATTGTTGTCTAATGATGCATATGATGAAGATCAGTGAAAAAGGTCATACAAGCATCTGCTTGTCTTGTCATTTTCATTTCATTTTTTATTACCAACTAGTAGTTATTGTAACAATTCATTAACTGAGTTTATTTTCAATATCAGTAAATCCTGCAGTTTATAAGAGGCTCTGTTTAAACCAAATGTCGTAGCTAGTGTATGTGATGATTTCCTATTGCTTGGATTATTTTATGATTTTTACTTAATAAAATGTATTTTATTGCCATTATTTTTCAAAATTATCTCTAATATTAAATACACTTTTTAGCTTGCTTGAAAGCTCTTACAGGCATACCCAGCCATTTCTCCATTTGGATCTGTGAGGTGGCCATGGAAAGAGGCATTTGCTTTCCCTCCTTTGGGCATGGGAGACAGGCCAATGCACTGGGCAGGATGTGCAGTGAGTCCAGATTGGCTTGGGCAGGCCAGAGTTGTAGGGGCCCCAGCTTCTCCCAAGAGACTTTTGGATTTAAGACGGACCTGTATCTGTGGTTGAGATTCAGCATTATCACTATAGATTGATTTATATAAAAAAAATCTAATCCCATTACTCTAAAACAAATACCAGTATTTGGGGGAATATTTCCTTCTAATTCTTTCTTATATTTTTATTTTAAAATAATTTATTACTTTTTGATTTAAAAACAATGTAAATTCACTGAAGGAAGTTGGAAAGTAAAAGCTCAAATAATAGATAATACTTATATGAAATATAACATAAATTAAGATCACTGCACATATTAACTTGTAACTCAGTTTTTTACTTCATTTGTTGTCATTTCTCCACTGACAATTCCATTTCTCCATCTCATTATATAATTTATGAGTTTAATGGAAATGAAGACAAATATACACTTTTGTTTTTCTTTTCCAATCAAATTCTGTATAACCATATTTCCAGATTACTATCCTTCTCATTATAAGGTGTTATTAATGCTAGTAATTCAACAGAATGACTGTGTTATACTATATATAAACATACTCCTACTACTTAATATTTAGGTTCTTTGTAACTTTATGTCATTTAAAAAGCAGTAGGAATCTCATTTTAATTAAATAGCCTTTTCCATATTTTGGATTACTTTATTGGGATTACTTTACATATTACTTTATATTCTCAGAAATGGAATCACTACATCAAAGGTTACACACCTTTAAAGTGGTTATAAACATTACTAATAAATTTCTGAAAAAGTTGCACTTTCAACAACAAGTTGCAAGTTTATACTTGTAGCAGTAATTGTGAGACAGCCAATTTCAACATCCTCAAAGTATTTAAATTAGTTAATTCAGAAATGATACCTTCTAAGTTTTAATCTATAATTCTTTGACAACTAAATAGACTAGTTTACTATGTTTTTAAGCAAGCTATGTATTTGCTTATGGTTATTATCTCTCTGTGTCCTTTGTTTATTTTTTCCTATTGGAATTTTTATTATTTTTATTATTATATAATTAAGAAATCCCTCACTCATATTTGTTTCAAGTATCTTCCTCTCAATCTCTGTTCTGTATGCATTTTCTTGTATTTAATTTCTATTAAAAGAAAACTATATTATAAACAATTTC
Organism: Capricornis sumatraensis; assembly: GCF_032405125.1. Taxonomy (NCBI): domain Eukaryota; kingdom Metazoa; phylum Chordata; class Mammalia; order Artiodactyla; family Bovidae; genus Capricornis; species Capricornis sumatraensis. The sequence continues at coordinate 37,751,559 of NC_091081.1, read as the reverse complement.
AATTAAAATACATAATAAATACTTGATTCTTTACTGAGAACTGATGGGAATTTTTTCGGGGGGCAAAGGAGGCAAAAGTTTAGGTGATATCACAGTGGCATGTATGCTTTTTATCTTTAGTTCCCTTTTCGTATGAAAAGTATGAGAACTTTGTGGTTGGTTGCTAATCTGCATTTTAATAGACAGTTCTTTAGTTTTAAACAGAAAGTATATATGTCAAATGTTATGTTGACAATTTAATTGACCATAATTGTCAAAATTGCTGGTTATTAATTTATTTTCAGTTTTTGTGTGTGAAAATGTGAACCTGCACAAGTGCCATGGTCAATTACAGTGCATTTGATGTGACCTAATTAGTATCGTGAGGAACCAACACATGGAAAAGCAAATGGGGACACATGCTAGGGACAAAATTGGATGTGACATGAATACTAATTTTGGCTCTATACTGTTTTATTCATTAAAAATCCCTCTTCTCTAAAAGAAGAGAAAACAGAATGAGACAGTTATTGAATCCTTCTATGGCAGGGGCTATGTAAGGTGCTTTGTGGGCATTTATTTAATCCTCATGAGTCTTTGAAGGAGGCAATAGTCCCCATTTTACAGATAAGGAAATAGACTCAGTGAAGTGAATTGAACTCCCCAAAGCCATATATCCTGTACGGAATAGCCAAGATTTCAACTCATCCCTCTGGCTACAAAGTAACCTCAGTAGAAATTTTTTTCAATTTTAGTATTAATGGGATAACCGACTCCATCTAAAAATTTTAAAAAAGGATTGGATTTTCATAGGAAAAAACATATTTTTAAGAACTCAGATATTAGTAGATGAGATATTGTTCATAGATGGGATATCATGAAAATAAAACATAGCTCTTTGAGAAAAGCTTCATATCCATCAGAAAGTCTCAAGTTTTCCCCTAAGTGACAATTCCTAGTATAATAACCAATACCATATTTAGACATGGTCAGGTGGGTCCTTGCCCTAGGCCTTGAGTCTCAGAAGGCCTGCTGTTTTGGTGTGTCTTCCTGGAAATTTTCAAAGTCCTTCTCCAGGGGACCCTGTCCCATTTCTTCCTTTAGGACACTCTTAAACGCTCTGCTTCCTCCCCCTACACCATCCACATATGAGGTGATGTCCAGAAGATCCTGGAAATTGTACCTATGGTGGCATCTCCAGGCCCTGTGGTTGGGCTTTTTTCAGGAAGGAGGGTTGGCCTGTGAAAATTAATTTCCTTTCTTCCTCTGGCTGGTATGATATTCACAATATAGTAACCAGTGGACATGGAAGGAGTTCAAGACTCAGGACTACTCATAGCCCACTGCCAACTCTTGGACATGTATGGGCCCATATGTCAGTCCTCACCTGTGTCCTGATTGTAGTGCTGTTTTCTAGCTACATCTCCTGAGGACAAGGGTGGCAAGGGTAGTGGCAGGCATCCTGTAACCTGTCTGTTCACTGAACCTGGCACGCAGGTGGTACCTACATACTCTGAAGACTCTGCTACGTGTTAGGCAGCCCTCGTGGGGTGATCCTGTCTAACTCCTTTCAAGATTATAACTCTGCAAGGCTCATAAACCCTTCAGTGGGTGTCCTTTCATGGCTGATTGATTTGGTGATGTTGTTCTTCCAAGTCTGTTGTAAGCCATGCCAAATGATGGACAGATATTCTCTGAGCAAATTGAACCTTTCTTTCTGCTTGGTTCAAGGATCCCTTGCCTATTTTCCTGGATGGTGGCCTGTAAGAAAGGCAAGAATACAATTTGACAGGGATTAAATTCTCGGAATGCAGTGATCATGGCCTGGAGTTAAGATATGATTGGAAGATACGTTCTTTTACATTTATCCTGTAAAATTACAAGAAATAATTTTTTAATGGTCAGAAGATAAATTTTCCTATGTGTTCTGGTTAAGATGTGCATTCATGGTTATTGTCAATAAAGAATAGTAACACATTTTAAGAGGGTCATTTGAAGCTTATATTCACATGGCTTGTGGCATGGGAACTATATCAGCATCATGTCTAATGATGTGCCCACTATTAGTTAGTAGTATTAGGGATCTACAGAATCAAGAAGACGAATCAATGCAAACATATTCTGAAAAGCTATGTTATTATGAGTAGAAATAACACTGTTACAGTTTTTTTTCAGTGGGAGATGTAAAATTAGCCAGCAAAGATGCATTAGACAATAACACAGAGGTGATTCTTGAACCTGAATGAGAAGAGATGGTGCCTGGACATTTTGAATTATTAATATCTTCATGTACTAAATGGACACTAAATACACAAGTACCTTTCTCAACCCATTATTCTAAATGTCCATTGATAAATTACTGTGTTTCACATGGTCCCATGAATTTAGTTATACATTTTAAAATCAGATTATTTTTATACATAGAGGTCCACAAGAAATATTTGGCCAGGGCCTTGCACATCCTAGAGGCAGCCTTGTAAAATACAGACATTTAATTTGGCCCATAAAAACTGTTCTTCATGGAACTCTTAGATGAAGATTTTATCACAGAGTTTCTGTTTTGAGGATAAATAGGAAATTTTTGCATCTTCAGTTTTACCCAGTGCTGTTTTTCATCATGTACTTATTCTATTGAGCTGAACTTGCACTAGGTTGGATCTTCCCCATCATGGAACTAAATGCTACCATTGGTGAAAAATCTTAATCATTTCCATTGCCGTTCAGTTGGTATAAAAGTGTGTTTGTAAGTCTCGGTATTTTAACGTTTCGTTGTGTGACCCTGAGAATTCCAACTCGAGTGCTTTTGTGGGAGGAAATCACCAGAGAGAAGGTGCTTTATGTATTTAGGTGCTCCTCTGTTGCATGCGTATATATTTACTGTTGTTATATCTTCTTCTTGGATTTATCCCTTAATCATTCCGTAATGCCCTTCTTTGTTACAGTTTTTGTTTTAAAGTCTATTTTGTCTGAGAGAGTATTGCTACCCCAGCTGTCTTTTCATTTCCATTTGCATGGGATCTTTTTTTCCCATCCTCTTACTTTGAGTCTCTCTGTGTATCTTCAGATCTGAAGTGACTTTGTTGTAGGCAGCATGTATATTGATCTTGTTTTTCTGTTTCCATTCAGGCACTGTATGTCTTTTGATTGGCACATTTAGTCCATTTACATTTAAAATAGTTATTGATAGGTATATACTTATTGCCATTTTATTGTTTTCTGGTTATTTTTGTAGACCCTTTTTAATTCTTTCATTTTTCTTTTGCTCTCTTCCCCTGTGATATGATGACTATCTTTAGTGCTGTGTTTGAATTTTTTTTTTGGCCTTTTTTTGAGTGTGTATCTGTTATAGATTTCTGGTTGGTAGTTACCATGAGGTTTATATATAGCAGTCTATATACTTGATTATTTTAAGTTGCTGATCTCTTAAGTTTACCTGCATTTTTATACCTCTGTGTTTTTACTCTCTTATCCCCATGTTTACTGTTTTGACATAATATTTTATATCTTTTTGTTTTGTACATACACCTTGACTGCTTATTTTAGATATAGATGATTTTACTAATTTTGTCTTTTAGTCTTCCTTCTAGTTATATATATGATTGATTTACAACCTTTCAATTACATTTATTTTTAATGGAATACAGTTCAACAATTTTAACTCTGGTTTTCCTTTTTTGCTTGTTTTCATGGACAAAGAGACTTTACACCTGCCATTAAAGTAGCATTTGTTGTCCTAGATGAAGGGTGGATTCAACCCAAAACTAAATAGTATTTTCTAGCTCTATTTGAGTTCCAAAAAAGCATTTAAATACCCACAGCAGAAATAATAGATGGAAAGGCAGTGTACTATTGCTTTACAAGAGTCAGGTCCTTGAGAGAGAAAAGGTCTTTAGAATTCTGAAAATTTAATCTTCAAATTGAGCAAATGCTATTGGGCTCAAAAGAGACGAATTTCTTCAGTGAGTGGGGAAAAGTTTTTTTTTTTTTAACTTCTTATGAATGGAAGGGGTTGTATTGTGAATAGATGTTAGATATCAAAGGACGAGAACTCTGATCCCACAGCTTGGAGGGTGGAGGAACAAGAGGCACCCTCAGTCATGGGGAATGTTACTTGACTACCCAAGATATTGGCAGTGTCAAAGGAAAATTCAGAGACTTGACATGAATATTGAGTGAGAAAAAAACTGTGAACAGAGACACTTCAAACCTGAAACTGTTATGAAGCTCCGAGGCATGGTGTTACAGGATGGCTTATAAAGTGAAAATGAGGAGGATGTTTAACCTTTACAATGATTGGTTACTACACTGTGGATTTCCAGATGGCAGAAAATCAGTTAAAAGTAATTATAAAATTTTAGGAAGATGACTTAAGTTTTGTTTATGATCATCGGAGACATTAACACAAAATAAGTTTTACATATATTCATGATGTTAGCTAGATTAAGTTTTGTTTAGCAAAAGAATGTAGCTTTGTTGATTTTGTCTGCTTGGCGATCATTAAGCCTAGTGTCTGTTTAGTTTTATATTAACACAAGCCAGGGAAAATCTGATTGACTGAACACCTAAATTTATGTGCATACTATACCGCTGACATTTTTTCTCCCTACATTCATGACATTAATGAAAAAAGGGCACAAACTACAAGGACAAAGACAGAGGGGATATCCATAATATATTGAGGACCTCCAGTGGAATATCCAGAAATTTCAATGAGGCTTCTCTCCAGACATGGGCTTTTCAGTTAGTTTCAAAGTGCTGTATCTCTCTGTAAATATGGACATCCAAGAATCAGAGTCATTTGAAGAATGCCTCTAACATGTTTGACACTGACCAAACATAAAAAAGAAAAAGGAAACTGAGGAGAAAGAGATAGTGGAGGGGACAGAAGAAAACGAAAAGACAAATTATAATTAATATTCTCAGAGAGATGATATTTTGTCACTGAAACAAGAAAAAAGTGCAATTTTAAAAAAGGAAGATTTGCAAAAACATAATGCAAATGAACTTATTTACAAAATGGAAGAAGACTCACCAACTTAGAGAATGAACTTATGGTTACCAAGTGGAAAGGGCAAGGGAAGGGAAAAATTGGGAGTTTAAGATTGCCATGTACACACTGCTATATTTAAAACAGATAACCAACGAGAACCTACATTATAGCACGAGGAACTATGCTCGATACTCTGTAATAACTTAAGTGGGAAAAGAATTTGAAAAAATTTGAAAAAGAATAGTATATATATATATATGAATCACTTTGCTGTATACCTGAAACTAACACAATATTGCTAATCAACTACACTCCAGTATAAAATAAAAAGGTAAAACTCATGTGCTTTGGGAAAAAACAAAGATTCAGAGGATAAGAAAGAATTCTTATCAGTTAAAAATATTATATAGATATAAGAATTTCTCTAGGCAGCTTGGATGATGAAGTTGACATGTCTTCTGATAAAGGAAACAAAAAGACAAGAGAATGGAAAATAAACGAGAAAAGAGTAGTAATAGCTGGATTCCTGTATAAAGGACCTCAAATTCCAGTCCCTCAAATACTAGTGTGTGTGGAAAGCAGCTGAGTGATCTGCTCTCTTCTTCCGCCCCAGGACTGCCATGGTAGTGGCTGAGAGGACTGATACTCAGCCACTAGTGGGAGCTGTGTGGTTGAAAGGAGTTGGATGAAGGCTGTGTGGACTGGTGCCTGAAGGTTCATGTCAGGCCGGAGGGCACTAACAAAGAGGCACCAAACAAAGATGCTGTGGCCCAAATCTAATTAAGACAATCAGTGGAGGGCCAATAAAACTGGTTGGCATGGAACTGGACATCATTCCCTCAAGCCCCCGTTTGCTGATGTCATGGAAGCCAGTCCACTATCCAGAAAGGAGAAAAGAGGGAGCAGGAGCTGGGTGGGAGTGGCAAAAATTTTAGGGGCCAAGTTTTGGTGGGAAGAGTTTGGGTTATTTTGAATTGGCCAGTATGTGTTCTTTTATGAGGTAGAAATAGGGACTTGCGAACTGTTAATCAAATTATAGTGGTGTCCAGAAAGTTACTCTATCTCCACCCAGCTTTTGTACTTGAAGTGAAGTCACTCAGTCGTGTCCAACTCTTTGCGACCCCGTGGACTGTAGGCCACCAGACTCCTGTGTCCATGGGATTTCCCAGGCAAGAATACTGGAGTGGGTTGCCATTTGTACTTGAAAACCATACTAATTATAGAGAAAATAAAGTACATGGCTATCATGCATGAATAATTAATAGAAGATAATCTTCCTTTATTTCTAATAGCAGATAAACATTAACATTTTTCCTAACTGGCATTCTACCTCATTATTAGCCAATTTAGACAGTTATTTTAATATTCAGAATACACAAATGCACATACATCATGCATCACATACTGCTGATGGTGTAGTTTTTATTGAGTTGTTATCATGTGCATGCAACATTGTAATTACTGAAAAATGAAATTAAGTGATTCTTGTTTTCATGAATGCTATGAGCAAGAAGATAGGGAGTAATTAAGTGTAAAATAAGAGTTGTACACAATAAAAATTCAGAGGAAGGAGAGAGTTTCATGGGTTCAGGTATTTGGAGAAACTCAGTTGGGTGCAGGAGACTTGAGTTGGATGGACATTGAAGTCCAGAGAACCCAACAAGGAATGACAAATTGATTTCTACCGGTATGGCAACCTGGAAGTCTTTGTTGAGGCACATTCTGGGGTGAGTGGTTTCAGTGGGGAGAGTGCTGTGGAGAACTAGTGCCATCCTCTGTGGAAGGGACAGGGGAGATGGAGAGGGTAAGAGCGTGCCTTGGCATCTGTCTTTGAGAAAGGCAGAGAGCAGAGGGCCAAGCATTCTGTGCAGTGATATTGGAATAACAGAGGTGCTCATTTCAAAATGATTCCACTGGGTAGAGTAGTGATGATAAGTGAGAGGGACCATGTCAAGACCCAATGGAAGGAGCCTTTGAAAGTTAAGAAGATAACCCATTATCTCTTATGTCATCAAATGACATGATCAAAATAGGAGAAGATAGGATGAATGGGGTTTCAATATCTGAAAAGAATGTGAAACACTCAACTTGGGGAACAAAGAACTGATAAATTTGAGTTTGTCTTGTATGTCTTTGTGATCTCTATCCTTGAAGTGTTCAGAGTTCTTTAATACAAACTTGCTAAAGTTCAAGTTATCCCTAATTTTGAGCAAACTCTGGGAGACGGTGAAGGACAGGGAAGCCTAGTGTACTGTAGTCCATGGGGTCACAAAGAGTTGGACATGACTTAGCAACTGAACAACAACAACTGTCCCTAACTGTTTGGAAACAAATTTCTGCTCCTCACTAGCTATGTGATCTTAAGAAAATTGCTTAATCTCTCTGGGGTTTAGGTTGAATGAGTTGGTAAAATATAGTTTATAGAGCCTCTCCTAGTGTTAATATTTTATCCAGTAACATTGGTAACTGGTGACTTAATTTTCTTCTCTATCCCTCCTTCAGAAATAGTTTTCTCAAGAATCAATCTATTCATTATGGCCACAAGGAGGTATGTTTATTTGCTTGAATATGTGCTTATCTCAATTAGCTTTTGTGATATTAATACTTATAATCACATCCTTGATGGGAATCTAAATCTAAAATGGTAGTAAACATTTCTGGTGATAATGTTCTGTGGATGTATATATGATGAATTTCATAATTTCCAAGCAAATTTGAGAAACGTGATTTACTGAGTCCATGATCAGTATTGAAACACAGCTTCATTTCCTGGCACACGAAGTGGAGACCATATTGTTTTCCCTGCCTTACCTACCCAATTCTTATACCTCTGTTACTACAAAAGCAGAACCATTTATTTTGCAAAAGGTTTATCAGAGAACTAATTATAACACTAAGTGGGGTGGTGTTCAGAACAGTCTGAATGACAAATAATGAGAAAAAATCATCCAATAATTATTTAAAGTAGTGGGTGTTAGCTTCCACTCATTCTGATTTGATGGTGGTGGTAGCTGGGAAAAGCTTCAAAGTAACAATACACATCCAGCCATTGATGATATTTTATTCTTCTATTCAGAGTTTATTTCATCACAAAAGTCCAGTGGATTTCATCTGTTTTTCGATTACCCTGGCCACTTACTTGCGGGTATTATGCCCGGTTGTTTCACGTGTGCTGCGAACCCTCTGCACTATTATCCTGTTTAACAAAAGGCAATTATTAAATTCTACAAAAGCTTTAGGTGAAACTGCCATGACAATAGACGTAAGTAATCAGAGATATAATCATGTTCTGCTGGAAAGCTGCACCCGTAGAATGGACAGGAACACAGTGTAGTCTTTGAAGTCCATTTTCATGTAAACATCAAATGGTTCTGCTGGGGTTTTCACCACAGGTTTGAAGTGTAAATGTGCCTCATCAGGTCTGGGTCGAAAAATAACGGTTTTTGGTGTTAGTGTGAATACATTTGCCAAATATACTGTTTTCCAGTTTTAGGGCCGAATCTATTAAGAATAGTGGAGTATTATGCTTTCTCTGTTTGTCGAGTGGAAATGCATCACTGTATCCCCTCCATGACACAGATGGATTTAACGTGAATTGAATCACATGCTCAGAAAAAACAGCAACTCAGAATAAGAGCCTGATAAATGGACTGGAACAAGAGGCTGGTGTCCATCCTGTGTCCAAACGTCAGGTGGATGTGAGTTTGTGTAGCTGTGTGTTTCTGAGAAGGGTTTTCAGAAGCAGCTGTGTTGTGACACTGTTAAAGTCTGGGGAGACTCCTGCATTCAGAAGAGAGGGTGGGACTGGGAGGTACGCCCTCAGGTAACTCAGAGGCTACTTTTTCGTACTAAAGAGTAGCAATGGCAGATTCTAGACTGCTCCCTTTTTGCCAAGTTATAATATGCCTGGGCTTCCCAGGTGGCGCTAGTGTTAAAGAACCTGCCTACCAATGCAGGAGACTTAGGAGATGTGGGTTTGATCCCTGGGTTGGGAAGATGCCCTGGAGGAGGGCATGGCAACCCACTCCAGTATTCTTTTTTTTCTTTCTTTTTTTTTTTTTTAAAATTATTTTAATTGGCAGCTAATTACTTTACAATATTGTGGTGGATTTTGCCATACATTCACATGAATCAGCCATGGGTGTACACGTGTTCCCTATTCTGACCCTCCTTCCCACCTCCCTCCCCATCCCATCCCTCAGGGTCATCCCAGTGCACCAGTCTTCAGCACCCTGTTTCATGCATCAAACTTGAGTGGCGATCTATTTCACATATGATAATATACATTTTTCAATGCTATTTTCTCAAATTATCCCACCCTCACCATCTCCCACAGAGTCCAAAAGTCTGTTCTTTACATCTGTGTCTCATTTGCTGACTCACATATAGGACCGTCTTTCTAAATTCCATATTTATACACATCAATATACTGTACTCGTGTTTTTCTTCCTGATTTACTTCACTCTGTATAATATGGTCCAGTTTCATCCACTTCATTATAACTGATACAAATGCATTCTTTTTAATAGCTGAGTAATATTCCATTGTGTATATGTACCACAGCTTTCTTATCCATTCGTCTGCTGATGGACATCTAGGTTGCTTCCAGGTCCTGGCTATTATAAACTGTGCTGAGATGAACATTGGGGTACATGTGTCTCTTTCAATTCTGGTTTCCTCAGTGTGTATGGCCAGCAACAGGATTGCTGGGTCATATGGCAGTTCTATTTCCAGTTTTTTAAGGAATCTCCACACTGTTCTCCATAGTGGCTGTATTAGTTTACATTCCCACCAACAGTGTTAAGAGGGTTCCCTTTTCTCCACATCCTCCTCAGCATTTATTGTTTGTAAACTTTTTGATAGCAGCCATTCTGACTGGTATGAGATAGTACCTCATTGTGGTTTTGATTTGCATTTCTCTGATAACAAGTGATGTTGAGTATCTTTTCATGTGTTTGTTAGCCATCTGTATGTTTTCATTGGAGAAATATCTGTTAAGTTGTTTGGCCCATTTGTTGATTGGGTTGCTTATTTTTGTGGAATTGAGCTGCAGGAGTTCCTTGTATATTTTTGAGATTAATTCTTTGTCAGCTGCTTCAGTTGCTGTTATTTTCTCCCATTCTAAAGGCTGTCTTTTTACCTTGGTTATAGTTTCCTTTGTTGTGCAAAAGCTTTTAAGTTTAATTATGTCCCATTTGTTTATTTTTGCTTTTATTTCCATTACTCTGGGAGGTGGGTCATAGAGGATCCTGCTATGATTTACATCAGAGAGTGTTTTGCCTATGTTTTCCTCTAGGAGTTTTATAGTTTCTGGTCTTACACTTAGATCTTTAATTCATTTTGAGTTTATTTTTGTGTATGGTGTTAGAAAGTGTTCTAGTTTCATTCTTTCACAAGTGGTTGACCAGTTTTCCCAGCACCACTTGTTAAAGAGATTATCTTTTCTCCATTGTATATTCTTGCCTCCTTGTCAAAGATAAGGTGTCCATAGGTGCATGGATTTATCTCTGGGCTCTCTGTTTTGTTCCATTAATCTATGTTTCTGTCTTTGTGCCAGTGCCATACTGTCTTGATGACTGTGGGTTTGTAGTATAGTCTGAAGTCAGGCAGGTTGATTCCTCCAGTTCCATTCTCCTTTCTCAAGATTACTTTGGATATTCAAGGTTTTTTGTATTTCCCTACAAACTGTGAAATTATTTGTTCTAGTTCTTTGACAAATACCGTTGGTAGCTTGATAGGTATTGCATTGAATCTATAGATTGCTTTGGGTAGTTTACTCATTTTCACTATATTGATTCTTCCAATCCATGAACATGGTATATTTCTCCATCTATTAGTGTCATCTTTGATTTCTTTCATCAGTGTTTTATAGTTTTCTATATATGAGGAGTGAATGAGTGAAGTCGCTCAGTTGTGTCTGACTCTTTGTGACCCCATGGACTGTAGCCTACCAGGTTCCTCCGTCCATGGGATTTTCCAGGCAAGAATACTGGAGTGGATTGCCATTTCCTTCTACAGGAGATCTTCCTGACTCAGTCCCAGGACTGAACCTGGGACTCCCGCACTATAGGTGGACGCTTTACTGTCTGAGCCAGCAAGGAAGTCCTATATATAGATCTTTTGTTTCTTTAGGTAGATTTATTCCTAAGTATTTTATTCTTTTCATTGTAATGGTGAATGGAATTGTTTCCTTAATTTCTCTTTCTGTTTTCTCATTGTCAGTGTATAGGAATGCAAGGGATTTCTGTGTGTTAATTTTATATCCTGCAATTTACTATATTCATTGATTAGCTCTAGTAATTTTCTGGTGGAGTCTTTAGGGTTTTCTATATAGAGGATTATGTCATCTGCAAACAGTGAGAGTTTTATTTCTTCTTTTCCAGTCTGGACTCCTTTTATTTCTTTTTCTTCTCTGATTGCTGTAGCTAAAACTTCCAAAACTATGTTGAATAGTAGTGGTGAGAGTGGGAATCCTTGTCTTGTTCCTGACTTTAGAGGAAGTGCTTTCAATTTTTCACCATTGAGGATAATGTTTGCTGTTGGTTTATCATAGATGGCTTTTATTATGTTGAGGTATATTCCTTCTATGCCTGCTTTCTGGAGGGTTTTTTTTTTTTATCATGAATGGATGTTGAATTTTGTCAAAGGCTTTCTCTGCATCTATTGAGATTATCATATGGTTTTTTATCTTTCAATTTGTTAATGTGGTGTATCACATTGATTGATTTGCAAATATTGAGGAATCCTTGCATCCCTGGGATAAAGCCCACTTGGTCATGGTATATGATCTTTTTAATATGTTGTTGGATTCTATTTGCTAGAATTTTGTTAAGGATTTTTGCACCTATGTTCATCAGTGATATTGGCCTGTAGTTATCTTTTTTTGTGGCATCTTTGTCTGGTTTTTGGTATTAGGGTGATGGTGGCCTCATAGGATGAATTTGGAGGTTTACCTTCCTTTGCAATTTTCTGGTAGAGTTTGAGTAGGATAGGTGTTAGCTCTTCTCTAAATTTTTGGTAGAATTCAGCTGTGAAGCCATCTGGTCCTGGGCTTTTGTTTGCTGGAAGATTTCTGATTACAGTTTCAATTTCTGTGCTTGTGATGGGTCTGTTAAGATTTTCTATTTCTTTCTGGTTCAGTTTTGGAAAGTTATACTTGTCTAAGAATTTGTCTCTTTCTTCCAAGTTGTCCATTTTATTGACATATAGTTGCTGATAGTAGCCTCTTATGATCCTTTGTATTTCTGTGTTGTCTGTTGTGATTTCTCCATTTTCATTTCTAATTTTGTTGATTTGATTCTTCTACCCTTTTTCCTGGCTAATTGTTTGTCTATTTTATTTATCTTTTCAAAGAACCAGCTTTTAGCTTTGTTGATTTTTGCTATGGTCTCCTTTGTTTCTTTTGCATTTATTTCTGCCCTAAGTTTTATGATTTCTTTCCTTCTGCTAACCCTGGGGTGCTTCATTTCTTCTTTTTCTAGTTGCTTTAGGTGCAGAGTTAGGTTATTTATTTGATTTCTCTCCTATTTCTTAAGGTAAGCTTGTATTGCTATGAACCTTCCCCTTAACACTGGTTTTACTGAGTCCCATAGGTTTTGGGTTGATGTGTTTTCATTTTCACTCATTTCTATGCATATTTTGATTTCTTCTGTGATTTGTTGGTTATTCAGAAGTGTGTTGTTTAGCCTCCACATGTTTGTATTTTTAATAGTTATTTTCCTGTAGTTGACATCTAATCTTACCACATTGTAGTCAGAGAAGATGCTTGAGATGATTTCAATTGTTTTGAATTTATGGCCCAGGATGTGATCTATCCTGGAGAAGGTTCCATGTGCACTTGAGAAAAAGGTGAAATTTATTGTTTTAGGGTGAAATGTTCTATAGATATCAATTAGGTCTAACTGGTCCATTGTATCATTTAAAGTTTGTGTTTCCTTGCTAATTTTCTGATCTATCCATTGGTGTGAGTGGGGTATTAAAGTCTCCCACTATTATTGTATTACTGTTAATTTCCCTTTTCATACTTGTTAGCATTTGCCTTACATATTGCAGTGCTCCTATGTTGGGTGCCTATATATTTATAATTGTTATATCTTCTTTTTGGGTTGTTCCTTTGATCATTATGTAGTGTCCTTCTTTGTCTCTTTTCATGGCCTTTATTTCAAAGTCTGTTTTATCTGATATGAGTATTGCTACTTCTGCTTTCTTTTGGTCTCCATTTGCATGAAATATCTTTTTCCAGCCCTTCACTTTCAGTTTGTATGTGTCCCTAGGTTTGAGGTGGGTCTCTTGTAGACAGCATATATAAGGGTCTTGTTTTTGTATCCATTCAGCCAGTCTTTGTGTTTTGGTTGGGGCATTCAACCCATTTACATTTAAGGTAATTATTGATAATGATCCCATTGCCATTTACTTTGTTGTTTTGGGTTTGAGTTTATAAACCTTTTCTGTGTTTCCTGTCTAGAGAAGTTCCTTTAGCATTTGTTGAAGAGCTGGTTTGGTGGTGTTGTATTCTCTGAGGTTTGGCTTGTCTGCAAAGCTTTTGATTTCTCCTTCATATTTGAATGAGATCCTTGCTGGGTACAGTAATCTGGGTTGTAGGTTTTTCTTTTTCATCACTTTAAGTATGTCCTGCTTTCCTTCTGGCCTAAAGAGTTTCTATTGAAAGATCAGCCATTATCCTTATGGGGATCCTCTTGTGAGTTATTTGTTCTTCCCTTGCTGCTTTTAATATTTGTTCTTTGTGTTTGATCTTCATCAGTTTGATTAATATGTGTCTTGGGGTGTTTTGCTTTGGGTTTATCCTGTTTTGGACTCTCTGGGTTTCTTGGACTTGGGTGGCGATTTCCTTCCACAGTCTAGGGAAGTTTTCAACTATTAATCTCCTCAAGTTTTTTCTCATGGCCTTTCTTTTTGTCTTCTTCTTCTGGGACTCCTATGATTCAAATGTTGGGGCATTTAACATTGTCCCAGAGGTCTCTGAGGTAGTCCTCATTTCTTTTGATTCTTTTTTCTTTTTTTCTCTCTGCTTCATTTATTTCCACCATTCTATCTTGCACCTCATTTATCCTATCTTCTGCCTCAGTTATTCTACTGTTGGTTCCCTCCAGGGTGCTTTTGATCTCAGTTATTGCATTATTAATTATTGATTGACTCTTTTTTAAAAAATTTCTTCTAGGTCCTTGTTAAACTTTTCTTGCATCTTCTCAGTCCTTGTCTCCAGTCTATTTATCTGTAACTCCATTTTGTTTTCAAGATTTTGGATCATTTTTACTATCATTATTCTGAATTCTTTTTCAGATAGACTCCTTATCTCCTCCTCTTTTGTTTGGTTTGGTGGGCTTTTATCATATTCCTTTACCTGCTGAATATTTCTCTGCCTTTTCATCTTGTTTAGGTCGCTGTGTTTGGGGTGGTCTTTCTGTATGCTGGAAGTTTGTGGTTCTTCTTTATTGTGGAGGTTCCTCCCTGTGGGTGGGGTTGGACGAGTGGCTTGTCAAGGTTTCCTGGTTAGGGAAGCTTACATCAGTGTTCTGTTGGGTGGAGCTGGATCTCTTCTCTCTGGAGTGTAATGAAGTGTCCAGTAGTGAGTTTTAAGGTGTCTATGGGTTTGGTGTGACTTTTGGCTGCCTGTATTTTTGTGCTTAGGATTATGTTCCTGTGTTGTTGGAGAAATGGCTTGGTATGTCTTGCTCTGAAACTTGTTGGCCCTTGGGTGGAGCTTGATTTCAGTGTAGGTACAGAGGCTTTTGGATGAGCTCTTGTTGATTAATGTTCCCTTTAGTCAGGAGTTTTCTGGTGGTCTCAAGTTTTGGATTTAAGTCTCCTGCCTCTGGCTTTCAGTCTTATTCTTACAGTAGCCTCAAAATTTCTCCATCCATACAGAACTGATGATAAAACATCTAGGTTAATGGTGACAAGATTCTCCACAGTGGGGGACACCCAGAGAGGTTCACAGAGTTACATGGAGAAGAGAAGAGGGAGGAGGGACATAGAGGTGACCATGAGGAGAAGAGGGGGAATCAAAAGGGGAGAAAGCAATCTAACCAGTAATCAATTCCCTATTTGCTCTCCACAGTCTGGAATACTCAGAGAGGTTCACAGAGTTCCACAGAGAAGAGAAGAGGGAGGAAGGAGATAGAGATGACCAGGAAGGAGACGAGGGGGAATCAAAGTAGAGAGACCAATCTAGCCTGTGATCAGTTCCCTAAGTGTTCTCCACAGCCCAGAACACTCAAAGAGATTCACAGAGTTAAGTAGAGAAGAGAAGGGGGAGAGAAGAGACAGAGGTGACCTGGAGGAGAAAAAGGAGAGTCAAAAGGGGAGAGAGCAGGCAAGCCAGTAATCACACTCCTAATAAAAATGGGTACTGAAGATTGGATTTTTAAAGGTACAGAATTGATAAAAAAAAAAAAACACAAAAAGCAAAGATTAAAAGTCTAGAGTAGAGGTCAGACTCTCAAAAATACAATATTAAAAAAACAAAACAAAAGATACAGAGGCTTTTGGATGAGCTCTTGTTGATTAATGTTCACAAAAGTTCACAAAAGTTATAGAATATATGAACTTTGCTTTAAAAATAGGGTCTTTTTTTGGAAGGTAATAGTAGGTTTTAAAAATGAAAATTAAAGGAGTAATAAAGAACTTAAAAATAAAAAAGTGATAATAGTAAAATATATCTAGGAATTTCTCTGGAGCTGTTGAGGGCAGTGTGGGGTCAGTTCAGTTTCAGATAGTTCCTCGTTCCAGCTTATACTTCTTCTCAAGGTCTATAGGTCCCTTCCAATGTAGCCAATGCTAACTACAGGGTTTTCTGTTGCACCTGTCACTTCCAAAGCAGTTTCCTCTTCTTTGTTTGTTTTGGCTTCCTCTGTTTGCAGGTCTCTTCAGTATCTAACTTCTGCCCTCACACAAGGGAGTGAAGGTGGTCATTTATTTAGGCTCACTTGTTCAATTGTGCTGTGGGGAGGGAGGAACACTGCAAACAATTATCACTGGCATGTGTGGGGAGTGCTCGCAGTGTCTGGGCCACACTGGGTTTGCCCCTGCTCACAGCATGTGTGCTTTCCTGGTCTACACTGCTCAGGCTCCAGGTTGCTCTGCACAGGGGAACTGTCTAAAGTGGGCCCTGTGTTGCATGTACTTCCTAGGTCTAAGCTGCTCAGGTTCAGGTTCTTCAGTTGGGCCTGCATTTTGTGCCCTTCCCAGGTTGGAGCAGCTCAGGTGACTAAGTGCTTGGTGAGTGCACACTCCCCAGATGGGGCGATGTGTTTTATCACCTCCCCTGTCCCAGCCACTTGGTTTCCTGGGTGCACAGTGGGAGCAGCGGCTCAGATGTGCCATGTGTCTCCTCTGGGGGGCTGATCTCTGACTGCGACCCTCCTGGTGGATGTCAACCATCCAGGATCCCAGGAAGACTTGGGTAGCAACTGGGAGCCTGCTTGTGGTTTGGTAGATGATGCCGTCTCTGGGGCCGAGTTTGTCCCTTGCTTTCTGGCTCTGGCTGTCGCCCACCTGCCTCCCTGCCTCCAGCAGAGGATGGGCTGGGCCGCTGCCGTCGAGCTCTCCTCTGGTATTTGCTCAGTCCTTTGCTCTGTGAGCGGCCCGGCAGTGCCTTAGGTTAGAGCTTTTCATGGGAAAGTTCTCTCTCTCTCTCTCTCCACTTTTTTTTTTCTCTCTCTGGCTATCCCATGGTTTGGGTTGCTATCTCATGTTAGCTCCCTCAGATTGCCCTCATGGCATTCAGGCCCAGTCCTTACCCTAAGCAATGCAGCCCGTGCCTCCCTGTTCAGCCCTTGCTTGCTGGTGGCGGAAGCGAGCATCTGGGATACTTCTCCACTGGAAATTGCACTTAGGTGCATGATCTGTGGGTTTTATTTATTTATTTTTTTCTCCTGGTTATGTTGCCCTCTGAGATTCCAAAACTCCCCACAGATCCGCCAGTGAGAGGGTTTCCTGGTGTTTGGAAACCTCTCCTCTTTTACTACTCCCTCCCCAGGACAGGTCTCCATCCCTAACTCTTTTATCTCTCTTTTTATCACTTATATTTTGTCCTTTCTCCTTTTGAAGACAATGGGCTGCCTTTCGGGGTACCTGGTGTCCTCTGCCAGCATTCAGAAGTTGTTTCGTGGCATTTGCTTAGTGTTCAAATGATCTTTCAATGAATTTGTGGGGAAGAAAGTGGTCTCCCCATCCTATTCCTCTGCCATCTTAGGACCACACCCCCACTCAAGTATTCTTGCCTGGAGAATCCCCAATGGACAGAGGAGCCTGGCGGGCTACCATCCATAGGATTGCAAAGAGTCAGACATGACTGAAGTGACTTAGCATGCATGGACAATGGGCCTAGATCAGTATGAGCTGAAGAATACCACAAACCTGGACTGCCTCAAAATACTTCCTTTTGCCTGCCTGACAGAGTCTTCTCTGGTGGAGCCATTTCTTCAAGGCAGGGTTTTGCCGTCTCTTTACAATGGATGGTCAGGGCCTGATCCTTCTTTGTCGTGGAGGCTGTTCTGTGCACTGTGGGGGTGTTTAGCAGCACCCTTGTCCTCTACCTGCTGGATGCAACAGCAACTCCCCATACCGCAGTCATGAACAATCACATCTCCACACATTTGTTAAATATCCCCCGGCAGGACAATCACCCTGGTGGAGAACTACTGCTTTAAGAGAATCTTAAAGGCCCCTGAAAGAGCACTCGTTCAAATGCAAACATGTTATCTGGTAGGAAAATCTACTACTTCAACCAAGAACACCTTAGCATCCATGAGATGCCTGATTATCTAGCTTAAGAGCCGGGCCAGGAATGGGATGTGGGTCTGGCTGATGAATAAAAACAGGGAAGTGTAGGGCAAGGAAAGTGTGGTGGGGAAACACTGCACCTGGGAGCTAGTGCAGCCTAGAAATTGCATCCCAAAGTGAGAGAAGTGAGATGGCCAGAGTGGGGAGAATAGCATCAAGAGAAGTGAGGAGTCATTCAGCCTGCTGAGGGACACTCCTGTCCTGCAAAACCTTTACAGGCAAGGGGACAAGCATTGGTTAACTTGCAAAATTAATTTCTGCTTCAATCGAGCAGGCATATGTTTACTTATTTACTGTTATTTTAAAATATTTATTTATTTGACTATGCCAGGTCTTAAGTGTGGCATGTGGTATCTGTAGTTACTGCATGCAGGATCTAGTTCCCTGACCAGGGGTCGAACCTGGGCCCCCTGCATTGAGAGCTTGGAATCTCAGCTCCTGGACCACCAGTGAAGACCTGAGCAGGCATATATTTATGTTGCCCCCTCCCAGACAAAGGCAGAGCTGAGTAGGTGAAGCAACCCGCTGTTTGCTCTGAATGAGAGGTGGGAGGTAGGAGGCACAGTTTGAGTCATGCAGGTGCTGAAGAAGGAACTCCTTTGCCTCTGGAGGCTGCAGGAGCCCAGGGTCCAGACTTTCACACTCAGACAGTTCCCTCCACCTGCTGAAGGTCCCCGGAGTGTGCAGTCAACACAGTGGGGGCAGATCTGCCCTCTCAAGGGTGCTGATTAAAACCCTGGTGTTTGAGAGTTTTCCAGGGACAGACATGTACACAACAGAATGAGGACTACTGGCTTTGGGACTGTGAGGTAAACAGTGACTATTTCAAAGCATAGCCTGGATAGATGTGCATGGGAAATAGACTTGCTTGGGATTTCAATGAGAACAATGGAGAAATGGAGGGGGGTTCCAGCATTTCTCCATTGTTTCAATGAGCTGGATCCCCCCTCCATCTCTCTCGCCTCTAACCCCTACTAGAGTTTTTCATTCTATTTTCAGTGGTTACTCCCTTACCCACTTCAATATTTGGATTATTTTGGAAAGTGTAGAAATAATTAAAAATACATACTTATGTTTTGATCAACTCTTCTCTTGTTCTTATCACCACCCTTTCCAATCTCTCTTTAAAAAATTTTTTTTTACTTGCATATTTTGGCTGTGCCAGGTCTTACTTGCAGCATGAAATCTCTTAGTTGTGGCATGCAGGCTCTGGTTCCCTGACCAGAGATTAAACTTTTTAAAATTAATATTTCATCTCTGCTTCTATCTCTATATTGTCCAAGTTTTCACTGTCTTCTGCTGTATCCTCTGTCTCTACTTTCCTAAAACTTGAAATTACTTAGTCTCCATCTGAATGGAAACTGGTGTCCCAGCATTTTGGGGCAGTCTTAAGTTATTACTCTGATATTATTCCCATGAGTGTCTTTGTAGCTGTCAATCACGAGTCACAACTTCCTATTTGGGACATATGGGCACTGTACCCATCTGAAATGTGAAGTACAGGGAAAGGGGGCTGACTGTAAAGTGTCAGGAGGAAACTTCAGGAATGATGGACATGTTCAATAAAGTGATAATGTGTGGTGGTGATTACGCAGCTGTACACATCTGTCAAAACGTATCAAATATACCTTTTAAAATGGATGAGTTTTATTCCACATCAATTATACTTCCAAAAAAGTGGCTAAGGATATAAACTAGAAACAACATGTTGATGACTGTGGCTGCCTACCCACTAAAAGTTGCCATGTGGAGTAGATTGTCCTTGAGCATTCTCATCCTTTCCGGCTTTTCATCTTTTCTGAGAACTGGTGTGTGACCTCTGATGTCCTTATGTTTTCCCCTGCCAGCTCAGAGAGCGGTCCCCAGGACATCTGCATATCCCTGCTCTCAAAAGAAATCAGTGTATGAATCAAAGTGGCAAAGGATAAAATATCAGTGCAGTGACTTCTGACCAAAGCCTTGTGAATAATGACTTGCCTTTTAACAAAAGTATCAGTGATAAAAATATCCTCAGTCATCTTGACCTGCCGTCAAATACTGTACCACTGAGCAATACGTCATCTTGATCTTTTCAATCCAGCTTGATCAGCTGCTGAAAGGCTACACGGATTCTTCATCTGAAGGTTCTAGGGTCCCTCTGAAGCCAATTGCTGCACTGGGAGCCCAGGTTACAGAGCTCCTTCCCCTACCCTTAGGAACCTGGAGAATCTCCTCTCATCATTAAAGCTATGTGTACCTGCCTATAAACCCACTCACTCATTCCAGGAACAAGTGAACTGCATTAAAGGAGGAAAGAAGTGCACTAATCTTTCCATTAGTGAAACTCTGGTTACAGTAAAGAATGTTTGTCCCTTTTCTTTTCTTTTAAATTTATTTTTCCCTCGCTTTATTGAGGCAGAATTGACATATAACATTGCTTAAATTTAAAGTGTGCAACATAATGATTTGATACACGTGTTGCAAAATGATTACCACAATATAGTTATATCCATTACTTCACAGTTACTTTGTGTGTGTGTGTGTGTGCATGTGTGTGTGTGTGTGTGTGTGTTTAGAACTTAAAAGATCTTTTCAGTTCAGTCCAGTTCAGTCCCTCAGTTGTGTCTGACTCTTCGCAACCCCATGGACTGCAGCATGCCAGACGTCCCTGTTCATCACTAACTCCCGGAACTTGCTCAAACTCATGTTCATCGAGTTGGTGATGCCATCCAACCATCTCATTCTCTGTTGTCCCCTTCTCCTCCTGCCTCAATCTTTCCCAGCATCAGGGTCTTTTCCAATGAGTCAGTTCTTTGCGTCAAGTGGCCAAAGTATTGGAGCTTCAGCTTCAGCATCATCCTTCTAATGAATATTCAGGACTGATTACCTTTAGGATTGACTGGTTTGGTCTCCTTGCAGTCTAAGGGATTCTCATGAGTCTTCTCCACCACCACAGTTCAAAAGCATCAATTCCTCAGCACTCAGCTTTCTTTATGGTCCAGTTGTCACATCCATGCATGACTACTGGAAAAATCATGTCTTTGACTAGATGGATCTTTGTCAGTAATGTCTCTGCTTTTTAATATGCTGTCTAGGTTTGTCATAGCTTTTCTTCCAAGGAGGAAGCATCTTTTAATTTCATGGCTGCAGTCATCAGCTGCAGTGATTTTGGAACCCAAGAAAATAAAGTCTGTCATTGATTCCGTTGTTTCCCCATCTATTTCCCATGAAGTGAAGGGACCAGATGCCATGATCTTCGTTTTTTGAATGTTGAGTTTTAAGCCAACTTTTTCACTCCTTTTCACTTTCATCAAGAGGCTCTTTAGTTCCTCTTTGATTTCTGCTCTAAGGGTGGTGTCATCTGCATATCTGAGGTTATTGATATTTCTCCTGGCGATCTTAATTCCAGCTTGTGCTTCATCCAGCCCGGCATTTCTCATGATGTACTCTGCATATAAATAAGCAAGGTGACAATATACAACCTTAACATACTCCTTTCCCAATTTTGAGCCAGTCCATTGTTCCCTGTCCATTTCTAACTGTGCTTCTTGACCTGCATACAGATTTCTTAGGAGGGAGGTAAGTAAGGTCTTTTCAGTTCAGTTCAGTCGCTCAGTCGTGTCCGACTCTTTGCGACCCCATGAATCGCAGCACACCAGGCCTCCCTGTCCATCACCAACTCCTGGAGTTCACTGAAACTCACCTCCATTGAGTCGGTGATGCCATCCAGCCATCTCATCCTCTGTCGTCCCCTTCTCCTCCTGCTCCCAATCCCTCCCAGCATCAGAGTCTTTTCCAATGAGTCAACTCTTCACATGAGGTGGCCAAAGTACTGGAGTTTCAGCTTTAGCATCATTCCTTCCAAAGAACACCCAGGGCTGATCTCCTTCAGAATGGACTGGTTGGATCTCCTTGCAGTCCAAGGGACTCTCATGAGTCTTCTGCAACACCACAGTTCAGAGGCATGAATTCTTCGGCGCTCAGCTTTCTTCACAGTCCAACTCTCACATCCATACATGACCACTGGAAAAATCATAGCCTTGGCTAGACGGACCTTTGTTGGCAAAGTAATGTCTCTGCTTTTGAATATACTATCTAGGTTGGTCATAACTTTTCTTCCAAGGAGTAAGTGTCTGTTAATTTCATGGCTGCAGCCACCATCTGCAGTGATTTTGGAGCCCCCCAAAATAAAGTCTGACACTGTTTCCACATCTATTTCCCATGAAGTGATGGGACCAGATGCCATGATCTTCGTTTTCTGAATGTTGAGCTTTTAGCAACTTTCAAATATATAGAACAGTATTATTAACTATCAGTTCAGTTCAGTTCAGTTGCTCAGTCGTGTCTGACCCCTTGCGACCCCATGAATCGCAGCATGCCAGGCCTCACTGTCCATCACCAACTCCTGGAGTTCACTCAGACTCACATCCATTGAGTCAGTGATGCCATCCAGCCATCTCATCCTCTGTCGTCCCCTTCTCCTCCTGCCCCCCAATCCCTCCCAGCATCAAAGTCTTTTCCAATGAGTCAACTCTTCACATCAGGTGGCCAAAGTACTGGAGTTTCATCTTTAGCATCATTCCTTCCAAAGAAATCCCAGGGCTGATCTCCTTCAGAATGGACTGGTTGAATCTCCTTGCAGTCCAAGGGACTCTCAAGAGTCTTCTCCAACACCACAGTTCAAAGCATCAATTCTTCGGCACTCAGCCTTCTTCACAGTCCAACTCTCACATCCATACGTGACCACAGGAAAAACCATAGCCTTGACTAGACGGACCTTAGTCAGCAAAGTAATGGCTCTGCTTTTGAATATGTTATCTAGGTTGGTCACAACTTTCCTACCAAGGAGTAAGCGTCTTTTAATTTCAGGCTGCAATCACCATCTGCAGTGATTTTGGAGCCCAGAAAAATAAAGTCTGACAGTATTTCCACTCTTTCCCCATCTATTTCCCATGAAATGATGGGACTGGATGCCATGATCTTCGTTTTCTGAACATTGAGCTTTGAGCCAACTTTTTCACTCTCCTCTTTCACTTTCATCAAGAGGCTTTTTAGTTCCTCTTCACTTTCTGCCATAAGAGTGGTGTCATCTGCATATCTGAGGTTATTAGTCACCAGTAAATTATGTCCTAAAAACGTACTCATTTTATAACTGGAAGTTTACCTGAAAGAATGCCTTTGACCACCTTCATATGTTTCCTGCACCCCCTCACCACTGGCAACCACCAATCTATTCTTTGTTTCTATGAGTTTTTTTTAAAGATGCCATATGAAAATGAGATCAAACAGTATTTGTCTTTCTCTTTCTGACTTATTGTACTTAAATAATGGCCTCAGATTTCACATGTATTGTAGCAAATGGCAGACTTTCCCTTTCTAAGCCTGAATAATCTATTTTGTGTGTGTGTGTCTTTCTGTGTGTATCACAGTTTCTTTATTCGTTCATCGATTGACAGATACTTTGTTTCCCCTGTCTATACCTTTTCTTATGCACTATTCCTTCTTTTGATCTCTTTTTTTCTCTCCCTTTTCAAGTTTGAATTTTTTCCTAACTTTATTGAGGGATAAACAACAAGTAAAAATTGTGTTTATTTGGGCTTCCCTTGTGGCTCAGCTGGTAAAGAATCCACCTGCAATGCGGGAGACCTGAGTTCAATCCCTGGGTCAGGAAGATCCCCTGAAGAAGGGAAAGGCTATCCACTCCAGTATTCTGGCCTGGAGAATTCCAAGGACTGTTTAGTCCATGGGTCGCAAAGAGTTGGACACGACTGAGCAACCTTCACTTTCATTTTCACTTTCAGGATGTAAAACTTGATGTTTTAATGTATGTATACATTATGAAATATCACATGATGAAATATCACCACAATCAAGTTAATTAACATACTGATATAGTTACTTTGTGTGTGTGTGGTGAGCACACTTAGGATCTACCTTAGCGAATTTCAAGTATACAATACAGTATGCTTAACTGTAGTCATAAAGCTGTACACTAGATCTGTAGATCTTACTCATTTTGGATAAGTGAAACTAAGGGGGAAATGGAGAGATGTTAAAGCTTGAATTTTTACGGTGCCAGGAAAAAACACATTCAAGGAGTTTAAGTAAGAAGGTCATTGTCTATATCATTAATTAATCTAATATTTATTTATTACTAATGAAATACCACTCTAACAAGAATGCCAATAACTTTCTAAATAATTTTTAAAATTATGAAAGCCAGTTTGTGTCCTTATAGAGAATTGGGACATAAAAAGAGGTGCCAAAAAATGATGAAAACCACCTGTGATTTCACCATCCAGGTATCTTTCCAGGTTCTTATTCTGTGCGTGTGTATAATTTTTATAAAAATCAGGTAAAATTAGTTTTGTGTTTTACTTTTTTCCTTGAGTATTTTACTATGAATGTATTATAATTTATTTAACTTTTCTGTTTCTAGATACTTAAATTGTTTCAAGTATATAAATGTAATGAATAGTGATTTGTTTTCCTTTTATACATGTAGGTGACTCTTTTGTAGGTATTTATTTTTCTAAAAACTACATTTTAATCTCTATTTATATAGTATACTTCCAAAATTATTATAAAATGTCATCTTGCTTTCAGTTTTGATTTAGGATAAATATAGTTTTTTTAATAACATGCAAATTGAGATTATTGCAAGGAACAAAAAAAGTACATGTTATCAAAGATTATGTGATTTAATATTGGAGCTCCACCTTCTGGTAGATTGGAGAATGGCATTGAAACGTGTTATATCATATAAGAAACAAACTGCCAGTCCAGTTTTGATGCAGGATACAGGATGCTTGGGGCTGGTGCACTGGGATGACCTAGAGGATGGTACGGGGAGGAAGGTGGGAGGGGGGTTCAGGATGGGGAACACGTGTACACCCGTGGATTCATGTTGATGTATGGAAAAACCAATACAATATTGTAGAGTAATTAGCCTCCAATTAAAAGAAATAAATTTAAATTAAAAAATAAATAAGTTAAAAAGATAAAATGGCATAGCATAGATCTTGATTAGTTCTTAGTAGCTATGAAGTTATTTGAATATTACCTGGGTCACCTGCATTGCAGGCAGATTCTTTACCATTTAAGCCACCAGGGAAGCCCCATTTGAATATTACTGTTGCTTAAATTCTTTTAGTCAGCATTAAGGCAATAGATAACAAGAGAATTGTCATAGCTTTAGCTTTTCTTTGTTAACTCTCTGTATAAATGAAAAAAATCAATATTTGCAGTATTTTAACAGGCTTAAAAATGGAAAATGTCACTGTTAAATATAGAAAATGAATAGCCTAAAAGGCAAAGAATAAACTGAAAATAAGTTGAAAAATCAGTAAAATATCTGTGGTGAATGCTGCTGCTGCTGCTGAGTCGCTTCAGTTGTGTCCGACTCTGTGCGACCCCATAGATGGCAGCCCACCAGGCTCCCCCGTCCCTGGGATTCTTCAGGCAAGAACACTTGAGTGGGTTGCCATTTCCTTCTCCAGTGCATGAAAGTGAAAAGTGAAAGTGAAGTTGCTCAGTCGTGTCCGACTCTTCCCAACCCCATGGACTGCAGCCTACCGGGCTTCTCCACCCATGGAATTTTCCAGGCAAGAGTACTGGAGTGGGGTGCTATCGCAGCCACCAGCAAAGATAATTTTTGGGGCAAGTTCAATTAAATCATTAATGAATAGTTATTTAAACTATTTCATAGCATAGATGGTGGAAATTACCTCACTGATTTTTTGAGTCTAGTAAACTGTAATATCAAACTGAACAATAATGTGCCACAACAAAGAAAACTCTGGGTCATTTTCATGTAGCAATATAGTCCTTAAATTAAAAAAAAAATGGCATATGGACTGCAGTAGTATTTAAATAATAATAAGTAATTCTATTTATTTCTACTTAATTCTAGAATATTTCACAACATACCACCCCAATCATAGAGGGTTGTTTTTTTGCGTATATTACATTGAATTTATTTGACATCAGGCAAACAGATCTGCAGTGAAAATGACAGTAGTACTTGTTGGGTTTGTTTTCAGCTTTATGGTGAATAGGAGTCAAACACAGAGTTTGAAAGATATGCCTCAAAAAGACACAAACAGGCAGGGAGTGAGGCAAACAAAAGTTAGGTATTAGAAAAAGCTAATCCTGGTTCCAAATAGAAAAAGGAGTCAAGGCTGTATATTGTCACCCTGCTTATGGATGATTTCCCTGGTGGCTTAGAGGTTAAAGCATCTGCCTGGAATGCGGGAGACCCGGGTTCAATCCCTGTGTCGGGGAGATCCCCTGGAAAAGGAAAATGACAACCCACTCCAGTACTCTTGCCTGGAGAATCCCATGGAGGGAGGAGCCTGGTAGGCTACAGTCCATGGGGTCGCAAAGAGTCGGACACGACTGAGCGACTTCACTTATTTAACTTCTATGCAGAGTACATCATGAGAAATGCTGGGCTGGAAGAAACACAAGCTGGAATCAAGATTGCCGGGAGAAATATCAATAACCTCAGATATGCAGATGACACCACCCTTATGGCAGAAAGTGAAGAGGAACTAAAAAGCCCCTTGATGAAAGTGAAAGAGGAGTGTGAAAAAGTTGCCTTAAAGCTCAACATTCAGAAAACGAAGATCATGGCATCCGGTCCCATCACTTCATGGGAAATAGATGGGGAAACAGTGGAAACAGTGTCAGACTTTATATTTTTGGGCTTCAATATCACTGCAGATGGTGATTGCAGCCATGAAATTAAAAGACGCTTACTCCTTGGAAGAAAAGTTATGACCAGCCTAGATAGTATATTCAAAAGCAGACACATTACTTTGCCAACAAAGGTCCGTCTCGTCAAGGCTATGGTTTTTCCTGTGGTCACGTATGGATGTGAGAGTTGGACTGTGAAGAAAGCTGAGCGCCGAAGAATTGATGCTTTTGAACTGTGGTGTTGGAGAAGACTCTTGAGAGTCCCTTGGACTGCAAGGAGATCCAACCAGTCCATTCTGAAGGAGATCAGCCCTGGGTGTTCTTTGGAAGGAATGATGCTGAAGCTGAAGCTCCAATACTTTAGCCACCTGATGTGAAGAGTTGACTCATTGGAAAAGACTCCAATGCTGGGAGGGATTGGGGGCAGGAGGAGAAGGGGACGACAGAGGATGAGGTGGCTCGATGGCATCACTGGCTTGATGGCATCACCGACTTCATGGATGTGAGTCTGAGTGAACTTCAGGAGTTGGTGATGGTCAGGGAGGCCTGGTTGCTGCTATTCATGGGGTCGCAGGGAGTCGGACATGACTGAGCAACTGAACTGAACTGAACTGATGCCCCAAAAGAATCAGGCCAGGATTCAAGAAAGTGTCTAGTGTTAGGGCCATGTAAGTGTTCTTAGATGACTTAGGGTTTTATATTAACAATCACTAACAAGCTAATAATTCTGTGGACTGGCAGTTTGTGCAAGCGTCAACCAGGTGTTTCTCTTGCTAGCCTAGCTGTGGTCATTCAGGTGGCTTCAGCCTTCTGGTGGCTCGCTGGGAAGGTTGGGTGGCCCAGAGTCTTCTCCCTCACTTGTCTGACAGTTGGTGCTGGCTGTTGGCTGCATCTTTCTCTCCATGTGCTTTCTCATTTTTAAGAGGGCAGCAAGAGGGTGAGAACAGAGACTGTAAAACCTCTGGAAGTCTAGATTTAGAAGTCACACAATGTCCTGCTGCATTTTGTTGGTCAAAGTAAGTCACAAAGTGTCCCAGTTTCAAGGGACAGAGAAAGAGGCTACCTCTTAATAAGAAGGATGATAATATCACATTGTAAAGGGGTGTACATACAGGGATGGGAGGAATTGTTGCAACTGTCTTTGAAAACAATCTACCAAAATCATTAGGTGAGTTAACCTCTGTAAAGCACTGGCACATGGTGTTACATAAATATTTGTCACATAAATAAGGAATGCAAATATATTTCACCATTGAAGCAATCCACTAATTAAAATTTTCTGGAAAAAAAAATCTAGCTCTGAGAAAGGAGCTAAGGAACTAAAGATATGGATATTTTCATATTCATTAAGGTATAAAACCTTAATGAAATATCTCATTAAGGAAATTCAAAGAGAAAGGAAAACCTGCTACTTCCCCAAGTTTTTGAGCTTTCAAAAAGTATGCTGACTTTCAATCAAGATGATGTATTGCATAATTCTCTTTATTACACAGGTCTAGGAAATAGTTGAAAAAATATTTTAAGAAATTACAAAGTACATATACAAGCTTAAAAACAAGAGGAGGAAAAGAGGAGAACACAACTTTAGCTTTCTTAGGTGAACAGACTGGAGAACTGGACCTCATTTCCAGCTGAAAAACTGGAGCTAAACTCATTATGCCACATTACCTGGGCTGCAGCTAGAAATGGAGCCCTGCCTGTGCCTCGCATAGGAAAGAGAAGCACCTGAGTCAGAATAGAGGGGATGCCTGTGCTTCTTGTGGGAGGAGCCTTTGAGATGCTTTGTCTGTAAATGGGCAACATCGCTGACCCTGATACATGGTCTGTGCCTATCCGAGTGGGTCAGGCTGTGGCAAACCCAAGTCCAACAGAAAAAGTTGCATGGAATAAAAATTCCCATGCAAGACAAGAATGCAAAGCAAAATTTCAAAGCCCACAAAGAAATCCATGGTTATGAGGTATTACCATGGCAGTGATTTTTCTTAGGGATAAAATTTCCTTCTGATGACATCCTAAAATTTTTCATTTACTTATTTGGCATGTTATTATTGAGCATCTACTATGTATGAAGTACTGTTCTAGTAGCTGAGAATAAACAGTGCAAAATCTCTCTTCATAGAGTTTAGATTCTAGTGGGAATGCTATGAGCAAAGAAATAGTTGAGGAATAATCTGGGTAGAAGAGCAGAGTGTTAGAGCTAGACAGATTGATGGCTGGGTCAGAGATTCAGGACCCTCTGAACCCCTGAATCTTGTCCTACTCCAGATGCTTCTCCACTTAAAATCCTAAACACCAATCATTTTTTCTTTCTTGTTCAACTATACAAATAAAATGAAGATGAAATAAAATGTAAGGAAAAGTGCTTTGTATTCTTGATCTCTTAAAAAGAACAAGCAGGCAGGGTTGAAAACCAGGAGGGTGCAGGTTTATGTTACATAAGGAGAGTAAAGGACCCCCAGGATGGGCCAGAGAAGGAAAAAAATTTTCAGGCAGTTTAGAGATTGCATAGAAGTGGAGTATTTGGGAGTACAATTTAGTCAGTTTTGTAGCATCTGCAAATTTTTCTAGTTTAAAAAAATAGTCAGGCTCTACATTTTTAGAGGTGGCCCAACCTGTGTTTATGAGTTTTCTGTTTCATTCAGACTCAGTCCAGGTATGCATGGGGCAATCACATTTTTAATTATATCTGAACTTGAAGTAGGGTAGACAGAAAGTAGTTGCAATGATAGGAAGCTGCTGTATACTCTTTCTCTTCCCTTGTTAACTCCTTGCTGTAAAGTTTTACATTGGAGGAACGCAGTTTAATTATCTTCCTAACATTGTATTTTTGTGGGGAAAAAAAGCTGAACTTCATTCACCACCATGATGCTTACTACTTTCTCCTGATTCTCCTCTTATGATTGAATCTTCTTAACCGGCAGCTCTTCATTTTTTTTGCGGGGGAAATCAAGTACCTTATTTTGAGAAACAGATTTTTGCATGCAATGTTATTGAATGTGGCCTAATGAAAGAACATCCTTAGGAGCTAAGGGTATGACCCTCTATCTTATTTCCTCTTCCTTTGTTCACATATTTTAATGTTGATTCTCAGGGAGAACCTTGTTGACTGTCCCTTTTTTCCAGTCCCTCTTTCTAAGTGCCTTTACTCCTAGTGCTTCTAGCTGTCTCCTGTAAGATAAACTTCCAGATTAAAATTTCTAGTCCTGACATCATCTCTGAGCTTTAGAACCCTCTGCTGCTGCTGCTGCTTAGTCACTTCAGGCGTGTCCAACTCTGTGCGACCCTATGGACTGCAGCCCGCCAGCCTCCTCTGTCCATGGAATTCTCTAGGCAAGAGTACTGGAGTGGGTTGCCATGCCCTCCTCCAGGGATCTTCCCGACCCAGGGATCGAACCCATGTCTCCTGCATTGCAGGTGGATTCTTTACCAGCTGAGCCACCAGGGAAGCCCTTAAAGCCCTCTGTCCACAGCCAAACCAGCATTCTCACCTGGCTGTTCCGTGTGCAACCTGACGGATACATCCTGTTTGTTCTCAACCTGTAGACTGGTACCATCATCCCCACCAGAGTCTCCCAAGAGGGAAACTTGGATGTTGCCAGTGATTCTCTTTCCTGACCCTCAATGTCCAACCAGTCACCAAATAATTTTGATTCCAGCTTCTGAAGATCTCTCCATCCCCTTTTTTCTATTCTCTTCTACTGTCATTGCCTTAGTTCAAGCCCACAGTCTCTCTCCTGAATTATTCCATGCAGTGTCCAGCTGACTCTGGTCTGACTCTGTCTCCAGATCTCCCTCCGCACTATTGTCTCTAAAATGCAAATCCAATCATGTCACTCCCCTGCTTAAAGTCCTTAGTGGTGTCCCATAACCTCTATGATGAAGGCAGTTCTGCATCTTGACAGTCAAGACCTTTCACGATCAGCTCTCCTAGGCCTGTTGAACACCACCTTTCATTTCATTTTCTTTCCACCCTTACCTCTTCTGGGCACCCTCCGTATCATAGTCCCATCAGTATGTGAGTATTTGTAGATCTCTGAACAAGCTGGGGGCCCTTTCACACCCTTGGGCTTTTACACATCCTGTTCTCGTTGCCTGGAATCTGAGCCCCATCCACACTTAGCAGTTTTGCAATTTCTTTGATAATTTTCAGGACTCATCTCCTCTGAGATGCTTTCCGTCTCTCAGGTAGCTCATAGGCCTCTCATCTCTGCTGGCTCTCATCTTGCACATCATTTTATAATTTTAGATGTATTGCATTGTAATGATTTCTTTACCCTGTGAGTCTGACAACCTCTTGAGGGCAGAGACTATGTCCACCCACCCTTTTTATGCCCTAGGACCAGGCACCATGCAGGAGTTCAGTAAATTTGACATTGAATTGAATAGCTAGTCCTGTAAGATAAAAGTTTCATGGTAGGTACCTTATATAATGTTGAAGTACCGCTGGCTCCCTCAGTTAACCCCCATAAGAGCAAACCCAGTTTCTCTCTAGCCCTATCTATCACCGTTGGCACAAGAACAAATAGCAGGATAATAGACTAATTCGTAAACTCCAATAAACCATTCTGTGTGTTGCTGATAGGACAACCTGCCTTTTCTTGTTTCATCTTACGGGTGTTGTCAGAGCTAAATATTATGCAGTTGAGGAGAAATCACTTCAAATAGGTGGAGAGATAAGTCTTGATAATTTTAGTGAAGGATTTATTACTTGAAGTATACAAAACTACTGTGAAATGTTAGCAAATAACTGGGCCTCAGGGGTGATAATTACTTTCATTCTACAATTGCAGATGATGTAAAATAAAGGAAAAATAAATGGAAGTTTTAGATACTAACATAAGATAAATAGGAAGCAGGGCTAGATAAAACCATCTGAATCATTTTCTGTCCTCTAAAAGTAATGGTGAGAGGTGGTGATATAGTATTTTGGACTGTGAGCCAACGACTCTTGGCATGTCTGCTTGACAAAATTCCCCAGTAGGGCATACCACTCAAGTTTATCAGCCTTTTAATCCATCCCTGAAATCCCACCTTTGAAGGCTTTTAAAAAGCACTCTGTAACCAATTTGATATAAAATGTTATGGTCTCAACTGAATCTAGCCTGTCTCACCACTCAGTTCACTCATTATGTCTATCTGTCCTAAATATTCTGGAAATCTAGGAGCATCCTTTAAAAAAAAACCAGCTCACAGATACAGTCTCTTTTTGGATTTAATAATCAGTTTTTCTTCCCATGTCACACTGGTAGTAAATGGAAGCAGAGCTAGGCTAAATGTGAGTGAAAAGGCTTCTTTGTCAATGTCTTACAGAGAGTTTAAGCTATTTCCTTTAGAAAACTTTTTTTTTAATGAAAAAGGCAGAGAGGAAAGCTAAATGTTTTATATTTTTAGCCATCAGTCACAGGGATGCTGTGAACTTTTGATAATTTCTACCCACACATGTAAGTATTCTATTCAGGGAGACTGTGAAGTCATTGTTGAAGTACTGCAGGAGCCCTCGCATTAGCAGCCTGGAAGTTTCTATCCTTGTAGGAGGAAAATTATAGTGAGAAGGAAGCATCTGTTACGTCCTCACCCTCCCATTCTCTCCGCCCCCGACTCCTTTCCTGTTAACTCCTCTCTGGTAGGTTCTTCTTGTCAATTAGTTACTGAAAGTCTCTGCCTCCAACAGAAACCCCAAGTTCCCTCCCCAGGATATTCTCAGGAAAACCAAAAAAAAAAAAAAAAAGGCAGCAGAACTCAGAATCAGACGCTTGCAGGCTGAAGGGTCTCGCCGACTGTACTAGGAAGGTGCTCTCTACTCTACTTCCTGTTCCTCAAGCAAGTTAGTTTCCCCAGTGTGTTTGTTGACATTTATTTTCTTCTTTGTTACTTTTCCTTCCCTTCCTTTACACTGTCAGTCAGTTAACTACTGAACTCCTATTTCAGAGTTAAATACCACCCAGAGAATTTCCCGGCTCATCCTGAACAAGTTGGTCCTTGGTCTCTTCCAAGGCACAGCTGAATCTACTCTCTTGTGATAGGCTGAGGCCACAAGTACCAAGAAACAACACTTTGTTCCTGTTGACTTGCCTTCTCCTCACATGTGATCCTTTTCTCTTTTCTTCCTTGGGTAGTTTTCTGGGTAGATTTTCTTTAGGACCTACTGATATTCATGGTCATTTAATTGCATCTGAGTGATTTTTACTTACATGTTGGCAATTTTGACTGCTTACCAGGCATGATAAATGAAGTGTTTGGGGATGCTGAGGGTTTTTGACATTACTGAATATTTGGGGGCTTTGTTCTGAGATGTAATTAAATCACTTGGAAATCATTAATCCTTGTTGTTTAGTTGCTAAGTTGTGTCGACCTCTTCTGCAACCCCATGGAATGTAGCCTGCCAGGCTCTTCTGTCCATGGGATTTTTCTAGGCAAGAATACTGGAGTGGGTTGCTATTTCCTTTTCCAGGGGATCTTCCTGACCCAGGGATCAAACCTGAGTCTCCAGCCTTGGCAGGTGCATTCTTTACCACTGAGCCACCTGGGATGCCCAATATATCATTCTTTAGACCTTTAGAACCTGGCTTTTAATGTTTAAACAGTCTTTAGTCAAAGGCTAACTTGGCCCCACTATTGAAGGTTTCCCTGGTGATTCAGTTGGTAAAGAATCTGCCTGCCATGCAGGAGACCTGGGTTCGATCCCTGGGTTGGGAAGATCTCCTGGAGGAAGGTGTGGCTACCCACTCCAGTATTCTTGCCTGATGAACCCCCATGGACAGAGGAGCCTGGTGGGCTACAGTCCATGAGGTCACAAAGAGTCGGCCACAACTGAGTGAATAAGCACAGCACATAGAGGCAATACCTGTTGGAGGACTTCCCTTGATGCCGGTCTATAGGAGGTCTTTCCACTCTGGCTGGAAGTGGGACAGGGCTGGGGTGTAGGGGAAGCGTACGATCTATTTCTGGCTGTGTGTAAACTCGGAATTATTCCGCCTTCTCCGTTCCAGTGGTTGTTTCCTGTCTTCTAGGAATTTCTCCCACACATCCAGGGTGACCCTCTGCAGGAGGGGCAGACCTTGACTGGGGTGCGAGGGCCGGCGTGGGGAAAAGGGAGCTACTTCTTGGCAAAGGAGGGTTTCATGGTGTTGTTTTGGATGATCTTGAAGGCCTGCAAGATCTTGGGAAGGTAGCGTTAGTTCCTTAATAAATGGCTTGACTGGTCTCTTACGAAATCAGTGAGGTGAAGACATTGTGCTTATTTTTTTCTGAGTCATAGATCTTTTAACTGAAATGCAAGTAATAATTTTGTATAG
Organism: Capricornis sumatraensis; assembly: GCF_032405125.1. Lineage (NCBI taxonomy): Eukaryota > Metazoa > Chordata > Mammalia > Artiodactyla > Bovidae > Capricornis > Capricornis sumatraensis. The sequence continues at coordinate 37,717,815 of NC_091081.1, read as the reverse complement.
TGAACTCAAAACTATATTTAATACTGTAAATGAATAGCATAATTTAAAGAAAAAAATTCCCACTTAAATATAATTGGTATCTTTCTCATTCATTTTTGACCAATTTTATTATACCTTTTCAATCTTTGTTTTCTTTTTGCTCAGAGACTCTGATTCTTTGCTCTTATTTATTGACTCACAGAAAGTTCTCTGGGCTTACCTAAGGCTTTGCTCTCTGACTTGGGCACAAGACTGCTTTATGACAAGAGGGATCTCCACTGTTTTGCATCCTTCCTCAGCATCTCAGAGTCCCTGATTCAAGCTACCACCTCTCAGGGAGGAAGTAGCAGGTTCTGTGCACACTGGCACTTCAGATCTTCTTTATTCATGCCTGGTCATTTTCTTTTCTTTTTTTTTTTAAATTGAAGTACAATTACATTACAATGCTGTGTTACTTTCTGCTGTACAACAGAGTGAATCAGCTCTATGTATATACATCTATCCCCTTCCTCTTGAGCCTCCCTCCCACCCTCCCAGGTCACCACAGAGCACCAAGCTGAGCTCCCTGTGGTCTACCATGCCTGGTCATTTTCCATATGCTCTCCCCTCCTACACACAGTCACTCTACACACAGTCCTGACAATCTGACTGATGCTCACTATTATATAGAACAGAATTCCACATTAAAGATATTTTTAAAAAAGTTTTTATTGAATCAATTACAATATTGCTTCTGTTTTATGTCTTCTTTTTTGGCCACATGGCATGTGGGGTCTTAGCTCCCTGACCAGGGATCAAACCTTCATGCCTTAGAAGGTGAGATCTTAACTGTTGGATCACCAGGGAAGTCCCCAGATTAAAGATTTTTGTAATTAAGAACAATAGATCAGTTAAGTTTCTCAGTGTAGCTATTTTTTTAAGGTTTTGATCTGATGCACTTTTAGAATTCTCATTGAAATCTTTTTAACCAGTTTATTACTTTTCTTTCTAGGGTATTTGGATTTTTTTTTTTTTCACAGAAACTCAGATTGCTTTCAGATAGTAGTACTGATTGTTCTGATGTTATATCTTTGCTTGACCTCTGTTATTGTTGGCTTGCTCTCTAGGTTTCTAGGGCAGCTACATTTATCCTCTTCAAAAACCTATGTTAATTCTCAATGGTGAAAAACTGAAAGCATTTGCCCTAAGATCAGGAACAAGACGAGGGTGTCCACTTTCACCACTATTATTCAACATAGTTCTGGAAGTCCTAGCTACAGCAATCAGAAAAGAAAAAGAAATAAAAGGAATCCAGATAGGAAAAGAAGTAAAGCTCTCACTGTTTGCAGATGACATGATACTGTACATAGAAAACCCTAAAGATGGTATCAGAAAATTACTAGAGCTAATCAGTGAATTTAGCAAAGTTGCAGGAAACAAAATCAATACACAGAAATCACTTGCATTTCTATATATTAACAATGAAAAATCAGAAAGCAATTAAGAAATCAATCCCATTCACCATTGCAATGAAAAGAATTAAATATCTAGGAATAAACTTACCTAAGGAGACAAAATAACTGTACACAGAAATTATAAGACACTAATGAAAGAAATCAAAGGTGACATAAACAGATGGAGAGATATTCCATGTTCCTGGGTAGGAAGAATCAATATTATGAAAATGAATATACTACCAAATGCAATCTACAGATTCAATGCAATCCCTATCTAGTTGCCAATGGCATTTTTTGCAGAACTAGAACAAAAAATTTCATAATTCATATCAAAACACAAAAGACCCCAAATAGCCAAAGCAGTCTTGAGAAAGAAGAATGGAGCCAGAGGAATCAAGCTTCCTGACCAGGTTATACTACAAAGCTACAGTCATCAAGAGAGTATGATACTGGTACAAAAACAGAAATATAGACCAATGGAACAAGATAGAAAGCCCAGAAATAAACCCATGCACCTATGGGTACCTTATTTTTGACAAAGGAGGCAAGAATATACAATAGGGCAAAGACAGCCTCTTCAATAAATGGTGCTGGGAAAACTGGACAACTACATGTAAAAGAATGAAATTAGAACACTTTCTAACACCATGCACAAAGATAAACTCAAAATGGATTAAAGACCTAAATGTAAGACCAGAAATTATAAAACTCTTAGAGAAAAACATAGGCAGAACACTCAGTAAGATAAAGCAAAATTCTCTATGACCCACCTCCTAGAGGAATGGAAATAAAAACAAAAACAAGTGGGACTTGATTAGATTTAAATGCTTTTGCACAGCAAAGGGAACAATAAGCAAGGTGAAAAGAGAACCCTTAGAATGGGAGAAAATAATAGCAAATGAAACAACTGACAAAGGATTAATTTCCAAAATATACAAGCAGCTGATACAACTCAATACCAGAAAAACAAACAACCCAATCAAAAAGTGGGAAAAAGACCTAAACAGACATTTCTCCAAAGAAGACATACAGATGGCTAACAAACACATGAAAAGATGCTCAACATCACTCATTATCAGAGAAATGCAAATCAAAACTACAATGAGATATCACCTCATACCAGTCAGAATGGCCCTCATCAAAATGTCTACAAACAATAAATGCTGGAAAGGGTGTGGAGAAAAGGGAACACTCTTGCACTGTTGGTGGGAATGTAAATTGATCCAGTCACTATGGGAGATGGTATGGAGATTCCTTTAAAAACTAGGAATAAAACCACCATATGATCCAGCAATCCTACTCTAGGCATATATCCTGAGGAAACCAGAATCGAAAGAGACACATGTATCCTATTATTCATAGAAGTACTATTTACAATAGCTAGAGCATGGAAACAACCTAGATGTCCATTGACAGATGACTGGATAAAGAAGCTGTGGTATATATATGAAATATACAGTCAGTTCAGTTCAGTTGCTCAGCTGTGTCTGACTCTTTGTGACCCCATAAGCTGCAGCACACCAGGCCTCCCTGTCCATCACCAACTCCCGAAGTCCACCCAAACCCATGTCCATTGAATTGGTGATGCCATCCAACCATCTCATCCTCTGTCGTCTCCTTCTCCACCTGCCCTCAATCTTTCCCAGCATCAGGGTCTTTTCAAATGAGTCAGCTCTTTGCATCAGGTGGCCAAAGTATTGGAGTTTCAGCTTCAAAATCAGTCCTTCCAATGAACACCCAGGACTGATCTCCTTTAGGATGGACTGGTTGGGTCTCCTTGCAGTCCAAGGGACTCTCAAGAGTCTTCTCCAACACCACAGTTCAAAAGCATCAATTCTTTGGTGTTCAACTTTCTTTATACTCCAACTTTCACATCCATACATGACCACTGGAAAAACCATAGGCTTGACTAGACAGACCTTTGTTGACAAAGTAATGTCTCTGCTTTTTAATATGTTGTCTAGGTTGGGCTCAGCCATAAAAAGGAACACATTTGAGTCAATTCTAATGAGGTGGATGAACCTAGAACCTATTATAGAGTGAAGTGAGTCAGAAAGAGAAAGATAGATAAATATCTTTCTTTATTTAAAGAAAGATAAATACCATATCTTTACAGTATTTAAGGAGAAAGATAAATACTGTATTCTAACACATATATAAGGAAAGAGAAAGATAAATACTGTGTTCTAACACATATATACAGAATCTAGAAAAATGGTTCTGAACAATTTATTTACATGGCAGCAGTGGAGAAACAGACATAGAGAATAGACTTATGGACATGGGGAGAGGGGAGGAGAGGGTGAGATGTATGGAAAGAGTAACATGGAAAGTTACATTACCATATGTAAAATACATAGCCAATAGGTATTTGCTGTTTGGCTCAGGAAACTCAAACAGGGGCTCGGTATCAACCTATAGGAGTGGGATGGGGAGGGAGATGGAGGGAATTTCAAAAGGGAGGGGATATATGTATACCTATGGCTGATTCATGTTGAGCTTTGACAGAAAACAGCAAAATTCTGTAAATCAATTATCCTTCAATAAAAAAGAAGTTAATTTTAAAAGCTATGTTTTAAATTCCTTTTATTACCTTCGCAAGATGTAGATTTTCCTTTCTTGTACATTCTAAATATTTTTCCTAACATTATCACTTCTCTGCTAATGAAAACTTAAAAAAATTATTTTTAATTTTCATATTTTCCAGTTTTATTGAGGTATAACTGACAAATAAAAATTGTATATATTTAAGGTACACAATATGATGTTTCAATATATTTTAGCCTTCATTTCACTTATTTCTGTTCGGATCTTTATTATTTCTTTCCTTCTGCTAACTGTAGGATTTGTTTGTTCTTCTTTTCCTAGATACTTGAGGTATAAAGTTAGGTTGTTTATTTGAAATGTTTCTTATTTTATTAGTGTAGGCATTTATTGCCATAAACTCCTTTCTTAGAACTTCTTTTACTGCATCCTGGAAGTTTTGGTATGTTGTGTTTCCATTTTTGTCTCAAGGTATTTTTTGATTTCCCTTTGACTTCTTCCTTAACTCATTGATTATTCAGGAGTATGTTGTTTGATTCTCATATATTTGTGAATTTTCCAATTTTACTCCTATTATTTATTTCTAGTTTTGTACCATTGTTGGGATCAGAAAAAATACTTGCTATGATTTCATCCTTCTTGAATATGTTGAGACTTCTTTTAGGGCTCCAAATCTGATCTGTTCTGGAGAATGTTCCATGTATGCTTGAGATAAGTGTGTAATTTGGTGCTGTCAGATGAAATATCCTGTATCTGTTAGGTTCATTGATATATAGTATTGTTCAAGTCCACTATTTCTTACTAGTTTTCTGTCTGAATGATTTGTTCACTGTTGAAAGTGAGGTATTGAAGTTTGACACTGTTATTGTCACTGTCTCTTTCTCCCTTTGTGCGTGTGTGCATGTTCAGTTGTGTCCAACTCTTTGTGACCCCATGGATTGTAACCCACCAGGCTCCTCTGTCCATGGGATTTTCTAGGCAAGAATACTGGAGTGAGTTGTCATTTCCTCCTCTAGGGGATATTCCTGACCAGGGATCAAACCCCATCTCTCTCTTTTTAAAAAATTTATTTTAATTGGAGGCTAATTACTTTACAATATTGTAGTGGTTTTTGCAATACATTGACATGAATCAGCCATGGGTGTACATATGTTCCCCATCCTGAACCCCCCCTCCCACCTCCCTCCGCATCCCATCCCTCTGGGTCATCCCAGTGCACCAGCCCTGAGCACCCTGTCTCATGCATTGAACCTGGACTGGCTATCGGTTTCACATACGATAATATACATGTTTCAATGCTATTCTCTCCAATCATCCAACCCTCTCCCTCTCCCACAGAGTCCAAAAGACTGTTTTATACATCTGTGTCTCTTTTGCTGTCTCGCATATACGGTTATTGTTATCATCTTTCTAAATTCCATATATATGCGTTAGTATACCGTGTTGGTGTTTTTCTTTCTGACTTACTTCACTCTGTATAATAGGCTCCAGTTTCATCCACCTCATTAGAACTGATTCAAATGTATTCTTTGTAATGGCTGAGTAATGCTCCATTGTGTATATGTTCCACAGCTTTCTTATCCATTCATCTGCTGATGGAACCCCATCTCTTATGTCTCCTGCATTGAGTGGGTGGATTCTTTACCAACTGCGCCTTCTGGGAAGTCTGTTAGTTTTGTTAATATTTGCTTTATATATTTAGTTGTTCCAGTGTCAAGGGCATATATATATATATACTTAAAATTGTTATTTTCTCTGATAATTTGACCCCTTTATCGTTATATAATGACCTCCTTTGTCTCCTATTAACATTTTTGGACATAAAGTCTATTTTGTTTGATATAAGGATAGTCACCCCTGCTTTCTTTTGGTTACCATTTCCATGCAATATCTTTTTATCTACTCATTGTTGGCATATAAATAACCAGAAGGCTGAGCTCAGTGGAATCCTTACAGAAGCAGGGATCCTTACAATCTCGCTTCAATAGGAGAAGCTTGTAACCAGTTAATGCAGCCAGAGATTCTGGGTGTCTAGCTGGTGGGTCTTAGAGTGGGCTTAATGCTGGAGTTCTAGGATGGGCTTGTCTGGTTCTTGCATCAGTGAGTGGGTTGGCCTGTGCTGGGGTAGTCCTGGTGACTGAGTCTGTAGGGACCAGCATCAAGCCTGGGTACATGGAGATGAGCCTGATTCTGAGTCTGTGGGGGCCAGCTTGCTGCCAAAGTCCACCAAGGTTGGCCTGGTGTCTGGATCCACAGGGGGAGGGCTGGTGCATGGGCCAAGGGAGCAGGCCTGGAGCTAATGTGGGTAGGCAAGCCTGGTTCCTGGGTCCACACCTGGAGCGTGAGGTTGTGGGGGGCTGGCCTGTTGTTTGGGCAGTCCTGGAGTCTGGGTCCATAGGGGATGGCTCAAAGCTGGAGTAGGCTGGGAACTTGGGTCTACAGGGACTGGCTGGGATTCTGGGGCTGCTGGGATTCACTGGGGGAGGGTCTAGAGCTAGACTCTGCAGCAAAGTTGGGTGCTGACTTCACTGTCCTTCCTCTTGGAGGAGAGTATCCCTTTCTGTGCTGCGTTGTGCAGGCCTGGAGGAAACGTGACACGGGAGTGTGGCACTGTCCTTCCATCCTTGTCACTGTGTCTTTTCTATGTCTGTGGTCTCTCCAGGTGCTGTAATCTCTTCTCACTTCTTGTGAAAGTAGCTTTGACCATGGGTGGTGGTTTAAGTTGATGTTTCTGTTGGGGAAGTACTCTGATGTCTTCAGTACTCTGAAGACGCTTTCACTTATGGAAAGTCTTTAGCCAGTGTCTAATCCATGATAAAGTACTTTCCAGCCCTGAAGGAACCTGAATTTGGCAAATTTCTACCTCTCTGTATAACGATTTGTAAAGAAGCAGAGAAATAAATATTCTTATGGAGCTTATCTACACTGTGACTTCTTTTTCACTCAGTAACTCTAAGGTACTCCACAGTAGGGTCTAGAATCCAGGTGAGCATATAAAGAAAGAGAATATTTCTCAAGTCACTTTGTTCTTTAGGACATTTGTTTCTCTGGTGGAAGTAGTTGTGTAGTTTATAGTGTCCAGTAGCTGAATATGAAAGGAATATTTGGTTGAAGCCAATCAGAATGAACTTCTGGGATACAAAAATAATTCTGAAATTTCTTAATAACTGTACCTACTATTAAAATTAAAATTTCATAATAAATGTGCTTACTATTATCTTTATCATAAAGCACTTTGGTAATGAAAATTAAAATCTTTGACATTAACATGCAGGATAACCATTTATCTGCTGCTAAATTCCTTTTGTAGTTTCATTGGTGATATGTAAATAGACTCACATCCAAGTGAGACTGGCTCAGTTCAGTTCAGTCGCTCAGTCTTGTCCTACTCTTTGTGACCCCATGGACTGCAGCACACCAGGCCTCCCCGTCCATCACCAACTCCTGGAGTTTACTCAGACTCATGTCCATTGAGTCAGTGATGCCATTCACCCATCTCATCCTCTGTCGTTCCCTTCTCCTCCCGCCTTCAATCTTTCCCAGCATCAGGGTCTTTTCAAATGAATCAGTTCTTCACATCAGGTGGCCAAAGTTTCAGCTTCATTATCAGTCCCTCCAATGAATATTCAGGACCGATTTCCTTTAGGATGGACTGGTTGGATCTCCTTGCTGTCCAAGGGACTCTCAAGAGTCTTCTCCAATGCCACAGTTCAAAAGCATCAATTCTTCGGTGCTCAGCTCTCTTTATAGTCCAATTCTTATATCCATACATGACCACAGGAAAAACCATAGCTTTGACTAGACAGACCTTTATTAGCAAAGTAATGTCTCTGCTTTTTAATAAGCTGTCTAAGTTGGTCATAAGTTTTCTTCCAAGGACCAAATGTCTTTTAATTTTATGGCTGCAGTCACCATCTGCAGTGATTTTGGAGCCCCTCAAAATAAAGTCTTTCACGTCCAAGTGAGGCTGATAGAAGAGAAGAAATAATTTTGTAATTTCATTATTTTCTAGTACTTTCTTTCCTTTCCTTTTTTCCTCCATGTTTCTTATATTATTTATGATGTCTGGGCCAGAAATGATTAGTCATGTAGGTTATATGTGACTTTGCAATTTTTTCCTCCATATGTAATTCTGAGGTTACAAAATTGTTCTGCTCCAAGTTTATTTTTACAAGAGGTGAAGAATTCTAAAAAGCACTTTTTGTTAAGATACTGATGAGTTAAGTAACATTTTTAAAAGTGTAAATTAAGTATGCTTCTTAAAGTGTATGTTTTGTGTTATTCATGCTGATATACCAGAAGATTAGATTATATCTGATGTCTATGCTTAGTCATTCTTTATTAAAGTTTTATAAATATTTGTTGGCTCAAAAATAGATATATTCTTACTAAATCAATTGTTAATATACTTTCTTAATATTTACATTAACTAAAGATCAATTTCCTTATCAGTTTTGATGTCTGAACAGTATGATTATTTTCATGCATAAAATTAACAGCCTACTTAATTTTCATTAATTACTGCAAAATTTTATTCTTGTAGTACTGTGCATTTTTGATTCAAGTAGGTAGAATTTCAACATATAAGTCGTATATTTTCATTTTGATTTATATCTAAAAAGCTTATCTATACTTGAAAGTAAATACACAGATAATAACGATAAAACAGAATGACATGCCTTGTAGCTATTACTGATGTTGTCATGATGACTAGATATATTAACCTATGTCATCTTGTGATCATTGACCAGGCACAAATTCAGGGATAACTGAAATGCTGCTCAAGTGAGCATTTGGCTCTTCAAACTTCCAAAGCCTGCAGCCAGAGCTGAAGCCAACAAGCAGATTTTTGGCTGAATAGCAAGGATGATTGGTGCATCTCTACAATTTTCAGATTGCAAATCATGTATCTGAATCAGGTTGTTCAGCATGAAATACTCTGATTGCATTTGTTAAGTAAGCCAGAAATAATTTTCACTTTCTTTGGAATAAAGAGATAGAGCAATCTGTTTTCTAAAGGAAACACTAGCAATAGTTTCTGGGTTAGGCAGTGCACGCATTTAAATACATAGTCAAGTTGAAAGATTGAGTGCTTTTACCTGCTTCCTTTGACAACTAGCATAATTAAATGCAAAGTGACTTTGAAGAACTGATCTTATCCTTTCCATGACATAACATAAAACTTAAAACAATTTCTAGTCAGAAGACTTAGTGTGACTTTAAAAATCAGAGTTACTACAGTTAGATATATGGTCTCCTTGTCAATTAGAAAAATGCCTTTAAGAATATAAACATTTACCTTAATAAAGTCCCACTGTTAGACTGGAATTACTTATTGAAATACAGTAAAAATTCTTCTACTGTCATTATAATCAGCACGTGGGTATAAATGACCAAAGTAACAATGACAAATAAAAGTATGTTTTAATTTTTTTGCATTTTAATTAAGTACAGTATTTAGATAGTGCTATAGTTATTAATGTTAAGAATAAAAATAACATCTGCCCATGTTATTTAAAATAACTTAAAAGATAAACATCTATCCATCATAAGTTTTAAGGTTCTTCATCATAAGGTTCTTATTAGGCATTCAGTGGATATGTTGGGCAGGCAGGTGAATATGTGGGTCTGGAAATCAGGAGAAAGATCTGGAGAGGGTGATATAAATTTGAGAATCATTCTGTGAAACTGAAGGAGAAAATATATGTAGAGAACTGACCTGAGAACAAGCCCGTGGGTCTTCTACCATTTAGGGATCCAGGAGTCCAGCAAAAGAGAATGAGAAAGAGTGGCCAATGAATAAGATGACTAGCAGATCAAATTAGGCATCAGAGGAGCTTCCCTGGTGGCTCAGATGAAAAGATCCCCTGGAGAAGGAAATGGCAACCCACTCCAGTATTCTTGCCTGGAAAATCCCATGGACAGAGGAGCCCGGCGAGCTACAGTCAGTCCATGGAGTTGCAGAGCCGGACACGACTAACAGACTAACACTTTCATTTTCACTTTTAAGCATCAGAGACGCCTAGAGAGGGAGTGATCAATTCTGTTAACTCTCACTGAGAAGTCAGGTCAGTTGAATACTAGGAACTCAACATTGACTTTAACAAGATGAAATCATCAGGGTAGTTGTTAGTTGAAGTCATTGCATTGGGATGAATGAGACAAAACCCATATTTCCTAGTTGGAGTAGGTTGAGGGAAAAATGGGAGGTTTGGAAAGTGGAGAAACTTCTTTGAAGAGGTTTTGTTTTGAATAAATGCAGGTTAGAGGAGATTGTAGGATTGTGTCTTAGAAGTGGGGTTGAATTTAGGAGCAGAGTTGCTTCTGTTCTATCAGAGGAGAAAGTCAAGCGCATGCAGAAAGACTGGTGAAATTATAAGGGTGATTATGAGGTGTGGTTAGCAGTGGCTTGGTGATTTAAAGGAAGACTAAGTTAGATATAAAGATCTTAGAGAGAAGGAAAGTGAATTACTAGGAAAATGCAGAAGAATTTTTTGGCAGTTTCAACCTGTTTGAGATTTGTGGGCAGAAATCTGAAGTGAGTTCAGTCAGCATGGTTGTGTGAATCTCCAGCACTATTTGGCTACTCAGATTTAAGCAGATGACTATAAACCCATCAAATTCAACCACTACAAGGAGGGAGCTCCCAATACACTACTTGCTGGTTATCAGTGGCTTAGGATCTGATTGGAGATGTCATGATGTCTCTGATGATGGCTGGGCAGACAGAACCATTGCTAAATTGGTAAGCACTTAGCACAGAGGTCAGCAAACCCCATGATGGTGCAGTGATATAAATGAAGTGGTCTGAATTAGGACAGTAGGGAGTGGATATTCTGTTGCAGACTGGAGAGGTCAGACTCTAAGGACCAGCTGCTTCTTAGCTTAGCCCGTCATTGCCATGTGCGTATGAGAGGCTAGCAGATCAGATCTTGATATTATTCAAGAGAAGCTGAAAATATGGATTTTCACTAGAAATGCTCTTATTTTAGAAAGAGCATTTTTCCATCTGCATGCCATGGGGGAAAAAACAGTCAATGGGCCATGAGTTTTCAATCTTTGTTATGGTATAACTTTCAACTCCTCTGTGGATTAATCCTAATCAAACATTACATCTTATAAAGCTGTTATAGAGTGATTTCATATACACTGTTTCCTTTAATCCTTAAGAAAATCTAATTTGGTAAATATTACTATCTTTGTTTAAGAAACAAAGGAACCAAGGCTTGGGACCTGGTGCCCTTAGGACTTTATGAGAGCTCCTGTATGCTAAGTTCTGCCCTTCCTTTTCTTTTTCTCTCTTCATGTGTTTTTGTTCAGCAGAACTAGCATTGCTTCCTTGAACTTGCCAGTATGTTCTTGCTACACTGCCCGAGTGGTTCCCTCTGCTTTGAATCCTTTCCTCTCGACTCAGTTTCCCTACTTTGATTACTTCTTCTCTACTTCTACCCATGTTTTGAGGCTAAGTATAAATGTCTCCCGGAGAAGGCAATGGCACCCCACTCCAGTACTCTTGCCTGGAAAATCCCATGGACGGAGGAGCCTGGTAGGCTGCAGTCCATGGGGTTGCTAAGAGTCGGACACGACTGAGAGACTTCACTTTCACTTTTCACTTTCATGCATCGGAGGAGGAAATGGCAACCCACTCCAGTGTTCTTGCCTGGAGAATCCCAGGGACGGGGGAGCCTGGTGGGCTGCCGTCTATGGGGTTGCACAGAGTCGGACCCAACTGAACGGCTTAGCAGCAGCAGCAGCAGCAGCATAAATATCTCCTCCCTTGAATGAGTGCCATCCATTGACTTTGTGCTCTCTTCTCTGTTAGTAGTGTATGGATCATGTTTTTGCTGGGATTTTAGATGCACGTGTGTGTCTCCTTAACCAAGCTTTTGAGGTCAGGAAGCAAGTCTTATTGCTCTTTATAACACCCTAAGAGGTCTGCGTGCCAGCTCTCTGGGGTCCCTCCTTCAAACTTCTGGTTGTAATACTTCCAGCCTCCTCCTTTTGTCCTCCCACCCTAGGGATGGTCACCGTTCCTTGCAGTTACATCTCTGTTTCACCTCAGTGTTGTCCCTCTGGTATTTCTAATTCCCCACTGCCTGGTTGACTATTCTTTATATTAAATTCTCTTCACTAAAAATAACTAGTATATTTGTTTCCTGACTGGACTCTGGCTTCTATAAGTACCAATACCAGGCCGACTTTATTACTTCTTTTATACTTTAATTTTACATGAGTTTTGGCTTCTTTAGTTCTTCTCAACCAGTGGGGGGTGACTACTGGTGGGATGCTAGGTTGGCATGACATTTGCTAAGAATTTAAAGTAGAATTCACTCCCAACAATACTCCAGCAATTTGTGTCTCTGTGAGGTGTTCTATATATGTAAACTTGTATATTGTCCCTGGAGAAGGAAATGGCAACCCACTCCAGTATTCTTATTCTTGCCTGGAGAATCCCATGGACAGAGCAGCCTGGTGGGCTATAGTCCCATGGGGTCACAATGAGTTGAATATGACTGAGCAACTAACATATATACATACATATATGTGTATATATTGCATGTGTGCTCAGCCACTTCAGTCCTGTCTGACTCTTTGCAACTGTATGGACTGTAGCCCACCAGGCTCCTCTGTCGGTGGGATTCTCCAGGCAAGAATACCGGAGTGGGTTGCTATACCTCCTCCAGGAGATCTTCCCGACCCAGGGATCAAACCCATGTCTTCTGCATTACAGGTGGATTCTTTACTGCTGAGCCAGCAGGGATGCCCCTGTATATTGTATACCATAATACAATACATTTGAACAAAAATGCCTTAGGAATGAGTAGGCTTTTATTTCTTTTCCAGCCTAACTCCATGAAATTTGCAAAGAATCACTTTCTAAAGGGCATAGATTCTAAAGGACATGGTTTTTCATGTTTCATTTATCTATAAAAAACAGTTTAAAGAATCTCTTGCTGCATTTTCATATGGAAAACACCAAACTAGCCCAAACCAAAAAATTGTATTTCATCATGTGATTGAAATAGAACATCCTATCAAATTGACTTTTTCAACCTAAAGTTGTGTAAAAATGCTAAGCTGGCTCCTTCAAAATGATCAATTCACTTCACCTAGGAAACAGCTCTTCTTGAGTGCACAATTGTTGGTTATGAACAAAGCTTCTAATTACTCCTGAAAGAATCTCTGAAGAGCTAAGATCAATGAATTGCATGAGCATTCTTCATCATCTTCTCTTTGCCGCAGGAAAAAATAAAAGTAGTTTTCCCCCTCTTTCCCCCAAGCACTCTCTCTGATAAGGCCCTCCCTCTCTCACCCCCACTGTTTAATTCTAAAGCAGACACTGAAGAAGAACCTGTGGACTAAGGACAAGGCAGGTTTGGCTCTGCTTCAGCACCAGTTCTGTCAGTAAATGTGGGTTATGGCTGCAGCATCTTGAAATGACTTCTGTGCCCATGTTCTCATCTTCCAAGGATTTCTGAAGTGTGCTTTCTTTCAGGTGCCATGTAGGCTGGGCCTGTTGTTTCCTGACAGCCGGTTGGGGCTGGAGCAATTATCGATCTTCCCAGAGAATGAACAGTGGCGCTGGGATGGACGGGAGAGGGAAAGGGAGAGAGGCCTGTGTTGGGTAAGAAGGGAAGGGGCAAAAGTGAATGTTTCCAACTTGTCTTTTGGTTATTTTGAACCATCCCCTCTTCTGGCTAATATTCAGGGTATGCCCAGCTTGAGAGAAATGTGTGTAATTCAGAGCCTCCCCCTGAGACCCGGAAGGGCCACACTGCTATTTACAGAGAAGCAAGGCTTTTGAATGAGGTGATCTTTTTTCAAGGCTTTAAGATGTCAATTTAGAAAAAAAAAAGTGCCTTGAACACTTTCTGTAGTTTTGACATTCTATTATTTTCCTCAGAAGAGGTTGACAGTGCTGAATATGGTCACCGGATGGGCTGTCTTTATTCAGTGGAAGGTTGTGGACTTTGTGGACTGGGACCTAGCTAACCTCTGCCATTTTGTCTCTATTTATATGTTTCCAATAATTTCCTGTTTATTCTGATTCAAGTTTGAGTCTGGTTTTCTTAGTAATCACTTTCTCATGACTGCTCTTTCAGGGTTTTTATTGGTGGTGTTGATGCCTGAATCCCAACCTCCGCCTCTGAGCGTTTCCCTGAGTGCTACTTTTAACCCCTATGGCTTTCTGAACACTTCTGCTCGTGTGTCCCATCACTGCTTCACACTGAGAACAGTCAACATACCTCTTCACGAAGACCCATCTCTGCCCGCTGCCCCTGTGTCTGCGAATGGCGTCGTGATCACCAGGCCAGGCTCGCCTTTCCCCCACCACTGTGTTCAGTTGTTCACTTAGTCCTTAGTCTTCTCTAGTTATCTCCAGGCTCTTCCTTCACTGTTCTCACTAGTGCCCTCTTGTTGCTTAGATTGTTGCAGCGTCTTCTTAACTGGTTTTTTAACTTCTGGTTTATTTTTCTTCATTCAGTTCTGCATTCCACTTCAAATTGGTCTTCTCAAACACAGCTTTCATTGCTTTTCCCCCCAATTCCAAAAATACCAGTTCCCCTTTTTCTGCAAGATCCCTTATCTGGCTTTTAAGTTCCTCTCCAGTCCATCAACCCTTTCATATTCACCTCGAAACCGCTCACTCCTCAACATGAAATCTCTGTCCATTTAGACCAGTCGATTTTGTGGTGGCGGGGGTGGGGGGAGTCCAGATGTGATTGAGAGTCTGTTTATACTTGTGTGTGTGTCTATGCATTCTTTCCAAAAATCTGAACGAAAGCAATAACCAAATCCCTCACACGAACAAAAATAACATTAAACAGTCAGAAATTTGCATGAACTTTAGGGATCCATGAATTTCCAAAGGTTCTATTGAGAAGTCCATTCTAGGAGTTGAGTCCCTCAATATGGGCCTCAATAAGTCCTTATCATCTCTTCCCTCTTCTCTTTTAAGTCATTTCTCCTAATTGCACCAGCAACCTCCTTGTCACCCAGCTGGAAACCATGTCATTCTTTTTGACTCATCCTTCTCTCTCACCTGTTACCTCAACCAACTGCTGAATCCTGGTTTATCTACTCTGCAGCATCTTTCATGTTCTTCACCTCCTGGTTGTTCATTTGATGTCTTTCAAAGCCTTATTTTTCTACTTTAATTTTTTTTTAACAGGATTCTTAACTCATCTTGGTATCTGTAGATAAATGTCCTCTCTACTCTCGTTTTCCATACCACACACTGTTTTCACTCCCCCACCCCTGCCACACCAGACCTCAGCTCAAGCTCTATAGCTTGCTCTTCGTTGAATCCCTGGTGCTTGCAGAACCAAGTCCACAGTCCTGGGATTCAAGTTTTTCCACAGCCTGAGCCTGTCCTAATGCTCTTGTCCTATCTCCTACCACATTCCTGGTCCAGCTGAGCAACAGGCATAATTTCTGGAACATACCCTACATATATTGGACTTCCCTGGTGGTTCAGATGGTAAAGAATCTGCCTGCAATGCAGGAGATCCAGGTTTGATCCCTGGGTTGGGAAGATTCCTTGGAGAAGGGAATGGCAACCCACTCCAAGATTCTTGCCTGGAAAATCCTATGGACAGAGGAGCCTGGCAAGCTATGGTCCATGGCATCACAAAGAGCTGGACACGACTAAGTGACTAACACATGCCCTATATATTTGCTTGTACTTTTTCCTCTGAATGGGATTTCCTTTTTCCCATTTGAGCCTGACATAGTGCTACCCATTCTTCTAGGTCCAACTCTAATATCACCTCATCCTTAAAGCTTTCTGTCACTTTCTCCTCTGAATATTAACACTCTGTTAAGTGTGGCGAATATAGCATTTGCTGCATTTAAGAGTTGTAAAGACTATATAGAGATCTTATTATCTAAGCTAGATTTTAAGCTACCAGAGGGCAGAGCCCTACCTTAATCATCTATATGTGTCCCCAAGCTTTGTTATAGCACCTTGCACATATTCACTGGATGTGTGAACATTGTCCTGCTTTGTAGCTCTCTTCTTGCTGATCAGTTTTCCTGGAACCACTCTTGCTTTTTATCCACTCTGGGTCTCCA
This sequence comes from Capricornis sumatraensis, assembly GCF_032405125.1. Lineage (NCBI taxonomy): Eukaryota > Metazoa > Chordata > Mammalia > Artiodactyla > Bovidae > Capricornis > Capricornis sumatraensis. Next base: position 37,701,781 of record NC_091081.1, on the reverse strand, counting down.
GTCACTCAAGGACCTTCAAGGATCCACTATGATTCTCCTTTATTTCAGACATTTTCTCCTTAACTATAGTAATCTTCTTATCTGTGAATATGTATATACTTTAAGAATTTCACAAATTGCTACTTTATCATTTTAAATGTTTACTTGAGGGATAATGGGAGTGGTGAGCTGGGAGGTCACAGTTTGAATTCAAAGGGGATTCAGTTATGTACACATAAATCCTGTGGAGATTGGGGAGTGGATATGATCATACCAGAGGTCTATTTACATGAGAACTGAAGTTCTTTTGATAATTTAGTTGGAGAAAAAGGAGATACTGAGCTTGACCCAGTAAGAAAGGTTTATTTGTCAAGGGATTCAGCCAGATTATAGCTTGGGTGTTATTTTAAGACACTGTGTGGTTCTATAAGGACTTGATCCTAGAGGGGTTCATTGGAGCTGTGGAGTCTGGCAGGATAAATGCATTGTGAGCCACCTCTTGGCAACTTCTTAAATAACAAAGGGGGATGTTATCAAGGACTGGGGTCCTGTTGAAGCAGGTGGGAAAATCAGCAAAATTTGAGATATTACTCTTTGCATGCTCTTTGTATGACCTCTAATAGGTTAATGAAGCCTGAGAAAGTCAGGTTGTGTTTGTCTTTCCACCAACACAGCACAGTTCCTCAGCAAGAGGAGATCAATATATTCCTTCCTTTCTGTCACAGTGGTGTGAGTCTGGTTCTGGCTCTCACCATTTCTCATCATCCAGATGACCAGAGTAGTCTGTTTCCTGGTCTCCAGTCTTACATTCATGCTTGTCACTGGTGCCAGAGTTCTCTTTGAATGAGGAGCAACTACTCCCAAATCAGCAGATGGCACCTGCACTGACCTCTTTGTCTCCCCAAATTACCTTTGAAATGACAGAGGAAATATGTGGTACAAACAAACCCGTCATAGGAACGACCACAGGAAGAGAAGAAATGTCAGAAGAGATGTTGAGGAATTTCTGGAACATATAAGGCAATCCATTCAGAAATGAGACACTCATGATACAACACAAAGGAAGGAAGGGAGTCCTAGAAAATTGTAACTAAGGAGGGATTTTCTAAAAAAGGTTGCTTTTTTTTTTAAGGATAAAAATGAAAAGTCACAATGAATTTGCTTGGTTTACAATGTGCTGTTTTGAAAAAAAAAATGCATCAGAGATAATTTTGTATTGGTCATCGTAACCTGGTCACATAAAATATTTTGAGTACTAGTAGTACACTTTACCTCCTTAAGTAAAGTAAAGCAGCTGAGCTAATAATATAAATCAAACTCCTATTTTTCCATGTGGGTCTTAGAGGTCAGTGTGCCGATGAAAGCCAGCATCCATTCTGATATGAGTGGAGCTTGGGGAGTTGACCCTTCTCTGTAGAAAAGGACTGAGTGTTTGCGCCAGTGGAGCTTGCTGTCTTGGTTGATGTCTTAGGGTTCAACCCAACCCCTCAGCCTTTTACCAGCTGAGGAGAGAGATGTCTGGACTCTGAGGGTGCCCTGCCACAGGGATCAAAGATTAGAGGAAAGGGGTAAAAGTCGCATTTTGTTTTCAGTCCTCCATACAGTGGAGCTAGTGGTAAAGAACTTGCCTGCCAGTGCAGGAGACTGAAGGGACTTGGGCTTAATCCCTGCGTTGGGAAGATTCCCTGGAGAAGGGCATGGCAATCCACTCCAGAATTCTTACCTGGGAAATTCCTTGGCCGGCTACACGTCCATAGCATTGCAAAGAGTCGGACACCACTGACATGACGTAGCACACACATATACTTTGCAAGGAGCCCCCTTTAACTTTATTTGTATGGTGAATAATATTTTATGACATGTATTAGTGGAAGCATTTAAATTAAGTAAATCAAGCATTGTACAAAGTAGTCAATATAATTTCAAGATATATAACCTCATCTACTTAGTGGAGGTTTTGACTGTAATACACTATTGCATTGTGCTTTCTGTACCTAACATTTGATCATATGCATTTTCCTACATCACAGTGTGTAACTGTGTAGTCTGACACACCTTCTCAGCCATGTACACTCAAATATGGGGGGAAAAGAAAGTTTCTCAAAAGCTCATGAGAATATCAGTAATTTTATTCTTCATACTATATACTTTTCAGTATTTTCTGCATTATTTTCCAATCAGGAATAAAACAAAACAATTTTTACAATAAAAGAATCCATTTTCTTATGAATTTAGATGATGTTTTTTTCCTTCTACATTTCTGCATTTACAGTTTTTTCTAAAATAGCATCTTATATTATGGAAAAACCTTATTTTTTTTAGAGAAAAATATAGTTTATTGTTGAAATTTCATTCTCATGAGTATAGGTGATTTTTTTCTCACCTTTAAACTGAGATAACAGTGACTTTTATACTTTACTACACTTTACAAATTTTCTAAAATAGCATCTAGTAGTTTCCATGGATACAAACTTTTTTAAAAAAAGAAAAAAATGCATTTTTTTGTATCTCACTTCTTTACTACATAGTTTTTAATTTGTTTACTTTCTTAGTTTTCATTTTTAAACTTCTAGTAATATTTGAAATTTTTTTTTAGTGTGTGCATTTGTTATTTGGGCTCCCTGTGGCTCAGGTGGTAAAGAATCTGCCTGCAATCCTGGAGACCTGGGTTCCATCCCTGGGTTGGGAAGATACCCTGGAGGAGGGCATGGCAACCCACTCTAGTATTCTTGGCTGGAGAATCCCCAGGGACAGAGGAGCCTGGTGGGCTACAGCCCATGAGGTCACTAAGAGTTGGACATGACTAAGCACAGCACAACAGTTTGTTATTTAAAAAGTAAAAACACTGCTTTCCATCTGAACCCATACAAGTACATCAAATGTATTTACACATACAAGGAGGTTTTGTGCCCTTTGATTTTTTGTTTTTGCTTGTAACCAACTTTTAATTTTAGAAGAGTATTAAACTGAGAGAAGTCAAGGCTATGGTTTTTCCAGTGGTCATGTATGGATGTGAGAGATGGACTATGAAGAAATCTGAGCACCGAAGAATTGATGCTTTTCAACTGTGGTGTTGTAGAAGACTCTTGAGAGTCCCGTGGACTGCAAGGAGATCCAACCAGTCTATTCTAAAGAAGATCAGTCCTGGGTGTTCTTTTGAAGGACGGATGCTAAAGCTGAAACTCCAATACTTTGGCCACCTCATGAGAAGAGTTGACTCATTGGAAAAGACTCTGATGCTGGGATGGACTGGGGGCAGGAAGAGAAGGGGATGACAGAGGATGAGATGGCTGGATGGCATCACCGACTCGATGGACATGGGTTTGGGTGGACTCCGGGAGTTGGTGATGGACAGGGAGGCCTGGCGTGCTGCAATTCATGGGGTTGCAAAGAGTTGGACACAACTGAGTGACTGAACTGAACTGAAACTTAGAGAAAAATTGCCTGGTAAGTAAGTACATAATGTTCTTATACATCCCATGCCCTTTTCTCCTTGGCTTTTTGCTTCTCTTCTTTTCACAGCTATTTGTAAGGCTACCCCAGACAGCCATTTTGCTTTTTTGCATTTCTTTCCATGGGGATGGTCTTGATTCCTGTCTCCTGTACAATGTCACGAACCTCCATCCATAGTTCATCAGGCACTCTATCTATCAGATCTAGGCCCTTAAATCTATTTCTCACTTCCACTGTGTAATCATAAGGGATTTGATTTAGGTCATACCTGAATGGTCTAGTGGTTTTCCCTGCTTTCTTCAATTTGAGTCTGAATTTGGTAATAAGGAGTTCATGATCTGAGCCACAGTCAGCTCCTGGTCTTGTTTTTGTTGACTGTATAGAGCTTCTCCATCTTTGGCTGCAGAGAATATAATCAATCTGATTTCAGTGTTGACCATCTGGTGATGTCCATGTGTAGAGTCTTGTCTTGTGTTGTTGGAAGAGGGTGTTTGCTATGACCAGTGCATTTTCTTGGCAAAACTCTATTAGTCTTTGCCCTGCTTCATTCCGCATTCCAAGGCCAAATTTGCCTGTTACTCCAGGTGTTTCTTGACTTCCTACTTTTGCATTCCAGTCCCCTATAATGAAAAGGACATCTTTTTGGGGTGTTACTTCTAAAAGGTCTTGTAGGTCTTCATAGAACCATTCAACTACAGAGATAAGAAAGCCTTCTTCAGCGATCAATGCAAAGAAATAGAGGAAAAAAACAGAATGGGAAAGACTAGAGATCTCTTCAAGAAAATTAGAGATACCAAGGGAACATTTCATGCAAAGATGGGCTCGATAAAGGGCAGAAATGGTATGGACCTAACAGAAGCAGAAGATATTAAGAAGAGATGGCAAGAATACACAGAAGAACTATACAAAAAAGATCTTCACGACCTGGATAATCATGATGGTGTGATCACTCATCTAGAGCCAGACATCCTGGCATGTGAAGTCAAGTGGGCCTTAGGAAGCATCACTACGAACAAAGCTAGTGGAGGTGATGCAATTCCAGTGGAGCTATTTCAAATCCTGAAAGATGATGCTGTGAAAGTGCTGCACTCAATATGCCATCAAATTTGGACAACTCAGCAGGGGCCACAGGACTGGAAAAGGTCAGTTTTCATTCCAATCCCAAAGAAGGGAAATGCCAAAGAATGTTCAAACTACTGCACAATTGCACTCATCTCACACGCTAGTAAAGTAATGCTCAAAATTCTCCAAGCCAGGCTTCAGCAATACGTGAACCGTGAACTTCCAGATGTTCAAGCTGGTTTTAGAAAAGGCAGAGGAACCAGAGATCAAATTGCCAACATCCGCTGGATCATGGAAAAAGCAAGAGAGTTCCAGAAAAACATCTATTTCTGCTTTATTGACTATGCTAAAGCCTTTGACTGTGTGGATCACAATCAACTGTGGAAAATTCTGAAAGAGATGGGAGTACCAGACCACCTGACCTGCCTCTTGAGAAATCTGTGTGCAGGTCAGGAAGCAACAGTTAGAACTGGACATGGAACAACAGACTGGTTCCAAATAGGAAAAGGAGTACATCAAGGCTGTATATTGTCACCCTGCTTATTTAACTTCTATGCAGAGTACATCATGAGAAATGCTGGACTGGAAGAAACACAAGCTGGAATCAAGATTGCCAGGAGAAATATCAATAACCTCAGATATACAGATGACACCACCCTTATGGCAGAAAGTGAAGAGGAACTACAAAGCCTCTTGATGAAAGTGAAAGAGGAGAGTGAAAAAGTTGGCTTAAAGCTCAACATTCAGAAAACGAAGATCATGGCATCCAGTCCCATCACTTCATGGGAAATAGATGAGGAAACAGTGGAAACAGTGTCAGACTTTATATTTTTGGGCTCCAAAATCGCTGCAGATGGTGATTACAGCCATGAAATTAAAAGCCGCTTACTCCTTGGAAGAAAAGTTATGACCAAGCTAGATAGCATATTGAAAAGCAGAGACATTACTTTGCCAACTAAGGTCCATCTAGTCAAGGCTATGGTTTTTCCAGTAGTCATGTATGGATGTGAGATTTGGACTGTGAAGAAGGCTGAGCGCTGAAGTATTGATGCTGTGAAGAATTGCACTGAATAATTTGAACTGTGGTGTTGGAGAAGACTCTTGAGAGTCCCTTGAACTGTGACAATTTCTAAAACTTTTCTTGTTTTTGATGGCTTTGACAGTTTGGGGAAACATTGGTTAGGAGTTTTATAGGATGTCCCTGAATTAGGATTTGTCTGATTTTTTTCATGACTGGACTAGGGTTAGGTGTTTTGGGGAAGAAGGCCACAGAGGTAATGAGCTGTCTTCATTACATTGTATTGAGGCTGTCTAAATGACTTACCTCTATTAATGTTCACCTCGATCACATGGCTTGCGATAATGTTTACAAGGTTTCTCCAACATTATATTACTCTTTTTCCTCCCTTGCCATTCCATATTCTTTGGAAAGAAGACCCTTTACACAGCCCTCACTGAGCGAGTGGGGAGTTATGCTCCCCTTCCTTAAGGGGAGATAATCCAGTGTCCTTAGGGTTTTCATTCTGTTTATCCCTGCCTTCTATTTGAGGAAGGAATATAGAGAGTTGATTAAGTGTTCGACTCAAAAAAATCAAGGTGCATGTATATAGGTCAGCAGGTCATTGTGGAAACTCAGTCATGCTGAAGAAGTAGAGACTATGGAATAATCCAATAGCAGAAACCTAAGTGACCCAATTGAAAAATAGACAAAATCCCAGAACAGACATTTTTCCAAAGAAGACATATAAATGGCATATGGGTACATGAGAAAGTGCTCAACTCCACTAGTCATAGGGAAATGCAAATCAAAACCACAGTGAGTTATCACTTCATACCTGTTAGGATGTCTGTTATTAAAAAGACAGGAGATAACAAGTGATGGTGAGGATGTGGAGAAAAGAGAACACTTGTATGTTGTTAGTGGAAATGTAAACTTGTAGAGACACTATGGAAAATGGTGTGGAGGTTCCTCAAGAAATTAAAAATAGTACTAGCATATGACCCAGCAATTCTACCTCCGAGTTCATATTCAAAGGAAATGAAATCATTATCTTGAAGAGATATCTGTACTCTCATGTTCACTGCCACATTATTTCCAATAGCCAAGACACAGAAACAACCTAAATATCCATTAATGGATGCATAGGTCAAGGGAAATGTGGGATATATGCAATGGAATATTATTCAGCCTTAAAAAGAAGGAAATCCAGTTATTTGCAATAATGTGATGAACCTGGAGGACATTATACTAAGTGAAATAAAACAGACTGATACTACATAGTATCATTTATATGTGAAATCTAAAAGACAAATAAAGAAACTTAGAAACAGAGTAGTAAGTTGTTTCTACAGGCTGTGAGGGTAGGAGAAATAGGAAGAGGTTGGTTAAAGCAGTGGTCCCCAACCTTTTTGGCACCAGGGACCAATTTCATGGAAGGCAGTTCTTCTATGGACCTGCGGGATGGTTTGAGGATGATTCAAGCATATTACACTTATTATGCAATTTATTTCTATTATTATTACATTAGCTCCACCTCAAATCATCAGGCATTAGATCCTGTAGGTTGGGAATCCTTGGGTTAAAGGGTGCAAACTTTCAGCTTGCAGATGAATAAGGTCTGAGGATCTAATGTATAACATGGTGACTAGAGTTGAGAACACTGTATTTTATAACTGAAATTTGCTAAGAGTGTAAAACTTAAATGTTCTCACACACACACAAATGGTAAATATGTGAGGTGATGGATTTGTTAATTAATTTGATGGGGGAAATTCTTTCACAATGTATATCAATAATCACTAAATATCTTGCAACTTTACTTGTCAATTATATAAATTAAATTTAAATTCAATTATATAAATTAACATAAAATTCAATAAAGCTTTAAATTTGCCAGGAGTAACAGGCAAATTTGGCCTTGGAGTAGAGAATGAAGGTAACAGAGTTTCTCCAAGAGAGCACACTGGTCATAGCAAATGCCCTCTTCAAACGACACAAAAGAAGACTTTACACATGGTCATCACCAGATGGTCAATACCGAAATTAGACTGATTATATTCTTTGGAGCCAAAGATGGAGAAGCTCTATACAGTCAGCAAAAACAAGACCGGGAGGTGACTGTGGCTCAGATCATTAACTACTTATTGCAAAATTCTGACTTAAATTGAAGAAAGTAGGGAAAACCACTAGACCATTTGGGTATGACCTAAATAAAATCCCTTACAACTATACAGTGGAAGTGAGAAACAGATTTAAGGGACTAGATCTGATAGAGTGCCTGAAGGACTATGAACAGAGGTTCATGACATTGTACAGGAGGCAGTGATCAAGACCATCCCCAAGAAAAAGAAATGCAAAAAGGAAAAATGGTTGTCTGAGGAGGGCTTACAAATAGCTGTGAAAAGAAGAGAAGTGAAAGGCAAAGGAGAAAAGGAAAGATATACTCATTTGGATGCAGAGTTCCAAAGAATAGCAAGGAGAGATAGGAAAGCCTTCCTCAGTGATCAGTGTAAAAAATAGAGGAAAACAATAGAATGGGAAAGACTAGAGAGCTCTTCAAGAAAATTAGATACCAATGGACCACTTCATGCAAAGATAGGCACAATAAAGGACAGAAATGGTATGGACCTAACAGAAGCAGAAGATACTAAGAAGAGGTGGCAAGAATACACAGAACACAGGCGGTCCTAAGATGGCAGAGGAATAGGATGGGGAGACCACTTTCTCCCCCACAAATTCATCAAAAGAACATTTGAACGCTGAGTAAATTCCACAAAACAACCTCTGAATGCTGGCAGAGGACATCAGGCACCCAGAAAAGCAGCCCATTGTCTTTGAAAGGAGGTAGGACAAAATATAAAAGAAAAAGAGACAAAAGAGGGAGGGAGGGAGCTGCGTCCTGGGAAGGGAGTCTTAGAAAAGAAAGAAGTTTCCAAACACCAGGAAACACTCTCACTGCCGAGTCTGTGGTGAGCCGTGGAACCACAGAGGGTAACATAACCAGGAGGAAGAATAAATAAATAATTAAACCCCACAGATTACGTGCCCAACGGTAACTCCCCTAGCAGAGAAGCAGCGCAGCCGCCTGCATCCGCCATTAGCAAGTGGGGGCTGGGCAGGGAGGCGCAGGCTGCATTTCTTAGAGTAAGGACCGGGCCTGAATGCCCCGAGGGCAATCTGAGGGAACTAACTTGGGCTAGCAGACCAGACTGTGGGATAGCTACCACGCGAAAAGCCCTAACCTAAGACACCGTCAGGCCCGCTCACAGAACAAAGGACTGAGCAGAGCTAGTAGGCTGCAGACCATCCCCTTCCAGTGACAGGCAGCCAGAGCCAGAAGGGGGCAATCGCGGCCCCAGAGAGGCATTATCCACCAAAGGGCAAGCAGGCTTCTTTGCTAACGAAGACTTCTTGTGATTCTGGATGGTCAACATCTGCCTGAGAAGGTGCGCCGGTTGTACACCTAGAAAACCGAGTGGCAGGGATGGGGGAGGCAATAAGTCGCAGCGACTGCACTCGCCAAACACCTGGTCACCTGAGCTTCTCTGACCTGGGAAGGGAACAAAACGCAGGCCCAACCGAGTCTGCGCCTTTGAGGAGTACCCGAGTACCTGAACCTGAGCGGCTTAGACCTGGGAAGTGCATACAACCCAGGGCCGGCCTCAGACAGTTCCTGGCAGAGCAACCTAGAGCCTAAGCAGTGTAGACAGGGAGGGCACGCACACCATGAGTGGGGCAAACCCAGTGTGGCTGAGACACTGTGAGCACACATCAGTGTTATTTGTTGGCAGCATCCCTCCCTCCCCACAGCAAGACTGAACAAGTGAGCCTAAAAAAGTGTCCACCACTGCCCCCTTGTGCCAAGGTGGAAATTAGACACTGAAGAGACCAGGAAACAGAAGAAGCTAAAACAGAGGAAACCTCCTTGGAATTGACAGGTGCAACAGATTAAAACTCTGTAGTTAGTACCGACTACGTAGGAAGGGGCCTATAGATCTTGAGAAATGTAAGCCAGATCAAGGAACTATCCAAAAATGAACTGACCCCACATGCCCACAACAACACCAGAGAAAGTCCTTGATATATTTTTACTCTTTTTACTACCATTCTTTTTTTTAAATTTTAAGTCCTCTATTACTCCTTTAATTTTCATTTTTATAACCTACAGCTGCTGCTGCTGCTGCTGCTAAGTCGCTTCAGTTGTGTCTGACTCTGTGTGACCCCATCGACGGCAGCCCACCAGGCTCCGCTGTCCCTGGGGTTCTCCAGGCAAGAACGCTGGAGTGGGTTGCCATTTCCTTCTCCAATGTATAAAAGTGAAAGTGACAATGCTCAGTCGTGTCCAACTCTTAGCGACCCTATGGACTGCAGCCTACCACGCTTCTCCATCCATGGGATTTTCCAGGCAAGAGTACTATTATTTTGCAAAAAAAAAAAAAAAAAAAGAGAGAGAGAGAGAGACCTTATTTTTTAAAGCAAACATATATACATATTTTATAATTTTTGTGACTTTTTTTCTTTTCTTTAATATTGAATTTTTGAAAATCCAACCTCTACTCTAGATTTTTAATCTTTGCTTTTTGGTATTTGTTATCACTTTGGTACCTTTAAGAACCCAATCTTCAGTACCCATTTTTACTTGGGAGTGAGATTACTGGCTTGAACACTCTCTCCCGCTTTGGATTCTCCTTTTTCTCCACCAGGTCGTTGCCTCTATCTACTCCCTCCTGCTTCTCTTCTCTACCCAACTCTGTGAATCTCTTTGTGTGTTCCGGATGGTGGAGAACACTTAGGGAACTGATTACTGACTGGATCTGTCTGTCTCCTTTTGATTCCCCCCTTTATCCTCCTGGCCACCTCTGTCTCCTCCCTCCTTCTTCTCTTCTCTATCTAACTCCGTGAACATCTCTGAGGGATTCAGACTGTGGAGCGCACATAAGGAAATGATTACTGGCTAGCTTGCGCTCTCCTCTTTTGATTCCACCTCATCTCATTCGGGTCACCTCTATCTCTCTCCTCCCTCTTCTCGTCTCCATTTAACTCTGTGAACCTCTCTTGGTGTCCCTCACTGGGGAGAAACTTTTCATCTTTAACCTAGAAGTTTTATAAGTGGTCCTGTATAGATGGAGAAGTCTTGAGGCTACATAAAAATAAGACCGAAAACCAGAAGCAGGAGGCTGAAGTCCAAATCCTGAGAACACCAGAGAACTCTTGACTCCAGTTCAGTTCAGTCGCTCAGTCATGTCCGACTCTTTGCGACCCCATGAATCGCAGCACGCCAGGTCTCTCTGTCCATCACCAACTCCCGGAGTTCACTCAGACTCACATCCATCGAGTCAGTGACACTGTCCAGCCATCTCATCCTCTGTCATCCCCTTCTCCTCCTGCCCCCAATCCCTCCCAGTGTCGGAGTCTTTTCCAATGAGTCAACTCTTTGCATCAGGTGGCCAAAGTACTGGAGCTTCAGCTTTAGCATCATTCTCTCCAAAGAAATCCCAGGGCTGATCTCCTTCAGAATGGACTGGTTGGATCTCCTTGCAGTCCAAGGGACTCTCAAGAGTCTTCTCCAACACCACAGTTCAAAAGCATCAATTATTTGGTGTTCAGCCTTCTTCACAGTCCAACTCTCACATCCATACATGACCACTGGAAAAACCATAGCCTTGACTAGACAGACCTTAGTCTGCAAAGTAATGTTTCTGCTTTTGAATATGCTATCTAGGTTGGTCATAACTTTTCTTCCAAGGAGTAAGCGTCTTTCAATTTCATGGCTGCAATCACCATCTGCAGTGATTTTGGAGCCCCTGCAAAATAAAGTCTGACACTGTTTCCACTGTTTCCCCATCTATTTGCCATGAAGTGATGGGACCAGATGCCATGATCTTCATTTTCTGAATGTTGAGCTTTAAGCCAACTTGGAACATTAATTGACACGAGCTCATCAAACACCTCCATACCTACACTGAAACCAAGCATCACCCAAGGGCCAACAAGTTCCAGAGCAAGACATACCACACAAATTGTCCAGCAACACAGGAACACAGCCCTGAGCTTCAATATACAGGCTGCCCAAAGTCACTCCAAACCCACTGACATCTCATAACTCATTACTAGACACTTCAGTGCCCTCCAGAGAGCAGAAATCCAGCTCCACCCACCAGAACACTGAGACAAGCTTCCCTAACCAGGAAACCCTGGCAAGCCACCCGCACAACCCCACCCACAGTGATGAATCTCCACAATAAAGAGAACTCCACGAACTGCCAGAATGCAGAGAGGCCACCCCAAACACAGCAATATAAACAAGATGAAGAGACAGAGGAATACCCAGCAGGTAAAGGAACAGGATAAATGCCCACCAAACCAAACAAAAGAGGAAGAGATAGGGAATCTACCTGATAAAGAATTCTGAGATAGAGAATCTACCTGATAAAGAATTCCAAATAATGATAGTGAAAATGATCCAAACTCTTGAAATCAAAATGGAATCACAGATAAATAGCCTGGGGACAAGGATTGAGAAGATGCAAAAAAGGTTTAACAAGGACCTAGAAGAAATAAAAGAGAGTCAATATATAACAAATAATGCAATAAATGAGACCAAAACACTCTGGAGGCAACAAATAGTAGAATAATGGAGGCAGAAGATAAGATTAGTGAGGTAGAAGATAGAATGGAAGAAATAAATGAATCAGAGAGGAAAAAAGAAAAACAAATTAAAAGAAATGAAGACAGTCTCAGAGACCTCTGGGACAATGTTAAACGCCCCAACATTCAAATCATAGGAGTCCCAGAAGAAGACAAAAAGAAAGACCATGAGAAAATACTTGAGGAGATAATAGTTGAAAACGTCCCTAAAATGGGGAAGGAAATAATCACCCAAGTCCAGGAAACCCAGAGAGTCCCAAACAGGATAAACCCAAGGCAAAACACCCCAAGATACATATTAATCAAATTAACAAAGATAAAACAGAAAGAACAAATACTAAAAGCAGCAAGGGAAAAACAACAAATAAACACACAAGGGAATTCCCATAAGGATAACAGCTGATCTTTCAATAGAAACTCTTCAGGCCAGGAGGGAATGGCAGGACATACTTAAAGTGATGAAAGAAAATAACCTACAGCCCAGATTACTGTACCCAGCAAGGATCTCATTGAAATATGAAGGAGAAAGCAAAAGCTTTCAGTTCAGTTCAGTTCAGTCACTGAGTCATGTCCAACTCATTGTGATCCCATGAATCACAGCACGCCAGGCCTCCCTGTCCATCACCAACTCTCGGAGTTCACTCAGACTCATGTCGATCGAGTCGGTGATGCCATCCAGCCATCTTATCCTCTGTCATCCCCTTCTCTTCCTGCCCACAATCCCTCTCAGCATCAGAGTCTTTTCCAATGAGTCAACTCTTCTCATAGGGTGGTAAAAGTATTGGATTTTCAGCTTCAGCATCAGTCCTTCCAATGAACACCCAGGACTGATCTCCTGTAGGATGGACTGATTGGTTTCCTTGCAGTCCAAGGGACTCTCAAGAGTCTTCTCCAACACCACAGTTCAAAAGCATCAATTCTTTGGCACTCAGCTTTCTTCACAGTTCAACTCTCACATCCATACATGACCACTGGAAAAACCAGAGCCTTGACTGGACGGACCTTTGTTGACAAAGAATATTAAGCAAAAATAAACAAATGAGACCTAATTAAAATTAAAAGCTTCTGCACAACAAAGGAAACTATAAGCAAGGTGAAAAGACAGCCTTCAGAATGGGAGAAAATAATAGCAAATGAAGCAACTGACAAAGAATTAATCTCAAAATATACAAGCAACTCCTGCAGCTCAATTCCAGAAAAATAAACGACCCAATCAAACACTGGGCCAAAGAACTAAACAGATATTTCTCCAATGAAAACATACAGATGGCTAACAAATACATGAAAAGATGCTCAACATCAGTCATTATCAGAGAAATGCAAATCAAAACCACAATGAGGTACCATTTCCCACCAGTCAGAATGGCTGCTATCCAAAAGTCTACAAGCAGTAAATGCTGGAGAGGGTGTGGAGAAAAGGGAACCCTCTTCTGTTGGTGGGAATGGAAACTAGTACAGCCACTATGGAGAACAGTGTGGAGATTCCTTAAAAAACTGGAAATAGAACTGCCTTATGACCCAGCAATCCCACTGCTGGGCATACTCACCGAGGAAACCAGAATTGAAAGAGACACATGTACCCCAATGTTCATTGCAGCACTGTTTATAATAGCCAGGACATGGAAGCAACCTAGATGTCCATCAGCAGAAAATGAATAAGAAAGCTGTGGTACATATACACAATGGAGTATTACTCAACCATTAAAAAGAATACATTTGAATCAGTTCTGATGAGGTGGATGAAACTGGATCCTGTTATACAGAGTGAAGTAAGTCAGAAAGAAAAACACCAACACAGTATACTAACACATATATATGGAATTTAGAAAGATGGTAATGATAACCCTGTATTCAAGACAGCAAAAGAGACACAGATGTATATAACTGTCTTTTGGACTCTGATGGGAGAGGGCGAGGGTGGGATGATTTGGGAGAATGGCATCGAAACATGTATAATATCATATGTGAAATGAATCGCCAGTGCAGGTTCGATGCATGATACAGGATGCTCGGGGCTGGTGCACTGGGATGACCCAGAGGGATGGTATGGGGAGGGTGGTGAAAGTGGGGTTCAGGATGGGGAACACGTGTACACCCATGGCAGATTCATGTTGATGTATGGCAAAACCAATATAACATTGTAAAGTAATTAGCCTCCAATTAAAATAAATCAGTACACAAAAGAAAATCAGTGCACAGAAGAACTATACAAAAAGATCTTCAAGACACAGACAACCACAATGGTGTGATCACCCACCTAGAGCCAGACATCCTGGAATGCAAAGTCAAGTGGGCCTTAGGAAGCATCACTACAAACAAAGGTAGTGGAGGTGAGGGAATTCCAGTTGAGCTATTTCAAATCCTAAAAGATGATGCTGTGAAAGTGCTGCACTCAATATGTCAGCAAATTTGGAAACTCAGCAGTGGCTACAAGACTGGAAAAGGTCAGTTTTCATTTCAATCTCAAAGAAAGAGAATGCCTAAGAATGTTCAAACTACTGCACAATTACACTCATTGCACATGTTAGGAAAGTAATGCTCAAAATTCTCCAAGCCAGGCTTCAACAGTACATGAACCATGAACTTCCAGATGTTCAAGCTGGATTTAGAAAAAAGCAGTGGAATCAGAGATCAAATTGCCAACATCTGTTGGATCATCGAAAAAGCAAGAGAGCTCCAGAAGAACATCTACTTCTGCTTTGTTGACTACGCCAAAGCCTTTGACAGTGTGGATCACAACAAACTATGGAAAATTCCTGAAGAGTTGGGAATACCAGACCACCTTACCTGCCTCCTGAGATATCTGAATACATGTCAAGAAGCAACAGTTAGAACTGGACATGGAACAACAGACTGGTTCCAAATAGGGAAAGGAGAAAGTCAAGGCTGTATATGGTCACCCTGTTTATTTAACTTATATTCAGAGTACAACATGCAAAATGCCAGGCTGGATGAAGCACAAGCTGGAATCAAGATTTCTGGGAGAAATATCAATAACCTCACCTATGCAGATGACACCACCCTTATGGCAGAAAGTGAAGAAGAACTAAAGAGCCTTTTGATGAAAGTAAAAGAGGAGAGTGAAAAAGTTGGCTTAAAACTCAACATTCAGAAAACGAAGGTCATGGTTCCAGTCCTATCACTTCATGGCGAATAGATGGGGAAACAATGGAAACAAAGTTTATTTTGGGGGGCTCTGAAATCACTGCAGATGGTGACTGCAGCCATGAAATTAAAACATGCTTGTTCCTTAGAAGAAAAGCTATGACCAACCTAGACAGCATATTAAAAAGCAGAGACATTACTTTGCCAACAAGGTCCATCTAGTCAAAGCTATGGTTTTTCCAGTAGTCATGTATGAATGTGAGAGTTGGAGTATAAAGAAAGCTGAGCACTGAAGAACTGATGCTTTTGAACTGTGGTGTTGGAGAAGACTCTTGAGAGTCCCTTGGACTGCAAGGGAATCAAAGCAGTCAATCCTAAAGGAATTCAGCAATGAATATTCATTGGAAGTACTATGCTAAAGCTGAAGCTCCAATACTTTGGCCACTTGATGTGAAGAACTGACTCATTTGAAAAGACCCTGATGCTGGGATAGATTGAAGGCAGGAGGAGAAGGGGACGACAGAGGATGAGATGGTTGGAGGGCATCACCAACTCAATGGACATGAGTTTGAGCAAGCTCCAGGAGTTGGTGATGGACAGGGAGGCCTGGTGTGCTGCAGTCCATGGGGTTGCAAAGAGTCAGACATGACTGAGTGACTGAACTGAATTGAACTGGAAGATAAAAAACTGAAAACAATATAAATGATGGCGTAAATAAATTGGAAATCACGTTTAATGCTCAAAATGGCAGATAGATGAAGAGTAACTATGCTACAGAATTTTCACATCCTCAATTTGAAGAGTTCTAGATAACCATGTTATAGATTAAGTTGGAAGAAAATCTTTAATAAAGCAACTCCCCTGAAGTTAGTGTTTGCCCAACATGCTTTGTGACTGAAGATTCACCTTTTCCTCTCTTTCAAATCACAGAGAATTTTAACCTTGTGACACTGAGATATTAAGTCATTTTGTCCATTTCATACATTTTTGAGTTAGGGTTTTGCTGCTCAGGATTTCTGACCCCCATAATCTATCATTTGAACTATGCAGAGAACATTTTTCATTATTAAAAAATAATAAAGTACAAATATTTAAAAACCACTTTTAAAAAAGATTTAATAGAATTAAAATCTTATTTTGGATAGTATATTTCATAAGCTAGTGGTTTAGCAATTATGATTTATATGAATACCCAGTGTTTCCCTTTTGCCTACTCAGGAATGTAGTAGTATCCTCTCAGGGTGGAAAGAAGAAAAGGCATTTATCTGTCTGGCTTATGCTTCTAAATATCAAGCCCACTAAGGGGAGAGTGAGCCCTTGATGAGAAAGTCATGAGAAAAGGGATACAAAAGGCATACTTCTCAACCTTGACTGTACCTTAGAATCACCCAGGGAGTTTTAAAATACTCATTGTCCCAGCCAGACTGTGCCCCATTGAGGTCAGTATCTCTGGAGGTGGGTACCAGAAATTAACATTTTTTTTTTAACAGCTCTCTAAGAGATTCCAATGTATTGCTAAGATTGATGACTATTACTCTAAGGGAAATAGGAAGGGAAAAGCATTTTGACTTAAAAATGAGATTCCGCAGAGCTGGGAAGAGAGAGACCTATATTTTCCAGAGAAGCAGGGAATTTGGCTGTGTTCCTGCAACACTCCAGAGAAGGATGGCTGTGTCCTGCCCTCCTTAGGGACAGAGAACCGGATGGGCCTCAGGAGGTTTCCAGTCTCAGATGATTCCTCTATCCCACATTTGGTTTAGAGGGAGCAGAGAAAGAACCAATAAGACACATCCTGGTGACTTTGCCAAAGAGATGACCAATGTCCAGAGCTATACTGCTCTTCATGCTTTCTTTTCCTTTGAAAGTGCACAAACTCTGGAACATTTATCCCTTTTTAGCAGATCTTCCCGACCCAGGAATCGAACCAGAAACTGAGCCAGGGTCTTCTGCATTGTAGGCAGATTCTTTACCTGTTGAGCTACCAGATATTCTTCAGCTTCCCTGGTGCCTCAGCTGGTAAAGAATCCACCTGCAATATGGGAGACCTGGGTTCAATCCCTCGGTTGGGAAGATCCCCTGGAGAAGGGAACGGCTACCCACTCCAGTATTCTGGCCTAGAGAATTCCATGGACTGTATAGTCCATGGGGTCACAAAGAGTCGGACACAACTGAGTGGCTTTCACTTCACCTAAACATTTATAGGATCCTGAATTTTGGGGTTGAGGGACCCCTGCTTATTACTGAATTTCCCTACAGCATGATGAGTTGGAGCCCCAAATCAATATTAGGTTGATTTATAGAGAACAACTGAGCTTCCCTGATAGTTCAGTTGGTAAAGAATCTGCCTGCAATGTAGGAGACCTGGTTGGATTCCTGGGTCGGGAAGATCTGCTGGAGAAGGGATATGCTATCCACTCCAATATTCTTGGGGTTCCCTTGTGGCTCAGCTGGTAAAGCATCCACCTGCAATGCAGGAGACCTGGATTTGATCCCTGGATTGGGAAGATGCCCTGGAGAAGGGAAAGGCTACCCACTCCAGTATTCTGGCCTGGAGAATTCCATGGACAGTCCATGGGGTCTCAAAGAGTCAGACATGACTGAGCGACTTTCACTTTCGTAAACTTTCATAGAGAACAAACATGATGTTTCTCACAACACATCCAGGTTGTCGACTAAAAAATATAATCACAACCTGAAAGTAGAGACTTATTTTATTTGGTGGGAATGTTTAGGACTCCTAGTCTGGAGACAGCATATCAGTAGCTCTGAGAAAACCCCTCCAAGGAGGCAGGAGGGGAAGTCAGGCTATATACAAGTTTGCGACAAAGGGAGCAGGCAGTCTGAACATCAAAGATGAGATCTCAAGTTAAGGAATTTAGCATTCTGTGTATGGGAAGAGGCAAGCCTCTGGGCTCACTGAATTCATTCTTTTCATATGCACCTCAGCTATCTGGGGCTTGGAGAATGCAATGGCACCCCACTCCAGTACTCTTGCCTGGAAAATCCCATGGACAGAGGAGCCTGATAGGCTACCGTCCATGGTGTCGCAAGGAGTCATACATGACTGAGTGACTTTACTTACTTACTTCCTTACTATCTGGGCCTAATCCTATTCACCTTGCTTCTTGCATTCCCCCAGCTCCTCAGCAATCACCCTGGGGGTGGCAGGATCTGCTGGGTTGCAGTTGTGGGGGCCCTCATTCACATTTGGAGGCCAGAAATCGCTGGTGACTGTGACATCTCTTGTTGATTAATATGGCAGGAGATATTTTTATTTCACAAAGTCTTAATATTCAATGGAATGAATGAATGAAAGCACCGATTTCACACACTTGACAATATCAAGTATTGTCTCTAATACGAACAAAACTCATCTTAATTTTCCTATTGTCTGGTTGTAGAGATATTTCCAGCATGCTTCAGTACAAAATAAAATAATGAGGTTATCCTAATGATGATGGGTATTCAGTGTGAGCCTGACATCCAGACTTCAGTGTTTACAGACACTGAACCAGGCCCCAGGACTGTTGGATTAGCAGAGGGCGCCATCTGCTGGTGGTTTATGTACAAGAGCGCTGGGCCGGGGTTCAGGTGGCTTTATTTTAGGCGACGCTCCCACAGTGTAGTTTACAGCTTTCCTTCTGCTGTCCTCAGCGGGGATCTCTTGGGTGGCCCCAGGAGTTCCCTAGAGAGAGTGGGGATGGTGCGGGCACGTGCCTGTGAGTTATGAGGTGGAGCGTTTCTGTCTCACTATGTGAAAAGTTTCCTCTCTTAGGCTCTGGGCTCTCACTATTACTGAGTAGTTGCAGATGCTGAAGATTCCCGCACGTAAAGCCTGTTAAGAGGATTGTTGTTTCGTTGCTAAATCGTGTCTTACTCTTTGCGACCCCACGGACTGTAGCCTGCCAGGTCCTCTGTCCATGGAATTTCCCAGGCCAGAATACTGGAGTGGATAGCCATTTCTTCCTCCAGGGGATCTTCCCCACCCAGGGATCGAACCTGCCTCTCCTGCATCGCAGGCGGATTCTTTACCATTAGCGCCACCTGGGCAGCCCGTTAAAAGTATTACTAGGAGGAAAATGGGATACATTATCGGGGTTTTCAATGTCTGGTGGGGATCTCTTCCTCTGAGCAAGTCTAATTTGCTCAAAGGACAAGTTTTACCTTTCAAATATTGTTATGTACGTTCAGTGGTTCTTCACTTCAGTTTAGGAGACTTTATCACACAAAAATCACCTATGGCAGAATTAGCTCATTGTCTAATTTTTAAAAATTTCTTAAACATGGGTTTCAGTTGGAAAGATATGGCCAAATTGAGTTGTTGTAAGCAAAAGCAAAACAACAACAACAAATGTAAAACCTTTAAGATTTGCTTGAGGTGTGTGGTTTTAATAGAAATTAATATATTATCTATGTTAGGCCTTTTGAATATTGGAAGTAGCCTGTGCATCTCTGCATCTTCACTCCTGCTCCTGTTGAGCTCTAAGGGAGCCAGGGTTGTAGCCTGGGGTCCACTGATACATGTCAGAAAGGGAAGTGAGATGTAGTCCCATTTGTACTGTGCTGAGGGCTAGAACCGGAGAAGGCAATGGTACCCCACTCCAGTACTCTTGCCTGGAAAATCCCATGGATGGAGGAGTCTGGTAGGCTGCAGTCCATGGGGTCGCTAAGAGTCGGACACGACTGGGCAACTTCACTTTCACTTTTCACTTTCCTGCATTGGAGAAGGAAATGGCAACCCACTCCAGTGTTCTTGCCTGGAGAATCCCAGGGGCAGGGGAGCCTGGTGGGCTGCCGTCTATGGGGTCGCACAGAGTTGGACACGACTGAAGTGACTTAGCAGCAGCTGCAGCAGAGGGCTGGAACAAGTAACTCTGACTCCCAGGGCTTGGGCAGTGTTATACCAGGATAGGAGATGAGGCCACGGATGGCTCCTGTTCAGGTAGTTCTATACTTTGCCCTACACTGTACAGCTTATGGGAGGATAGCAGGAAAAAAAAGCAAATCTCTCATTATACATGACACTGATTTCCATTAGCACAAGTTTATACAGATGATTAATATTTGAATTTGACATTAAGGAAGATAATTACAATGGTATTTTGTTTAGCTGGAAATCTTGTTGTTCAGTTGCTAAGTTGTGTCTTGGGGTCACTCCCCGTGACCCCAAGAACTGCAGCATGCCAGACTTCTCTGTCTTTCACTGTCTCCTGGAGTTTGATCACATTCATGTCCATTGTCGGTGATGTCATCCAGCCATCTCATCCTCTGTCATCCGCTTCTCCTCTTGCCCTCAATCTTTCCCACCATCAGGGCCTTTTCAGCTCTTTGCTTCAGGTGGCCAAAGTTTCGAAGCTTCAGTTTTAGCATTCGTCCTTCCAGTGAATATTCAGGGTTGATATCTTTTAGGATTGACTGGTTTGATCTCCTTGTTGTCCAAGGGCTTCTCAAGAGTCTTCTCTAGCACTGCAATTCAAAGACATCAATTCTTTGGCACTCAGCCTTCTTATGGTCCAACTCACACATCTGTACATGACTACTGGAAAAATCATAGGTTTGACTATATGGAAATCTTGCCACTTCTTAATCTCTTCCACCTTTTAGTTAAGACTCAGTCAGAGGTATATAAATAAATAAGCTAGCTCCCTGGAAAAAAATTCCATCACAAATTTCCTGTTTTGTAGTGTTTGTCAAATTCCATTGTGTAAATACTCCCATTGTGGCCAATGTCAAGCTACCAGTCTGGCGTCAGTGAACATGGAGTTGGGAAGAGATCCACAATACTGGCTCCTGGAAAATAATTAAAATGTTCAAGTTTTTAATGAAGTCCTAGTGGTAGCTAGGTATTTCTTGTACTAATTGTCTACCAAATTAAACAAAATAATCCATTTTTTGTTATATACTTTTTTTGTTATTTTGTTAATAAAAATAGTAAAGCTGGTTAAAAGTTTTTGTTTTTAGGTTTAATACAATAGTCTATCTTTAAAATTGAAAGTCATTAAGAGGGTATATTTAAAAAAGTTCTCATCACAAGGAAAAAAAATTCTGTAACTAAATATAGTGACTTATGGTGGTGATCATTTTGCACTATATACAAAGATCGAATCATTATGTTGTACAGTTCAGTTCAGTTCAGTTGCTCAATCGTGTCTGACTCTTTGTGACTCCATGGACTGCAGCATGCCAGGCCTCCCTGTCCATCACCAACTCCTGGAGTTTACTCGAACTCATGTCCATTGAGTAGGTGATGCCTCTAACCATCTCATCCTCTGTCATCCCCTTCTCCTCCCACCTCCAATCTTTCCCAGCATCAGGGTCTTTTCAAATGAGTCAGCTCTTCGTATCAGGTGGACAAAGCATTGGATTTTCAGCTTCAGCATCAGTCCTCCCAATGAATATTCAGGACTGATTTCCTTTAGGATGGACTGGTTGGATCTCCTTGAAGTCCAAGGGACTTTCAAGAGTCTTCTCTAACACCACAGTTCAAAAGCATCACTTCTTCAGCACTCAGCTTTCTTTATAGACCAACTCTCACATCCATACGTGACTACTGGAAAAACCATAACCTTGACTAGATGGACTTTTGTTGACAAAGTAATGTCTGCTTTTTAATATGCTGTCTAGGTTGGTCATAACTTTCCTTCCAAGGAATAAGTGTCTTTTAATTTCATGGCTGCAGTCACCATCTGCAGTGATTTTGGAACGCCCCCAAATAAAGTAGGCTGCAGTCCATCGGATCGTGAAGAGTCGGACAGGACTGAGCGACTTCACTTTCACTTTTCACTTTCATGCATTGGAGAAGAAAATGGCAACTCACTCAAGTGTTCTTGCCTGGAGAATCCCAGGGACGGGGGAGCCTGGTGGGCTGCCGTCTATGGGGTTGCACAGTTGGACACGACTGAAGTGACTTAGCAGTAGCAGCAAATAAAGTTGTATATCTGAAACTAATATAATGTTGTATATCATTATACCTCAATTTAAAAAAAAAAGGTAACTCAAAATACTGAGCATATAGGAGAGAGTAAATAAATAGTAACTATTATTCAATATTCCTAATTTGTTCTCATTTACTTCCAGGCCTGATCATGTTTTTCGAGCTTCTTTTACTTGGCGTGTCTCCTGGGTTGACTCCCATTATTTTTGTGTGAGCATTTTTCTCCTACATCATGGAGCTGATCTTCCTTGAAGAAGGCCTCAGAGCATCATTTGCTGAAGTATGTTTCTGTAGCAACTTAGTCCTAAGAGCTGCTTTGTGATAAAACGTCTGTGTTTACATGATCTCAATAATTAACAAAGCCAATTATTTTCTACTGGTGGAGACTCATAGTACACATTAGCATATTAAATTCTCTGAGCAGTCCTGCAAGGGAAAAAAAAAGAAACTCCTGTAGCTTAATTTGATCCAGCATTTCTCAAAATGATTTGACTGCACTCTTATGTGTGTGTGTTTGAAGGTGTGTAAAGTAACCGTTAACATCCTGAGACACCAGGGTTCTATGGAATGCTCCTCTTGGATGATTAAAAGAGTGGGGTGAATGTCTCCCCCACAGGTAGTGCACATGATGAGATCCAGCAAGTATCTCACTGAGAAAACCTGTGTTCCTCAGGGGCTGCAGAAGTGTTACAAGGATGAATAATTCAAGGAGAAAAATCAATGCACTCGGTGGATTTGCCTTCACTGGAACCAAATGAAGCATTTATATTATATTATCTCACTGAACTATTATATATGAAAATATGTCTGATGCCAAGGGCCATGCCATGGTTGCTGCTTAGTCAGGTCTGACTCTTTTGCAGCCCCATGGACCAGGCTCCTCTGTCCATGGAATTTTCCAGGCAAGAATACTGGAGCAGGTTGCCATATCCTTATTCAGGTGATCTTCCAGACCCAGGGATCGAGCTCGTGTCTCTTGTGTCTCCTGCACTGGCAAGCGAATTCTTTACCACCGCCACTTGGAATATCCCCCATACCAGATTCCAAGGGAACTTATATTTAATTTGTGGTTATACCATTGGAGTCCCAAACACCATAATCATGACTTTATTAAGGAATCTAAATACCATTGAATACTTCTCTTTTAAAAGTAAGCTTCCAAAAATATCAGTGAAGATCTGATAATGCAGGAAGTCACTTAATACTAATTTCTTGAATTTGTAGATGACTGCCTCCATTTGTTTTTCTCATTTATCAGTGAGCTGCCCTTCTAGAATTTTGTTGATGATATATGCAGTCTGATAATTCCTGTCCATATTCTTTTTCTACTAGGCACAATTCCAGTGCACCTGTGAAGGAGTTTTTATTTCAATAAACCCAAAAGTAATTAAAAATTGGAAAGCTATAAAATTGGAGTTTGAAGAAGTGGTCTGTGCTTGGAGTGCTGTTGTTAGGAATTGAACATCCCATGAGATGGACAATTAGAAGGAATTGATTTCAATATTCTTTAAGGTAAGAAAAAGACACATTTTCCCTTATAAAAAGATATTGGATAACACCATTTTTGTGTGTGAAATTTGAAAATACTTGCTAATAAGCTTTTTGATTTATGATTCAATAGACTTTGAAAAAAGTTAATGTCCACATTCTCTGGTTTGGTTTTGCATTTATTAATGTAAAATAATTAATGTGACATTTCTTGCTTGAAGGATCCATCAGTGCTATTCAATGTAATATCAAAGGTCAAAGTTCATATGAAAATTGTGCTAAGCAGTTTGGACCAATTTTGAAGAAACGAATGAGCCTTATTTTCATGTATAATTAGTAGATTTATCACAGTCCAGATTCTAATCTAGTTTCAGAAGTAAATAAATTATTCATTAAATGCAAATGGTTATATTATGCCACTTTTTTTTTTCCTACTATGCCCTGGTGAGGGAGAGGAAGAATTAATTTTTATTTTAGTTACTTATGAATATTACCAAATGTTAGCCTTTGAGCAATGCCCGCTGGCAGCATGCTGAGAACTAGCATGGAGCTGTGACAGTCTCCAGGTCCAACAATTTAAAACCTGATTGCAAAACTCATAGGCATGGCTCACTGAGAAGGAGGGCCTCCTGGGAGTCGACGGCAAAGTGGAACTGGGCTTTGGAGCCATGTGTTTTGCAGGGTGATGTGGGTCAACCAGAGAATGGCTTTATGGAACAAGCAGTCATTAAGATTTGACATCTGCAGCAAACAAAGGCAGAACAAGGCAGGGTATGATGGTAAGGAGACTGATTACATGGAAGAGGATGGGACACTTGGAGGGCTGGGAATCAGGAATGCTATAGTGAATCTAGATTGCATGGGTTGCTTGCCTGTGTGCTGTGAGAGCCGTACCATGCCCTTCCCCAGCTCTGTTCTGTGTCCCAAGGCCCGCCCGCTCAGACTTCCTTACTTACTGGCTTTGGAGTAGGCTTGGCCAATGGGAGGAAGTTGAGGGAGTTGGGACAGGAAAACCATTGGTTGTGTCTCCTTTGTCGTTCCTGGCCCTGCTGGTGTCCCCGCTGCAGGTCCAGCTCCCACCCCCAGGTCTAGGCTCGGGGGCTCTAAATGACACCTTCTCCCTTTGCTCCTAGTCAGATGGGTGGCAGCAGCTTCCTGTAGTATTTAATTTCTGGGATGCCTCATCACCTCATGTTTCAGCACTGCCTTCTACTTACATCTGGCTGGCTTCAATCATTTTTATTATCTACATGGACCTCAAAGGGACTTGAATTTCAGATTCCTGGTCTGAGTGTGTATAAATGTTTGAAGGGCTTGTCTATGTCTTAGTTATTTTTTTTTTAAAGTATAGTTAATGTACAATGTTTTATGTTACAGTTGTTCTACATAGTGATTCACAATTTTTAAAGGTTATACTCCAATTATAGTTATTATCGAATATTGGTTATATTCCCTATGTTGTACAGTATATCCTTGTAGTTAGTTTTATGCATAATGGTCTGTATCCCTTAGTCTCCTACCCTACATTGCCTTACTCCTATATTGCCCCTCCCTTCTTCCCTCTCCCTGCTGGTAACCACTAGTTTGTTCTCTGTATCTGTGAGTCTGTTTCTATTTCTGATAATGAATATATTCAATATTTGCTAGTTTGTTGTATTTTTAGATTCCACATGTAAATGTATCATCTGGTATTTGTCTTTCTCTGTCCTAGTTACTTCACTTAAGCATAATACCCTCCAAGTCCATCCATGTTGTTGCAAATGGCAAAATTTCCTTCTTTTTATGGTTGAGTAGTATTATTCCACTGTGTGTATGTATGTATATGTGTGTGTGTATCTCACATCTTTATCCATTTATCTGTTGATGCGAGTTTGCTTCCATATCTTAGAGACTGTAAATAATACTGCTATACACATTGGAATGCATATATCTTTTTGAATTAGTTTTCATATTGTCCAAATGTGTGTCCAGGAGTAGAATTTCTGGATCATACGGTAGTTCTATGTTTAATTTTTTGAGGAACCTCCATACTGTTTCCCAACAGTGTACTAGGGTTCCCTTTTCTCCACATCCTCACCATTTTTGGTGTTCTTTTTGAAGGAAAACACAATAATCCAAAACCTATGAAATGCTGCGAAAGCAGTTCTAGGAGGGAAGTTTGTAGCAATACAAACTTAGCTCAGGAAACAAGAAAAAAAATCTCAACCTTATGTCTTACTTATTTTTAATTTTCCTGCTAAGCACACATATGAGTTCACATGGATATTTGTTCAAGGAATGAATGAATGGATGAAGTGGGTGCTGGTGGAGGAGCCATAGCAACCTCTGACTGCAGGTTTGGGGTTTGGGAATGTTCAGGTCAGAATGGGATGTATAGACCAATGGGGCTCAATGTTTTTTTGAAAGCTGTTTGAACTGATGTCAGGGTGGGGCACCTGGGGCATTGCCTCATCAGAAGTTTTGTCGTCCTTTCCTCTGAGGCAACTCAGGAGAATCACTGTGACTTCATGAGACAGCTCTACCCCCATCATCACTGTGACTTCATGAGACAGCTCTACCCCCATCATCACTGTGACTTCATGAGACAGCTCTACCTCCATCATCACTGTGACTTCATGAGACAGCTCTACCCCCATCATCACAGGTGACGGGGGTAGAGCCACGTCATCTCATGAATGTACTGACGTAGACTGGTTTCAGTCTCAGTTCCCATCAGAGATGCTGACTGTTTACTTCTCTGAACCTCTGTCTCCTCATCTGTAAAATGTGGGTGATATTGCCCATCTAATAGAGCTATTATTAAAAAGCTATTATTTAAAAGTTTGTAAAGTGCTTGGGACAAGTTAGATGTTTAATAAGTAGTAGATATTGTTGTTATCCTCTTTCAAAGTAAATTGACGGTGTCAGCTCATGAATTAGTGGCTTCTAACGTAGGCAAGTTCTAAGGGAAGGCATCTGTTTCATGGAATAATTTCAGTATTTTTATCTCTCATGTTCCCAGAAAGGATGGTCTTATTCTAAAATATTAAAATACATGCATGCACATGAACTTGACTACCTATAAATAGAACTTCATTTGGTTAGAAACATGTTCCAAATTGTCATATAATACATTCATTTTAGCAGCAGACACAAGATTATTTGAACATGCAGCTTTTTTTTAACCCGACAATCTTATTTCAAATTTTGAATTATTTTTCATCTTGTTATTCTTGATATTGTTTATTTCAGTATTATATTTCTTTTACAGAAAATAGAAGTGGCTTACAAGTTGGATCCTATTTTAGTGGATCTGATGTATTACTTGTATAATAAGACCATTTCTATATTTTTAGCTACAATGATGGTTTGTTTATATGGGTACATATAAAATGGTTCCTCACCAAAACTTGTAGAAGAATTGAATATATAAATTCTTATCAATTTAGGAATCAGTCTATTTAACAAAATGTTGCCCTTTTAATAAATATTTTCATGTATATGCATGTATATATATATAAACATAATTTTTATGTATATTACAGTGTTTATATATATTTTAAACTATATACATGTAAAACTTTTTTAATGGCATTAGAGGAAATTCAGAAGCTTCTTTCATATCACCACTTCTAGTATTATTCAAGCAAAAACTGAGAGCACAGTTTTAAAATGTAATTTGTTAAAGATGTTTTTGTAGGGAGCAGTCTTAGAGACTTTCATGTGTAGAGCTTGATAGTAATCTGTTAATATCTGGTAAGAGGAAAGTTCTAAAGAAATGGATGGATAGTTCTTTATGTTCTTTTCCTCAGACATTGCTGGCTGTGAACAGGTCCAGGTACTAAACATTATAATTTCTTCTTTCTCAGGTGATAATGAAGAACTAGTGTTCTGAAGTGCTCTGAAGAAGACCCATATATTTTGTAGACAAAATGATCAGATAGAGAGAGTGTACTTCACTGGGAAATCTTCATTCTGGATGAATCCATCTCTGCAAAACAGGGTCCACTGGAGATGTTGGTGAGTATGAGTTACTTCCTTATCAAGAAATAGCTTTGAAACTATTTGGAAGAACAGTTGATTTGTCCCAGAATATGACGTTTGATACAATACATTCTTAAGGCTATCTTACACCTGGTAATTTATACCTCCCACTCCCCAAACCCATGCCGCCCCTCCACACCCTTTCTAGTGGTAACCACTGGTTTGCTTTCTGTATCTATAAGTGCTTCTTTTTTCATTATATTCACTAGTATATTGTATTTTTGAAATTCGACATATAAATTATATCATACAGTGTTTGTCTTTCTCTGTCTGACTTATTTCACATACCATAATGCCCTCCAAGTCCGTGTTGCCACAAATAGCAAAATCTCCTTTTTTCTGGCTGAGTAATATTCCATTATATATAGGTACATCTTTATCCATTCATCTGTTGATGGACACCTGGACTGATTCAGTATCTTGGCTGTTGTAAATAATGCTACTATGAACATTGAGGGTACATGCATCTTTTAAAATCAGTGTTTTTGTTCTTTTGTTGGATATATACTCAGGAGTGGAATTGCTGGGTCATATGTAGTAGGTCTCTTCCTTTATTGTGTACCACAACTCTATTCATTGCTTTCATAGCATTTTTTCAATTTGCGTATATATTTTTACTTGTTTATTAGATAAAAATCTTACTGTTGGGTTTTAGAGGTAAAATGGGCAAATGTTTGTCAATTTATCCAAATTATATTGGGTGTCCAATGTGGGTAGGATCAAATAGGCATATACATAAGAAAGAGCATTTGAGGGATTAAAGAGTTAAAGAGATTGGCATTCTTGGTACAGCTGAGGCACATGGCATCCTAGATGCTGCTGATATTTAGATTATTGGGAAGAGAGAGTATGTAAGTGATATAAGCCTTTTCTTTTTTCCTCTTTTTTAGAAGGCATTTGGGAATAGAATAAATGTTGATACCAAAGTTTATTTTCTCCTTATCCTTTTTTCCTTAAGAAAAATGGTTAAGATGGAAAAATAAGTCCCTTAGAGTATAAAAACTAGATTCTTTGTATCTGAACAAACACCACCATGTGAAACAGTTCACTGTTAGGCATAGGCAGAGAAGGCCATAGTGAGGCATAGGTAGGTATACTAGACTGCTTTCCCAAGTTGCCTTTCCTTATTATAGTTTAACCAAATTCCAGGCCAATGAGGGACTTGGGCTCTGATCTATCCCAAGGCTTCTGGAGCTGCCTTATCCCCCCATTCCACATGTTCTCACGTTGACTCTGAATGGTGATATTACCTGGATTGAGGATATTAGGAGCTCAGACTGTGGATTTAATCACAGAGGGATGAGAGTATCTTTTAATAAAGAGATAAAGAGGAAAGAGGATTATATAGCAAAGATGTTATGTTCTTGGGTCCATGATAGACAAAAGTCTTATAAAGAATTTTACAAAACCCAAGGGTTAAGAGGAAATTTAAAAGGCCCATTTATGAAACATTGTCTTCAAGAGTCAGGTTTGTTCAGAGACAGTGAGAATAATGACACACTTATCAAAACACTAGAGCTTTAGGTCTTGCTTCAAGAAAAAGTGGAAGATGACAGAGAAGATGAGTTGAGTGAGAAACAATGAAAAAAAGAAACACTTTCTCACAAAAAGGACTGAATTTTGAGTCCAGGGTAGTCACAGATGAAAGGGAGAAGAAAATGTATGCCTGTCAAAATGTGCTTAAAGATAGAACTAGGGAAGAAAATTCACGATTTTGGAGAATGAACTGGGAAGACTTCTCTCTCTGACCTGAACACACAAAACTATTGAAAAGTGCTCTTGAAAGCTAAAGGCAAGGAGTCAACAAAAAGAAAAACTGGGGAACATACCCTTGGTGACTAGGACAGCCACTCGAGGTTATATAAGATTTAGAAAATTTGATATTGGAAAGCTGGGAACATCAGCAGAGAATCCGTCAGTGATTAATAAGGGAGCCCTAAGGTGTTGTGGTCAGTACATGTAGAGAGGCAGATTTGGCTCTTTGCCCCGAGGGAGCCTGTTTGGGAGATTTATGGTGATAGGACTCTCAGAAAGAGAGACCGTGAGATGTATTAAATGGGAGTCAGAGAGCATTCCAATACAATGTGCTCAGGCATGGATTAGGGATGGGACTGATGGATGGTGAACCTGGATGTGAGAATTACCCTTTCTGGGGAAAGGGAAAGTGGACAGGATTTGTTTTGGCAGATGTGAAACCCATTCATCTTGTATTATTTTCTGTAAGAAGTCAACAAAGGTGGAATCTGTAGATAGATGTTAAGAAAAAAAAAATTTCTAGGTCAGAAAGCAAAGGTCCCAGGGAAAGAAAGAAGAGAGGCATTCTGATCCAACCAACAGTAATTGAACTATATACATCAAGAAAAATTTCCCAACAGCTTATTTTAAAATTCAGCTAGCTGTTTCTGGAAGGACACTTGAGAACAACAGAGGAAAAAGGGACAGTACAGGGAAAATGTGGCAAAAGGTATTTAAAGTGTAGCCATTGAAAGAGTATGACTTAGTCTGGGCTCTGAATATTCAAAAATGGTAGGAAGGCCTCCTGGACTTTATTGGGTTTTAGAAACCCAAGCTAGGGAAGACACAACAGATACAATGTTGGTCAGAAATATATTGTTTTGTGTGGCTACCATAACATTACCCTAAATTGGGTGGCTATAAAAACCAGAGGCTTCCCAGGTGGCACAGTGGTAAAGAATCCGCCTGCCAATGCAGGAGACGCAGGAGATGCAGGTTTGATTCCTGGGTCTGGAAGATCCCCTGGAGTAGGAAGTGGCAGCCTGCTCCAGTATTCTTGGCTGGAAAATTCCATGAACAGAGAAGCCTGGTGGGCTACAGTCCATTGGGGTTGCAAAGAGTAGGACACAACTGAACATGACGAGTTAAAAACCAGAAATTTATTTCTCACAGTTCTGGAGGCCAGAAGTTAGCTTAATCACATTTCAAAAGACCTTTTTTTTTTTTTTCCCCCCCAATAAAGTAACATTCACAGTTTCTAGGAATTAGGATATGGATAGATTTGGAGGAGGGCACCATTTAACCTACTTTGGGCATGAGGAAGATTTGTGTTTCCTGAGCCTATGTGTGACAGGCTCTTTCTTGTTACTGCTTTCCCTAGTGTGGTAAGCACATCTGGTCAGGATCTGCTTCCTTGTTATAAATCGAGCTATGCTCCACTCTCTTTGTTTCTTTCTTTTTTCTTGACTCTTCATTGAGGTCAACTTTTGTACTGTCAAATTGGCCTTCTTAAAATTGGAGGGAGGGAGGGAGCTGCTACTGGAGACAGTTCTACATGGGTCTCTTGCATCTCTACACCTCTTGAAAGAAGAGGCATTGAATATATTTTAAAGGCTATTTCTATAGTGAAAAAGCCTTGGAACATAAAGATAGTGTCTTCCTCTGGAGGAAAGGGAAAGTTTTTATTCTCCAGTACAATAAAGATAGTCTTCCTTTGGGCAAAGTTCAGGCAGATTTATTTGCAGCCCATTATTAAAGATATGGGTCCCCTAAGTTGAGTTTTCTCAGCTGTCCCACTATATGAGCAGCATCTTTCTGGGTGACTTTGTGGTGTCCTGTGGGACCCAGAGACAAGTAACTGACATAACCATGAAGCTCAGGCTGTTTGCTCTGCAGTGAAGTGATATATCTTCAGTCTCTGAATAAGAGTCTTGGATGTTCTGCCAGCATCCATGACACCATAGCAGGCTAACATATTAGCTTGCAGATTGGGTAAAGCTCCTGAGCTTTCACAGTTTTAAATTTATTTTGTTATTTCTGACTGTGCTGGGTCTTCGTTGCTGCCTGTGGGCCTTCTCTAGTCGTTGTGAGCAGGGGCTACTCTCGTTGCAGCACGTGGGCTCTAGGGTGTGTGGGTTTCACTAGTTATGACACATGGGCTTAGCTGCTTTGCTGTGTGTGGAATCTTCCCAGATCAGGGATTGAACTCCTGTTGCCTGCTTTGGTAAATGGATTCTTAACCACTGCACCACCAGGGAAGTCCCTAGAGATCTTTCACAGTTCTCAATGGCCTCGTTAGGCCTCCTGGCTTTAGCTGAATTCACTAACTTGACTTGGTACTGAGTGCTTATCTAACTATCGAAATAATAAAATTCTGGTTCCCATTTGGCTATTGCTCCTACTTGGATGCTTTTCCTATAGAACTCCAGGGGAGGAAGAAGTTAGTGGTAGGTTTTGGGTGACATCTGCTGTTGTAGTGTGACTGGAGCTGGGATAATGGGCAAAAGATTAATTGTAGCAAGTTTAAGGCTGAACAGGGAGTTTATGCAACATAAATAAAAGTGTGATTATGTGAAGACATATGTATGAGTGAGTTTATTGCAGTATGGTTATAGTAGCGGAAATCTGGCAACAATCTGAATGTCTGTCAAGAGGCTTGAATAAAATATAGTACATCCATGCCATGAAATATTATGCAGCTATTAAAAAGAAAGGAGTAAATCTGCATATTTGGTCTCAGACGATATCTTCAACATTTTATTACATAAAAAGGAAAAGTTGTAGTATAATAAGCATAGTCTATTCCTTTAAAAAGCCCTCTATATATTTGTATAAACAAAATAAAGATTTTGGGAAGATACACACTAAATTAGCACTTACTACTTTTATAATCACATTACTCAATAAAAATGTAAGAAAAAAGTGTTAATAGTATTTAAGTGAGTGGAGGGCTTTACTTAGAGAGCTTAGCTATGAAGGGAAGGAAAAAATAGGATAGGATATGGGGCTCAGGGAATTGGTAATTTTATATTTTTAAAGTATAAATTTTATGCTTTCAAAAAGTATACTTCATACTTTTAAAGATGGGAAAGAGAAGGTATTTATAGGGAAGCAGGCAGTAGATGGGGCTTCCCTGGAGGAGGCCATAGCAACCCTCTCCAGTATTCTTGCTTGGAGAATCCCCATGGACAGAGGAGCCAGGCAGGGGTCTCAAAGAGTTGGACACGACTGAGCGACTAAGCACAGCACAGCACGGGTGCGAGACGGGGCTTCCCTGATGGCTCAGCGGCAAAGAGTATGCCTGCAGTGCAAGTGATGCAGGAGACATGGGTTGGATCCCTGGGTCAGGAAGATCCCTTGGAGGAGGAAATGGCAACCCACTCCAGAACTCTTGCCTGAAAAATACCCTGGACAGAGGAGCCTGACAGCTACAGTCCATGGGGTTGCAAAGAGTTGGATACAACTTATGGATTGAACAACAAGTCAACATTGCTGAGTCATTCCATAGGAATCTTTTGTTAACTGGTAACGAAGTTCTGGAAATACATTGAAAGTATCCTGTTTCCACATCACATTTTCTTTGTGACTACAGTAAATGTTCTGTTCATGGCAGCCTTTTATTTTCTTTTGCTCCGTGGATGTTGAAAACAAACTGTATAAGTAATATTGTGTAAATTTTATTTTGGTCATCTCATCAGGACTGTCTTTTTCCCCCCCCAGAGTAATTGATATGAAAAGCATGTACTATAATTTAAATGCAAATATCTCCTTCGGTTCTGATACATTTTCCAAAGTTTGAAAGTGGAAATTGCTTCCCAAACAAAGCCAGAAGTGTATTTAGGATTAATGTGCACATGTGGAGCTCATACAACTGGATCAGCATCCTTGCTTTCAGCTTCATTAAAAATGGATTAATCTTCCAGGGTGTTTGAGATTAGTTTCTACCAAAGGTCTGCATGGTTCATGGTGTTATGCACTCACCTCTGAAAAACCTGATTTTCTTTTTTATTGGTATTTTAAAAAACATAATTTCTGAGTGGTCATCATGAGAACAGTGCCTTGTAATAAGTAGGGTTTCCACAATGCTCTGTTGTAAATGGAGGGTGGGGGCTACATCAAGGAGGTGGATTGGCATGAAAACGTCTACATTTTGATATTGTGAGCACAACCCAGAACTGACTGTGGGAATGTTGGAGACTCTCCAAATGCCTGGCTATTGGGAGTTTTCCTTTTGGCTGAGGTGCTGATACTGTCTACAGGTTACTTGAAGGATATTGTTATTTGTATTTTCTCAGGCATTCTTGTAACAAAATGGCTGACTTATAATAAGCCACTTTCAGATGAGCTCTGGTTTTTATGCAGTACCTTTCTAGTGGGCAGTTCCAAATGCTTTCTCAATCTAATGCCATTTGGACTTACAGAGTTCCAGACGCTACTGCCAGAGATCAGGTTTGCAGTTATCCTGCTTTTTGAGCAAGATACCAGGCAAAATTCTTCTGAATTTTCTTTCCTTTTTTCCTCGTATACAGGTGTACTTTTTGGTGCTACTACCCAACACCACATACTTTGTATGTCTTGGTGGGAAGTGCTAAATTCTATTTGAAGAGAATCTGCAAAGATTCACATTGTTGTATAAAAGCCTCAGTTGCATGACAGCCTATAATAGGGTATCCATGATACCTGGGGGGAGCCTGGTGGGCTGCTGTCTATGGGGTCGCACAGAGTTGGACATGACTGAGGTGACTTAGCAGCAGCAGCAGCAGCATGATACCTGGGGGTGCTTTAACCAGGCATGAAGTTTACTAGAGCTACACAGAAGTTTCCCAGTCTGGAGAGAACCCAGCCAAGAAGCTACTCTTTCCAGGATTTTATGGAACTTCCACTGAAACACAAAGAAGACCAGGGGGCTCCCAAAATAGGGGCACTGAGTCCAGCACAGCACACCCAGAGGCAGCATCCTGGAGGACCGGAATGTGAGCAGATATTCTGTTATTGTTTAGTCGTTGTGTCCAATTTTTTGTGATACATGGACTGTAGCCCACTAGGCTGCCCTGTCCATGGGATTTCCCAGGCAAGAATACTAGAGTCGTTTGCCATTTCGTTCTTTAGGGGATCTTCCTGTCTCAGTGATTGAACCTAAGTCTTCTGCATTGCAGGCAGATTGTTTACCACTGAGCCACCAGGGAAGCCCAGACATTCTGTAGATCCCTGCAATAGAAAACATGAAACCATAGAACCACACTGAACTTAGAATATGAAATTTGAACAAAATCAGGTGGAAATTAATGTTTTTATATGTGAATTCTTACATGAGATGATAATTCTTATACAAATTTTCATTCACAATAATCACTGAAATATCCATGTATAAACAAGTGATCATTATATTGCAAACAGAGTAGAGTGTGGAGCATCTTCAAACACAGAACAAGGAAAATGGAAAATGAGAACTAGAATGGCAAAGGTAACGAAGGTCTGGACAAGACTAGAGCAGAAATGTTTTCCTCAGTTGTCTGGCTGAGTTTTGTAAATCCTTGTTGTGTGGTTTATTGTATGTGATAATTGTGCTAAAGTTAGCTTTTACTGTATTGCATTCTTCCATAGTATACATATTTTCAGAGACTCTATTGTCTTTATAAAGTGTCAAATTAAAATACCATTTTAAAATTTATTAAAGAATCTGAATTAGGTGGATTTTCAGGTCCAAGTATTCAAAGTGGGTCTACATCTCTAGGTTAATTACTGAAAGAAACAAATCCTCTGAAACTAATTTGTCAAAAATTAGTTTATCAAAAGACATTTCATCAAATAATCAATTGACAGGGAAAGAATGACAAAGATTGTAACAAAAGACAGAGCTTTTATTTCAATTTGGTTTAATCCAATCTATTGTCTTTAATAGGTCTCAATTCATAGACTTGCCAACTGCCTTAATCAAATGAATATTTTGCATATGTTTCATCATTTTGAAAGTATCGACTGCAATGTCAGTCATACCTCTAATTGTCGTTCCATAGGTCCTGGCTTGGGTGACTGCGTGGAGGTGCCATAAGTGGGATAGAAAAGCTGAGCAGAGGTTGATGGGGGAGATTAGGGACTTTAGTTCATGGTGTAATGAATTTAGGTTTGGGCAGAATGAAGTTTATTTTATGTTATTACTGTGTAGGACTTCTAAACTTTATTTTGTGCTAGGGAAACAGAAAGATGTAATTTTCAAGATCTTTTGTAATTGAATGCCTTCTTGTACAGAGGAGAAATTCCCTTTTCCTCTTTTTGAAACTCTTGGAATTTATTTGTTATTTTTACCTTTTTTCTTATATGAAGAGCTATTAATCTTAATAAGGAGTAAACCCAAATGTATATAGCATTGCACTGTTACCTATTGGGCTTTGCCTGAAATGCTGGAGTGCATATTCTCCTTTCTCCTGATACTCATGAGAAAGTGCTCAGTAAACTGTAAAGTAATAAACAAATGTGATTTACAATTACCTTAAATGTTACCCAGATTTTACAAGTTACCAGTCATCAGATAACAGCAATATTTAGTGAATTCTCTCAAAGTGGAAAACATTATATTGGGTGGTTGGGGGTTCTGAGGATCAGACAGAACACAAGACCTCAAAGAGCATTTAGAAGGTGGGGGGAGAATAAACAGACTTGTGACCAACATACATTGTTCTGTGTCTAGTGAGACACTGAACTCAGTAGAATTCTGGGAGCACTTTCTGTCCTTTTAACATTTAGAATAAAACATTCAGCTGCAAAACAACAGCTGGAAGCCAACTGAACTCGAGTACCTGTGGGATGGTGTGGCTGGGTTGGAATTAAAATTCTGCTAGACCCTAAGGATGACGATGGTAACACCCCAGTACAGACACTGATCTTTAAATCTCATTTGCAAACAAATTTTGCTCAGTGCCACCAGATACCCGTCTTAAAATGATTAAACATCTTTTGATAAAAATAAAGACTCTGAAGATCATATTTGGGATGTGTCTAGCTGATCAATGCAAAGACTCGAGAATGAGATGAAAATACAAAGCAGAGGCCACCGTGTCCTTATGTAGACGTGCTCTGCCAATGACTCAGAACAATTTTTGGTAGACCTCAGACAATCTTTCCCAGTTAAAGATTTTCATTTACTTGAGCTGAGCATCTACTAGATGCCAGGTGCTGTGCTAGGTAGTGAGGCTCTGAAGATAAATATGATGTACTCCTGTTGCTGGGACGTCACAGTCATGTGGGAGTGGCCACTGATGGAGATAAGTACCAGACACAGTGAATGGTGCTGTCTGATGCTTGGGACATTTGGGAATTCCAAGCAGAATTGATTTCTAATCACTTACTTAACTATTTTCCTCTATTGTCACATTTTAGTTGTTTCTGGGGACTTAAATAGTAAAGACATATTTCAATGAACATGTTTATACATAAGCCTTTTTTATGTTCTTTGGATTATTTCTTTAGAAAATATTTCCAGAAGTAAAATTGCTAGATTAAAAAGTAATAAAAAACCCCCAATATCTTGATATACATTTTCAAATCACTTAAAGCAAGATATTTGCTTTACAATATTGTGTTGGTTTTTGCCACACATCAATATGAATCAGCCATTGGTATACGTATGTCCCCTCCCTCTTAAACCTTACTCCTATCTCCCACCCCCTCCCACCCCTCTAGATTGTCACAGAGCATTGGGTTGAACGCCCTGTGTCACAACAAATTCCCACTGACTGTTTCACAGGTGGTAATGTATATGTTTCCATGCCCGAAAGAGACGCTTGTACCCCCATGTTCATTGTAGCACTATTTACAATAGCTTGGACGTGGAAGAAGCCTAGATGTCCATCGACAGATAAATGGATACAGAAATTGTGTATATATGTGGTACATATATACAATGGAATGTTACTCAACTTCAAATTATTTTAAAAAAGGGTTCTATCAGTTATCACTTTCATGTAGGCATGTAGTAGAATACACATTTTAATGAATTCTTATGAACATGGAGGGCTTCCCTGATGGCTCATTTGGTAAAGAATCTGCCTGCAGTGCAGGAGGCCCTGGTTCAGTTCCTGGGTCAGGAAGATGCCGTGGAGAAGGGATAGGCTACCCACTCTAGTATTCTTGGGCTTCCCTTGTGGCTCAGCTGGTAAAGAATTTGCCTGCAATGCAGGAGACCTGGGTTTGATCCCACCGTTGGGGTCTTCCCCTGGGTTGGGAAGATCCCCTGGAGAAGTGAAAAGCTACCCACTCCAGTATTCTGGCCTGGAGAATTCCATGTACTGTATAGTCCATGGGGTCACAAAGAGTTGGACACGACAGAGTGACTTTCACACTCACACACACTGCCAACATGGAGTAGTATGCATTTTAAGCTTTGCTAGCTTAATAGGAGAACTTTTTATTGTTGGTTTTAAAGTGTTTCTTTGAAGTTTGGGTGCAGGCGTATCTGAAGTATCTTTATTAAAGTCTAATTTTCATATAAAAGCTCACCAATGTAAAATGTACAGTTTGATGATTTTTGGAGAATGTACACAGCGATGTAACTACTACCACACAGACTTAGAACATTTCCATTACCGTCAAAAAGATTCTTTGTATCATTCAGATGGCCGCACCTACTCCTGGTCCCAGGAGACCTCTGGTCCCTTTTTTCATCGCTGTAGTTTTGCCATTTCTAACATTTCATATAAGTGAGATCACATTGTCTGTAGCTTCATGTGCCCGTTTCTTTCACTCAGCATACTGTTTCTGAACCAATACAGTTTTATTATACGTTTCCTTAATTCTTTTTGGAGTTGAATTCTTTTTCACATATGTTTGTATCAGTTGTTTAGAGGAGATAGTATTTTGAACTGTTAAAGAATGACCAATAATTTCTTAAGTGAAAGTTGTGGGAGAAATTCAAGGTGGTGGAAACTATGTTGTATACAAAAGCAAACTTAGCGAAAGACTTGATATAACCAGGGAATGGTGAGGAGCTCAGTGTCCAGGAGTTTAGGAGGTGCTTGTTGGGAGAGGTGCAGGAGGAGGCTACACTGGGTGTGAATCGATTGTAAAGGGCCTTAAAATGATGCTGTTTTTCTTTCTTTTCTTTTTTTCCCTGTGGCCACTGAGGTTTCCCAAAACACTTAAGGAGGTCACTGACACTTCCCCTTGGTTCGATAAAGATCATTGTAGTAACAGCAGAGGGAAATGGATGCAGGGAAATTTGAGTCATACAGAACAAATTGGAGACTGGGTAATAGAGGTCTTATATGAGGACCATTTAGAAAATTCAGTCAGCACAATTTGGAAATCAAATGAATGCATCAGGAGAAGGGGATAAACTAATAGTGATATTGATATATCTAGCTTGTTATACTGGTTACATAGTTCATTTATTAGCTGTGATAAAGGTTATTGGTTATAAACCACATATTGGGAAACTAGTTCCACATATATGTTGAGTTTGTAGCGTCTGCCGTAGTTGGCAGTTTGAATTTTGATTCTAAAACTAGAGCTACAGTTGTGGGCTGGAGATGTAAATTTGTCACTGGTAAATAGGTATCAGGAAAATATATAAAATCATGCATCTGAATAAAGTGAAAATAGAAGACAACAGGATGGAAAGTTGGGGCAACTCCATCACTGCAGAGCCTTATTGATTTAGTATAAGCTTTTTACTTGTGGGAAGATCCTGATTTTATATTCCAGGGCAGCCTCTCATATATGACCCAGGGTAAATCTGAAACAATCTAGGCTTATCTGGGTATTCCCATTCCCCTTAACAGGGACTGATTTAGGGTAAAGTCAATGAGAAATGAAGTGTAATTGGATGGAAACTTCTGGGAATTATTTCCTCATTCTCATAAAGGAACGCAGGGAAAGGATAGATCTTTCCTGGATTTTTCTCTTTGTGGATGTAATGCCCACAGTTACAGCAGCCACTTTGAACCTGAGGGGAGACAGCAGAGACAGCTGACTTGAAAGAATGCAGATCAGAAAGATGAAAAGACTTGGGTGCTCAATGGCACCCCTGGCAGCAACCAGTTCTAGAGCCATCCAGCCTCAGGACTTGTCAAGTGGGATAGCTGGTTTTCGTATTTATGGAAGCCAGTTAAGTTGGGATTTCTATTATGTGACTTTGGAAACATTTGAAATGGTACATTATTCTAGGTAACTGCATATTTATTATGTTTGTAGAGATCTGTACCCTCAATGTACAGTGCTCAGAATATATGTGTGAGATAAAACCGGGAAGCATCAGGACTGGGGGAAACCAAGGCATACTACTTGACATCTTTACTTCTTTAAAATTGCATTTATGAAGTTATTTTAAATTTCATTTTGAGTTAATGACATAGACATGCATGAAATTAATTGCAGTTCTTTTTTAAAACAATCTTATTTATTGGGGGTGATTGGGGGCTACTTTCTAGTTGTTGGGCATGGGCTTCTCATGGTGGTGACTTCTCTTGTTGCAGAGCACGGGCTTTAGAGCACAGGCTCAATAGTTGAGGTGCGTGGACTTAGTTACTCCATGGCATGTGGGAATCTTCCTGAATCAGGGATCGAAGCCTGTGTCTCCTGCACTGGCAGGCGAATTCTTTTCCACTGAGCCAGCAGGGAAGCCCTAATTGCAGTTGTTAATAGAGGAGGTAATTACTGTGGCTACAGTTTCAATCGTGAAGGAAAAGGAATGAACTCATTCACAAGGACTGAAGCCATTCATTATCCTTCATGTTTTATTTTTCTGATGAGGCACTCTCAAGAATTGGCAAGGGGTGGTACAGGTATCTTTACTTGACTTAAAAGTACCACGCTATAGGTTTCATTCCAATATATAGAATCCAAGTTTCCTGGATCTTCTCACAGAAGTTTCCAAGCTGATATGAAATAAAAAGAATGGGTAATATAAAGAAGATTCTGTCAATGGCAGCGTGACCTACTGTTAAGTCTCTGAAACAGTTCCTGTACATCTTTCTTGAACAGGGTAAAGGGGCTCACTTGATAATTCTGTAAATATGGAAGCAGCAAAAACTGAAAGCACAAGTTTCTAGAGGTAGGAGCATCACTCAATTACATCTATGTTGATGTACTTTTTGCTGGAAATTTTCCTACTTTGTAGAAATCAAATCAGAGAGATATTAGTACATCAAAGTGGCTCACCATTCCAGATGGTTGATAAAGTCTGAAGGCAGTCCTTTTCACCCTGTAGTGCCATTTTCTGAAACCAGCCCTAACTTAACAGCTGTGCATGATCAAAGCAACAGAAGGGAATACTTGACATATTTATAAACAGAAAGAAAATATTTCTGAATGCCCAGGGGCACCAATGAACATCAGAGAAAATTAGTGCAATATCAGATACCAGGACAAAAGGGAATGCCAGGCATTCTATTTGTCATTTACATTCTTATAGACATGGTGTATTTTGTAACTTCACAGTAATTTTTAATCAATGATATGCTCCAAAGGTACTGGGCTCCCTTAGGTTACAGCAGAGGTGAGATGTCAGTTTTGATTGTGGATTCACTCTCTGGATCAATTTTTACCGGTCATGGTATAATCACACGGGCCAGCTTGTCCACTTTCCCTCTCATTTCCCTCTGTAGTGTTCAGACCAATTAAGCCATTCAATTCAGTTCAGTTCAGTCGCTCAGTCATGTCCGACTCTTTGCGACCCCATGAACTGCAGCACACAGGCCTCTCTGTCCATCACCAACTCCCGGAGTTCACCCAAACTCATGTCCATCGAGTCGTTAATGCCATCCAGCCATCTCATCCTCGGTCGTCCCCTTCTCCTCCCGCCTCCCAATCCCTCCCAGCATCAGAGTCTTTTCCAATGAGTCAACTCTTCGCATAAGGTGGCCAAAGTATTGGAGTTTCAGCTTTAGCATCAGTTCTTCCAAAGAACACCCAGGACTGATCTCCTTTAGGATGGACTGGTTGGATCTCCTTGCAGTCCAAAGGACTCTCAAGAGTCTTCTCCAACACCACAGTTCAAAAGCATCAATTCTTCAGTGCTCAGCTTTCTTCACCGTCCAGCTCTCACATCCATACCTGACCACTGGAAAAAGCATAGCCTTGACTAGATGGACCTTTGTTGGCAAAGCAATGTCTCTGCTTTTGAATATGCTATCTAGGTTGGTCATAACTTTCCTTCCAAGCAGTAAGCGTCTTTTAATTTCACGGCTGGAATCATTAGTGGTTGAATAAAGGATTCTGAAGAAAGTCCTTTTTACAAATGAATTTTCTCAGATTTCTATGCAGAAGTGGCCAGGGAAATTCTGTCCAAATGTAGACAGTAATTTTATTGTATCAAAAACGATGATTATTAGCTCAGACTTGATTTCTTGGGCAGGTGAGAAGAAATAGTTCTAGGAGAAAATGAACATGAAGAGGAGTAACTCAGGTCCATCCCGAGAAATGGGGCAAAGCAAGGGTGATTGTGGGAAGGGCATGGAGAGGAAAAAGAGGAATCTTACTTAGACCAGTTGCTGAAACCATTCCCTGACTCCCTTTTCCTATCTTTCCAGCTCATTCCCTCTAGAACTCAGGCTCTAATAATTAAAAAAAAAATTTTAACAGCTCCTCCAATCCATTGATTTTGTGGTATGCTGTAAGATATTTAACAACTGGCTCTCCCATCAAAGTGCCTGGGTCCATAGCATTTGCCAAGTTCTGTCATGTAAATACTTCCTCCATGGGCAGTTTCAACTACCAACCTGAAGTGTCTGAAATCAGGATTGGGAAGAGGTGTGACTCTCTTGAGCTGATATTAGCTAGTTCTGGCTCATTTACTGCCAGGACCCTATTACTTTTTCAGACCCTGTCTTCTCCCTAGGCCCTCTAGACCTTGCTGCCTTCCTTACCTGGGTTAAATTTGGAGACCATCAATGTAAACGTTCCTTTGCATACTTCTACTTCCATAACCCTTTGCATATTCCTCTTTATTGAACTCAGCTCATTGTGTTTTAGTTGTTTATGTGTCTGTTTTCCCACGAGACAGTGCCTTTTGAAGAATGTGTCTTTTAATCTTTGAGGTCTCATTGCTTACAACATTGCCAAACATATATTGATTGCTGAATAGAGTTTTATTGCATAAATAGATGAGTGAATTAAGAAGGTATCTTGGGAAGAAAATGTAATGCTCAAAAAATGAAAACTAGACAGTAAAATATAAATATATTTAAGTTAGAACAAGGGAACATGTATTTGGATGAGGGGAAGATAGGAAGAGAGCCCAACTGTATATGGGATGGAAGGATGCTCACAAAACTAATTGAAAATATGTTGGTAAGGACTTGTAAGAACACTGAGAATCTGGGACAAAAAGGGAAGGAATATTTATATTGTCTGACACAGAAAATACGATGTTAAAAGTGGTTATGAAAAATGGGTATGAAACTTTCAATTTTTAATCTGCTCTGGTATTACCTCTTGGTAATTTAGCATTTTAAAAATACTTTGTTGACTGTGTAATCATGATGATTAAGTTTGTAGATGACCTGAAGAGAGGATGGATGGAATATTGGAGGATAGAATTCAATATGTATTTCAACATTTTTGAAATAAATAATAATATTTTTGTGACTCAGATGGTAAAGTGTCTGCCTACAGGGCGGGAGACCTGGGTTTGATCCCTGTGTTGGGAAGATCCTCTGGAGAAGGAAATGGCAACCCACTCCAGTACTATTGCCCGGAAAATCCCATGGACGGAGAAGCCTGGTAAGCTACAGTCCATGGGGCTGCAAAGAGTTGGACACGACTGAGCAACTTCACCTTACCTATAATTGATTTACTAAATTGTGTTACTTTCAGGTGTACAGAATAGTGATTCTTTTTTTCTTTTTTTTTTGCTTATAGTAGTCCATTATAGATTATTGCAAGATATTGGGTATAATTCCCTGTGGTATGCAGTATATCCTTGTTGTTATCTAGTTTATG
The DNA here is from genome assembly GCF_032405125.1 of Capricornis sumatraensis. NCBI lineage: Eukaryota > Metazoa > Chordata > Mammalia > Artiodactyla > Bovidae > Capricornis > Capricornis sumatraensis. The sequence goes on along the minus strand of NC_091081.1, from coordinate 37,658,420 downwards.
TATAGTACTTGGCATCTGTTAATCCCATATTCTTTAGTCCTTTCCTACTTTTCCTCTTCCGTTTGGTAAGTATAGTGTAGTTTGTTTTCTATTTGAGTCTGTTCCTGTTTTGTGTATAGATTCACCGAGATTATTTTTTTATATTTCTCATATAAGTGATATTATATAGTATTCATCTTTCTCTGTCTGACTTATTCAACTAAGCATTATATTCTCTATGCATGTTATCCATATTATTGCAAATGGTAATATTTCATTATTTTTTATGACTGAGTAATATTCCATTTTGGCTGAATAATATTCATATGTATATACATTTATATTATATAGATATAACTATGAGTTGCACAGCTTGGATTGCTTTTGTTATCTTGGCTGTTGTAAATAGTGCTGCTATGAACCTTGGGGTACATTTATCTTTTTTAAATTAGAGTTTTTATTTTTTCCAGATATATATCCAGGAGTGGATGCAAATTTCAAAATTTGATAGCCATGGCTAGTTGTTTGCTATCACCCTTTACATTGTCCTGGAGGTTATAACCATCTAATAAGATTTAAAAAACTAAAAAAATATCAGCCACCTATTGTTGCATAATCAGCCACCCTTAAATTTAGTGGCTTGAAACAGCAATTCATTTCTTCTCACAATTGTGTGATTGGATGGGCAATCCTTTTTATTTGTTTTGGGGAGACAATGTAATTGCGGGGAGGTGGCTCAGTGCTTGGAGGATCCTTCTTCACAGGGAAACAGTGTCCACTTCCCTATGCTTGGAAAGAGAAATTATATAGTTTTTTTTTTTTTGAGCCTTAATAATACTTTTTTCACAAACTGCCATTTCAAGATGTGCCACGCAAAGTTCATCACTGATGCAGTCTGCACCCAAATGATGATCCCAGCGAGACTGGAGATAAAAACTTGAAGAAGCAGCTGATAGGGTTTTACTTTACAAAATGTCAACTGAGCACGACTGGAATTATTTGATGGGTTCTGACTTGCTATGGGCACAATGGGAAATGCAGCAACCATCAGCAGAAATAGCTCGCTCTTTTCTCCCCAACTTTGCAGCTGTTCGTTATCATGTCTTGCTCAGGTCCTGACAGTAAAACTTCTAACATTTTGCTCCAGATGGCTTCTGTCAGTTTCGGTGGAAGAAAGCTACCATTTTAAGTGCTGCTCAAAGTGAGAAATTCAGCAAAAAAAAAAAAAAAAAAAAAAAAAAAAGGAGTCAGAGCAACAGTGAAGGAGTGCCCAATCCCCCTCGGTGCTATTCTAAATCCTGTGGTCCTTCGGATTTCAACCTGGACATTGCTTCCCTCCAGCAACTCATTAAGTTACTTATTCAACGTTTATCAATTGTCTACTTGGCACCAGGCGACAGTGTTACATACAAGGGATGTGATGTGAGCAAAGCCAAATTTAAATCCTACAACTTAGAGTTTAATGTAGGAGACAGATAATTAACCACTCAAATTTTACTCAAAGTTGTGACGAGAATGTCAAGGAAGTCTTTAAGGAAGCAACTATCTGTTGAAGTTTCAAGGAAGCTGAGGGGTTAACTAGGCAAAGAGAAGTGCTAAGAGGGTTTCTGGCCTCTGTGCGGTGTTTGTCATTTGAGAGTGCCGGTGCCAGTGTGGGACCCACTCATGGATGGATGGAGAAGTCAAGGCGCGCTGACCTTGGTGTGGACTGAAGCTAGAGAGGCACTGGGGCCTGAGTATGTGAGGGCTTACAGATTAGGTTAAATGGCAATGTTTTTTTTAAAATTGAATTATAGCTAATTCATAATGTGTTAGTCTCAGGTGTATAGCAAAGTGATTCAGTAATATACATGTATACTTTCAGATTCTTTTCCGTTATAGGTTATTACAAGATGTTGAGTATGGTTCCCTGTGCTATATGATAGGTCCTTGTTGTTCACCTGTTTTATGTATTGTAGTGTATATCTGTTAATCCTAAACTCCTAATTTATCCTCCACCCATCCCTTTTGGTAATGGTAAGTTTGCTTTCTATGTACGTAGGTATATTTCTCTTTTATAAATAAGTTCATTTGCGGAGAAAAAGGGAGAAGAGGAATAATTTATAATGTATATATACTGCATAGTGTTATAAAATAAAAAATAGAGATGTAAGTGTTAAACTGAGAAAATAACCTCCAAAAGAACTGAAATCAGACTATAAACAGACTGTAAACAATTTATGAAGGAAACCAGGGAGATTAACTTTTAGTGGTGTTAGTTTACTGAGTGGGAGTAGTGATGATGGATTGAGCTCTCCTCTGCAGGTTCCCCATCAACTTTGTTTTGAATCAGAATATCAAATAACATTTAATAGTTGCAAATACATTTACTGCAGTTTACAGAGTAGGTAACAGTTATATCGTGCTTAGCCACTCAGTCATGTCTGACTCTTTGTGACCCCATGGACTGTAGCCCACCAGGCTCCTCTGTCCACAGGATTTTTCAGGCAAGAATACTAGAGTGTGTTATCATTTTCTTCTCCAGAGGATCTCCCCAACCCAGGAATCAAATGTGTGTCTCCTGTGTCTTGTGCATTGCAGGTGGATTCTTTACCCGCTGTGCCATTGGGGAAGCTCCTAACTGTTATAAACACAAGTATAATTTTATAAAGTCCAAACAAAAACTGGTTACATTTAAATTATTAGATCTGTAGAGGCCAATTTAGAAGTCTTCTAGTTCCCTAACTTCACCTTCCTTAAATTATAAAAAATAAATAAAATAAAATCTATAGTTTTGATTTCAAGTTAAAGATGATGAGATGGTGTTATCACATTTTATTGCTCAGAAAAAGAAATTTTACTTGTCTGCACACAGCATTTCATATGCTGCATTGATATGTGAAGCACCATTGCAAAATTCTTTCATTTACTTCCCCGTCAACATTTCATTTACTTTTATCCCATGGTTTCATCCATTGATGAGCATCAACCAGTTCAGCAGGAATTGCAAAATGCAGATTTTATAACTCTATCACTGCTTCCACTTTTATTATAATGAGATTCTCTGTAAAGAAGATTGTCCTTCACTAAGTAGAGCTACTTTGACACGGAAGTACAGTTCATTCATGAAAGGCAGGGTATGTATTTTTTTCCTTAATTCTTTTCTTGAGTTGCCAATTTTCAGTGTAAGGAGTTTGTGACCTACTTGCATTAACTGATGAGAAAGGGTTGTTTTGTTCCCTCTGTTAGAGGCAGAAATTTCCCCTCTATCCCTCTTGAGTTCTTGTGCCTGGACTAGTGGTAAAATTGACACAAGACAGATTAACAGGAGAAAAATACAAATTTTAATCTGTGCATATGCAGGTCCTATAGAAGTGGCACCTAAGAAGTGGCCAAAGCAGGGAGCTTTTTCTTTAGACAAAACAAAAACAAAAACAATAAATTTGTGAGAAAATGACAGGACAAAGAAACACAGGTTTTGGGTGTTCAATTAGTGAAGAATCTCAAACAGTTTGGGCTTGGAATAGTCAATACAAGACAGAACAATGTTTGTAAACATTTTCAGCCCTGAGTCCCCTACGTCTGGCTGTCTAAGGGTGTCCTTTTACCTCCAGAGGCATAAAATGCACCTTCCACATGGGAGACTGATTTCCTGTTTTCAGGGAGACAGACAAGAGGGTCAGAGTGCCCTCTTGCATTGGCTGTATCTTAAGTAACTTTAATTCAAAATTATCAATATACGGGTAAGACATATTTTGGGGTGGCTTGCCCTGAACCCCAATACCTCCCTCCCTCCTTCCTTCTTTCTGATGGCAAACTTTCTCATTTTCCTTTAGATGTATATGAACTCATGAATTTTAAATATGCTTTGTTAGATCAAATCCTTGTGATTCTGAATTGACCAACCAGTGGTACAAATTGTTTTTAGACTACCAGAGAAATCTGCTTGTGGACTGGGCATTAGATAGTAACAAAGAACTATTAATAATTTTATTAACTCTGATAATGATATTGTGCTTATGAAAAAAATCTCATTTTTAGAAGAGATTCATACTGAAGTTTGAAGTCATATATGATACTTAGATTTGTCTTAACTACTTTAGCAAAGAATAAAGGGAGATAGAGAAGCAAGTATGGCAAAATTTTGACGATTTTTAAATTTTGGGGAAAAATATATGGGAGTTTATCATGCCACTCTATTTTGTATATACGTGGACATTTCATAATACGATTTTAAAAGAAGTTTAAAAAAGAAATTAGCTCAATTTATGTTACTAATAAGGAGAGATAGCCATAGTATATTAAAGGGTAAAAATAAAGCACTGTAAATTTGAAAAAGGAATAAATATGGAGCAATATGAAGCTAGGTTTTATCGTGTGTGTTTAGGAGTGACCAACAAGAAATAAACTGCTTATTAAAGCCTTTCCTATACCTACTCTGGCAGGTGCCTTAAAGCCTAGGCATCCAGCAGATGGCGCTCTGCGCCCATTTTACGTGGTAAAGAGACGTTTCCGAGGCCATCTGCTTCCCAAGAGTAGATGCAAATGCTGAGCACCCTGCTGCTGCGGCTGCTGCTAAGTCTACAGTGTCACAATTAACACTTTACGTTTTCATAATTAGCGTTTGCCTGTAGAAATGATCCAACTGTCTTTCGGATTTAGACTTTATTTTCTTCAGCTGTGCCTCCGATTTGGGGCTCTAATTCTGTAACAGGCTTCACTGTACTTGAGGGTGTTACAGTGGAAAGAGCTCTGGGCTGAGAGTGGGCAGTTGTGGACCTGGGAGACGTTTCTCAGTTGCTTCTGCTCTTGTGAACTCCGGTTCCCTATCTTAGACTAAGGTTCTTGGGCTGGATGGTCATTGAGATTCGTTCCTTCGCTCACATCCTGTGATTCTATGGTTCTGCTTCCAGTTTGCAGCCTTCCCTGGGGAAGTGACATAAAAGGCACCGCAGAAGTGTCTTTGAAAAAGCAAGTGAGTAGCTAAACAGATGACCTGATAACGGAAAGAGGGAACAATTGAAAGCAAGGGAGGGGAGGGAACAATGGAAGGGAGAAGTGGTGTAAGCCCATTTAAGCAAATGCAGAGCCTGCTACTGCTAAGTCACTTCAGTCGTGTCCGACTCTGTGCGACCCCATAGCTGGCAGCCCATGAGGGCCCCCCTCCCCCGCCCCCATCCCTGGGATTCTCCAGGCAAAAACACTGGAGTGGGTTGCCATTTCCTTCTCCAATGCATGAAAGTGAAAAGTGAAAGTGAAGACGCTCAGTCATGTCCAACTCTTAGCGACCCCATGGACTGCAGCCTACCAGGCTCCTCCGTCGATGGGATTTTCCAAGCAAGAGTGCTGGAGTGGGGTGCCATTGCCTTCTCCGAATGCAGAGCCAGGTGTGGCTTTATTTGGTGGATGGCAGAGGAGAGATTCAAGGCCATTTCTGTCTCTAAGGCCAGTGGCCTTTTCCCATAGCACTAAGGCCCCCTCACCTACCTCCAGGGAATGCATATGGTGTAAAGTGAATTGAGGACTTGGGGACAGATTGCTTCTGACCACCAACAACTTGACTGCCTTCTGCCCCACCTGTCACCAAGTTTCAACTCTGGTAACAACCCCTCATCCAGTGTCTTTTCCCCTGTCATTGGCAGAATGCTACTGCTCTGCTAAGTCACTTCAGTCGTGTCCGACTCTGTGCGACCCCAGAGACAGCAGCCCACCAGGCTCCCCCATCCCTGGGATTCTCCAGGCAAGAACACTGGAGTGGGTTGCCATTTCCTTCTCCAGTGCAGGAAAGTGAAAAGTGAAAGTGAAGTCGCTCCGTCGTGCCCGACCCTCAGTGACCCCATGGACTGCAGCCTTCCAGGCTCCTCCGTCCATGGGATTTTCCAGGCAAGAGTACTGGAGTGGGGTGCCATTGCCTTCTTCGGTCGTTGGCAGAATAGTTCAGATTTAATTCTCAGCTCCTTCTGTTGAAATTTTCTTCTCCCGGTAACATGGTAACTTACTCTTCTTTTCTCCTTTGTACCATTGTTGAGATGGAATGCCAAAACAAAGTAGTGTGTGCTAGTTAAGGGGGATTTAGAGGACGTTTAGAATCAAGTGGAGGGATTCTTGTGGGACATCCCTGAATATGCTGGTAGATGATATCTAGGAGCAAGCTAGGAGGTATCTTGAAAAGTTGGAAAACTTGTATATTGGAAATTGGAGAAATGTTTCACTGATCAGCATAGATCCTGTATTCTCAACTTCTACAATGTTTATTAATTTTTTCTAAACCTTTGGTAATTATTTTAAAATATTTTTTATTATTTTTTAACATTCGTGTTTCATGCCATCAGCTACTCTGTGTATACCTCAGGGATGGACATTCTGTCTTGTTTATTTATTGCCTTATTTAGCACAATCTTGGCATATGGGAGTGCTTTTACTTTCAGGCATGAAAATATAAATGTTTGGATTTAGTCCACTCAGGTGGCACTAAAAAATCTAGGTGCCAGTGCAGGAGACACAGGAGATGTGAGAGATGCGGGTTTGATCCCTGTGTCAGGAAGATACATGAAGAAATAAATGGTAACCCACTCCAGTAGTCTTGCCTGGGAAATCCCATGGACAGAGGAGCCTGGCAGGCCAAGTTCATGGGGTTGCAAAGACTTGGATGACTGAGCACACGTACACACACACACACACACACACACACACACACACACACACACACACTTATTTTTTTTACCTGCTTTTCTACCTGTGATTGCCAGTTACGCAGGACTGATCTCTGTTTGATTATTCATGTCCTCGACTCTTTTTCTTCCTAATTTTCGCTGTTTGACTTTTATCCATTTTGGAGCTTTCATCCATTTTCTTCACATGTTGAAGTTAGAAATAAAAGGAGGTGAAACCTATTCATTTCTGTTTTGCTGCTTATAACCAGTAGAGCTTGTAGGGTTGAGGCAGAGGCTGGAGAAAGAGTTGGCAGCTGGTACAAATGAAGTTTCTGAATAATTTGGGGTTTATTAAAGTTTTTTTCATGTTGGCTGAGTAAATGATGATTTTTAAAAATGAGGTTACCATTTTGTGATTCTTTTATTTCACATTATAGCAATAGATCAGGGCATCAATTCAGTTCAGTCACTCAGTCGTGTCCAACTCTTTGTGACCCCATGAATCACAACACGCCAGGCTTCCCTGTCTATCACCATCTCTCGGAGTTCACTCAAACTCGTGTTTATCAAGTCGGTGATGCCATCCAGCCATCTCATTCTCTGTCATCCCCTTCTCCTCCTGCCCTCAATCCCTCCCAGCATCAGGGTCTTTTCCAATGAGTCAACTCTTCTCATGAGGTTGCCCAAAGTATTGAGTTTCAGCTTTAGCATCAGTCCTGCCAATGAACACCCAGGACTGATCTCCTTTAGGATGGACTGGTTGGATCTCCTTGCTGTCCAAGGGACTCTTAAGAGTCTTCTCCAACACCACAGCTCAAAAGAATCAATTCTTCAGCGCTCAGCCTTCTTCACAGTCCAACTCTCACATCCTTACATGACCACTGGAAAAACCATAGCCTTGACTAGACAGACCTTTGTTGGCAAAGTAATGTCTCTGCTTTTGAATATGCTATCTAGGTTGGTCATAACTTTCCTTCCAAGGAGTAAGCATCTTTTAATTTCATGGCTGCAGTCACCATCTGCAGTGATCTTGGAGCCCAAAAATATAAAGTCTGACACTGTTTCCACTGTTTCCCCATCTATTTCCCATGAAATGATGGGACCAGATGCCATGATCTTCATTTTCTGAATGTTGAGCTTTAAGCCAACTTTTTCACTCTCCTCTTTCATTTTCATCAAGAGGCTTTTGAGTTCCTCTTCACTTTCTGCCATAAGGGTGGTGTCATCTGCATATCTGAGGTTATTGATATTTCTCCCGGCAATCTTGATTCCAGCTTGTGCTTCTTCAAGTCCAGCATTTCTCATGATGTACTCTGCATATAAGTTAAATAAGCAGGGTGACAATATACAGCCTTGATGTACTCCTTTTCCTATTTGGAACCAGTCTGTTGTTCCATGTCCAGTTCTAACTGTTGCTTCCTGACCTGCATATAGGTTTCTCAAGAGGCAGGTTAGGTGGTCTGGTATTCCCATCTCTTTCAGAATTTTCCACAGTTTATTAGGATCGACAGAGTCAAAGGCTTTGGCATAGTCAATAAAGCAGAAATAGATGTTTTTCTGGAACTCTCTTGCTTTTTCCATGATCCAGCAGATGTTGGCAATTTGATCTCTGGTTCCTCTGCCTTTTCTAAAACCAGCTTGAGCATCTGGAATTTCATGGTTCACGTATTGCTGAAGCCTGGCTTGGAGAATTTTGAGCATTACTTTACTAGCGTGTGAGATGAGTGCAATTGTGCAGTAGTTTGAGCATTCTTTTGCATTGCCTTTCTTTGGGATTGGAATGAAAACTGACCTTTTCCAGTCCTGTGGCCACTGCTGAGTTTTCCAAATTTGATGGCATATTGAGTGCAGCACTTTCATAGCATCATCTTTCAGAATTTGAAATAGCTCAACTGGAATGCCATCACCTCCACTAGCTTTGTTTGTAGGGATGCTTTCTAAGGCCCACTTGACTTCACATTCCAGGATGTCTGGCTCTAGGTGAGTGATCACACCATCGTGATTATCTGGGTCATGAAGATCTTTTTTGTACAGTTCTTCTGTGTGTTCTTGCCATCTCTTCTTAATATCTTTTGCTTCTGTTAGGTCCATACCATTTCTGTCCTTTATCAGGGCATATCTACCTGCAAATACAGAACAAAAAGTGTCATGCTTTCATTGTCATTCTTCACTGAAAAAAGAGACCGACCTCTGAGCCATATCCCAGATTGAGAAGTTGCATTATGGAGGACTCAGCATCTTAGAGGGTGACTGGGGTGATCTGTCCTGCTCAGAATGGTCAGAAAGCTGCATGGAAAAGGAGGCAGTTGGTTAGAAGAAATCTGTGTGGTATTAGATGATGGTTTCTGTTTTGAGCCTGTGCAGCAAGTTATCTTGAAAAGTTACCCACTAAGCAGCACTCAGAGAGCAGGAAAGGCAACCTCATGACTTTTGTGGTTTTTCCTGCTGGTGAAGTCATAGATCTTGACCACCCAGCTGGGGTGCCAGACCCAGAATGTCAGGGAAGTTACTTCTTGCCCTCTTATCTCTTCCACTCAACAAATATCTGAGTAACTCTGAAATCCAAGAATCAGCTCCTTCTAGCACACTGGGAAAATCATATCTCACATCTAGTCCTGTATCAGTTCTTTAAACCTGAAGATATCACCTACTGAGGGCTGTGTCTGCAGCTGAATTCACTGGTGGTTTTGGAGTCAGTTACACCACAGAATAGCATCACAGCACTTGGCCACAAAGGAGTTAAGTCTGAAATTGAACACTAAGTACAATGTCCTCTGCTCACTCCTTTCTCCTTGGTATCCTTTCTCCAGACACCCCTTACCAGCCACTGCAGTGTTCTCCCCCCATCTCTCTCTTCTTTTCTCTGGAACCCCTCCTTCCATCTCTGCGTTGTGACCTGGAATCCCAAAATGCTTTTCATTTTGTAAAGCAATTGGCATTCTCCTTGTTTTCAACTTTCCTAAAGGTCGTCTTTTTGGAAGCAAATGGTGCAGTGAGGTGTTTTGTTAAATAAAACACCATCTCCCCTAGAGGAAAACATGAGGGGATAGAAATAGTTGCAGTTAACTGAGCAAGAGTTTGTGTGTGGAGGGGTGTGTGTGTGTGTGTGTGTGTGTGTGCATGCACCCACTGGGATTACACTCTATGTTTAAAGCCCTGTGATGCATATTTTAAAATATCATTTTCTAAACTTTCAGAAAAGATTTTTTAAACTACGGAAGGAACATAGTTTACTTTACAGTCTATAAAATGTCTTTATATATACATATCTTGAATATATATCAATATAAGTGTACAAATATTTAATATGCATACACAAATACACATATGCCTATATTTTACTCAAGCAATGTGTTTATTGGAATAGCTATATTCTAATATTTCCCATTCTATTTTATTATTTTAAAAAGCACTAGTCCTGACCCTCTAACTTGATTTCATGACCCCTAATGAGTCATTACCCGAAGTTTGAACAACATGGTTTTGAGATATTTTAAAGGATTCCCTGGTAGTCTAGTGGTAAAGAATCTGCCTGCCAATGCAGCAGACACAGGAGATGCATGTTTGATCCCTGGATGGAAAAGATCCCCTGGAGAAGGAAATGGCAACGCACTGCAGTATTCTTGCCTGGCAAACCCCATGGAGAGAAGAGCCTGATGGGCTACAGTCCATGGGGTCACAAAGAGAGAACACACCTTAGCGATTGAGCAGGCAGCCAAGATCTGTAAAACTGGGAATTCCACTCTTGAGCCCATAAAAACCACATTATACTTTGCCAATTTCCATGCTTTAATCTGACATGAATACAACTCCATACCTTTCATTTAGAAACTCATCCTACAGACACAGTCAGTCCTAAACGTGTGCACTCTACTTGTACTGCCCTAATAAATAACCTAAATCAGCATTTGATAACTTCAGTGAGAGCTCTTATTCTGGAATTTCTTAAAATAGTGTTTTAAAGATGTTTTAGTGTAACATGGTGGTAAATTTGGAAGTAGAGGCCATAGAAACACAATCCGTACCAACTCCCATTGTGACCTTTGTTAGCATCTTACGGCATTTCACTGCAGCCTTTCTTGCTATGCATATCCAAATTAGCTTTTTATTGTAGGGCCTTTTTTTAAAAACTGGAAAATCTGTTATTTTCCTTCAAATCTCAAGTAAGAATAAGAACCCACACATAGTACGTACATAGGGATTCCTATGTATGCAGAGGAGCTCAGTGGTACCAGCTCTCACACACATGTCCGCGCACACACATACTCACAGAATGAAAGAGAAAAAATTCACTGCTTAACTTTAATATTAAATCTCACTTTTCTCACATTTCTTATGTTTTCACACCTAGTGTCTGGCTAGTCTATTTTCTAGGCAACTCTCAGCAGAAAAAAAAAATGTGAAAGTGATAGCTGGATTGTAATGTGTGAAAAGCTCTCAGCACAGATTTGAATATATTTGGGAGGGGTCAGAGTATCTTAGGTTGTCGGAAAATGAAGAGATGTGTTTTAAATGACTTCCACGTACCAGCTTTTGAAAGTTTCTCCCAAAACCATTACAATGGCTCAGCTATAAAGTGGGGGGAATATTAATGTTATATCTGAGGACAATGTAAGTCAGACTTAGGTGAGATTTCTAGACTATCTAAAAATTGAGGCCTGAGTTGAATTTGCTCTGGGATTATGTAATGTTATAGCCACACATCCAGCATTTCTTTATATAATGAATAGAACCACTTACTAATGACCTACACTCCTGTTTTATAGAATAGTTTTCACCTTTACTTAATTTAATTATTTATTCTGTAATTAATGTATACTAATATATATTCTTTGTAATCTGGGGCATTTGTCTTCTTGACCTTTTATACTAGACATGGGAGAGGGATTTTATTTCTGGGGAGTGATGCTCACTGCTTGGAGGTCCTAAGACCTACACCTACAGTTAAGATTGAAGATTGTAATCGCAAGCTAATATAACATTGTTGCAAATATAAAATGATTAAAATTCCTACTTAAATTATCACTTTCTGATCTCTTCCATTTTTAATCTAAGCCTTGAAGCTTACCTTTCTGTGTAGGAGAGGATAGCATAATACACAAGAAAGTTAGATCTTTGATTAAGAGAGAGATGGAGAAAGAGAGAGGGCGGGGAAGAGGGAGGGAGGGGAGGAGGGAAGAAGGGAGGGGAGAGAGAGGGAAGGGAAAGAAGATGAAGATATGCTTAATTTTCTTTATTTTGATCTCCCTCTTTAACATATCACGAGGCAGGCTCGATGGCCTTGAATATAGAGTTTTAGAACAGTATACGTGTAAACAGGAAGAGAAAGGAGGAAAGAAGAAAGGCCATCTCTCTTGGGCCCAGGAATCGTAAGAAACAGAAATAGATGTAGAAAGAAGACAAGAGAAGGAAGACAGCTCTCTGCCCCAGGCTTTCAGCCAGAGCACAGATGTTTTTTAAAATTTGAAACAGTTTCAAAGTTAGGAATGACATGCTCACTTCTTGTTTGGGACCCTGTGATGTGTGCCCATGACCAGTGTGTAGCAGCTCGATAGGAGAGTGTGGCCAGACAGCAAGTCTGGTTTGACTGTTGAATTTCCCTCAGTCTCAGTGTGGCATAGACTTTGAGTTGAGAATCAGAAAGCCTTCCTTGAGCCACCATATACCTGTGCAGGGTCAAGGTGATCTCACAGTAGAAGCTGAGGTGGGAATATCCAGGTCTGGGGGACCACATGGAAGATGCACATTGAGAGTCAAGAGGAAGGAGACTGAGTGTTTAAAAATGTAGTGTCTTAATAGAAGATTTGAGATATAGTATCAGGAGACCATGGCCATTGACAAAACAGTTTGTTGCTCACAGTTCGCAAGAGGAAGGGGCATGCTGTGGCGCTGGCAGCCAGGTGGCCAGCAATGACGCAGGTCGGGAGGTGGGCTGGGGGTATGGGAGCTGTGGAGGGGAGAGGAGCAGAGAGGAACTGTGGTTAAGAATTTCTGTGTGTGTGATTTCTGTAGAAAGGAACAGGATGAAAAGCTTAGAATTGGCTAGTTTGAATGATTTCAGCAGTTTTTCATCGCAGAGGCTGTCTCTAGCTATTTAGTGCCTGGCCTTAGGGTGATTAGGACGGATGTACAGTGGCTTAGGGCTTCTCAGGTGGCTCAGTGGTATAGAAACCCCTGGCCAATGCAGGAGACATGGCTTTGATCCCTGGGTCAGGAAGACCCCCTAGAGAAGGAAATGGCAACCCCTGGGAAATCCCATGGACAGAGGAGCCTGGAGGGCTATAGTCCACGTCTTTGCTAAGAATCAGACATGACTTAGTGAGTAAATAAGAACAACACAGTGGCCTGGAGTATGAGAGCCTAATAACGGAGCCCAATAAAGGTTGCAGCTGTGGTCTCTGGGTTGGTTGGATTGTATCTGAACATCCTGACTCCACAACCCCAAGAGGAGGACTCCCTCCCTAGGAGGGGAGAGGTGACAAGTGAGGCAGAAGGCCAAGGTAGGATGACTCAAACCTATAATCGAATTGTCTAAGAGAACGTGTTTTGGCATATGCATATAGGGCAGTTGTTAAAACGTCAAGTTTCCAGAGGCTAGAAATGTGGTTAATATGCTGAGTCAGCAGTAATATCCCACCAGGCCCTGGCCACATCAAGGAAGAAAGTCCACAAATTTACCACTGCAGGTATCAGCATGGAGACCAGCAGAATACCCACAGAGAGAGCTGATCAACCACAGCCCACATGTGTCCCAGACCAGCCATTCACAGTGGGGCCGGCAGGTGTGTAGAGGTCACTGTGAGTTGTGGCGGCCCCTCATCCTGCCTGTATGAGGTCATTCATTCACCCATTCATTCACTGGCTACTGTGAACCCAGAGGTCAGCTTGGAGAGCAGAGTGGTGTGTTCAAATAAGAAAAAGGGAAGGATTAAGATAGATTGAATGTATTCCTTAAAAGATGATACCTAATAAAGGGTTGCTTTGTTTATTAGGTTGGATAATATAATAAATAAGGTTAGACTATTCCTCAGTATATTGTCACTTAGGAGGGAGGCTGTATCAGTTAGAAACAACATGTGTGTGTTTTTGCTGGATAGTGGACGTGGTAATGTGTGAATTCGCATTCCCATTACAGTGACGGCATCTGTTTCTCCCAAGCCCTTGGAATATGAAGGTGGTTTGGGAACTGTGCTGGGAGGGAGCTGAACTAGAGGAAACTGAAATGTAGAACTAGAAAAGAGAAGTCTTTGCTCGTTCCTTTTCATAAAGGATCATTTTAGAGTTAGGCAGGTGATATTCATCCCTAACTCCTGTTGTGTTGTGGGTATCATGGTATGAGCTAAATCTCGTAAGTTCCTATGAGCTTGACAAATGCCTGGCCTTCTTTTTTAAGTAATTACAGGACCCCCGAAGGCCCTATACACTGAAAAGAGGCTTACAGACACTTGTTACATTATTAACTGAGCAACAGCCTCAGTTCAGTCTTTAGGAGTTATTCAGTCAGTTCAGTTCAGTTAAGTCGCTCAGTCGTGTCCAACTCTTTGCAAGCCCATGAATTGCAGCACGCCAGGCCTCCCTGTCCATCACCAACTCCCGGAATTCACTCAGATTCACGTCCATCGAGTCAGTGATGCCATCCAGTCATCTCATCCTCTGTCGTCCCCTTCTCCTCCTGCCCCCAATCCCTCTCATCATCAGAGTCTTTTCCAATGAGTCAACTCTGCATGAGGTGGCCAAAGTACTGGAGTTTCAGCTTCAGCATCAGTCCTATTAGCCACTTTATTATTTAGGCTGGCAAAAGCTGAAACCCTTTTACACAGTCAGATTAAAACACTTTACTTCTTTTCTTAATTACCTTCAGCTAGTTTTGAGGGCCTATTACGGGCTAGGGACCATATTAGACATTGAAATGCAAAGGTGAGACCTGCTCTCAAGGAGTTTATAGTACAATGAAATATACAGAAAAGACAATTATCAAAGATAACGGAAATGGCTCCTGGATTCTATGGGGTGCATTTTTGGAAACTTGGGAATGATTTTCTGGAGGAAGGGCTAATTTGATCTGCGTCATAAAGGCTAGTTGGACTTAACTAGGCAAAGAGTGAAAAGAAAAATGTGGAATGACCTAAAGAGAAAGCATTTAATTCATCTGGACAGGTGGAAGGAGTACTTCTGAAACGTGTAATGACGCCAGCACCAGCATAAACCAGTTTCCATTGGCACTAGCAGGGGTCCTCCACCTCCAGGATCAAATGCCTGATGCTCCGAGGTGGAGCTGATGTAATAATAATAATAGAAATAAAGTGCACAATAAGTGTAATGGGCTTGAATCATCCCCAAACCATCCCACCCCCCACTCCTGGTCCATGGAAAAATTGTCTTTCACAAAACTGGTACTTGGTACCAGAAATGTCAGGGGTTGCTGATATTGCCAAAGATATTCCCCAAATCTTGTGTGTGATTCACTCAAGCATATGTAATTTGGGAATGGATGGACCTAGGGTCATAGTTTAGCTTTGAGACATTAAAGAATTTATTCGGTATCTCTGAGACTGTTACTTCAACTGTAAAATGAGGATAAAAACTTCTTTTAAGAATTATTATGAAGAAAATTGAGATAAGTATGTGGGTATTATGCATTTCCTCCTTTTTCTTTACTTCAAACAATTGCTGGAATTTCTCAGCTTTTATGACATGTTGCCTAACTAAGAGATGTTACTAGGTTTTATCCCGCTTTTTAAGTTTAGAGCAATTAATGGGAAAAAAATTTTTTTTATTTCTATGATTGCCAAAGTAAACTTTAAGACCAAGGGAGTGATAAAGTTGTTTCCCAAGTGATTCTTAGCAGCTAAGACAAGAATGTGTTACCTCAGAGGATCAAGTCATCAAAGGACAGAAGAATTACTCTGGAAAAAGATCAGAAATGACATAATGGGCAGAACTTATACTTGGCATATTCTTGGCATTTTGTGAGCATGGAAGACAGTGACAATTAATTATGACATGCTATCTCCAAGCTGAAATGAGGCCTCAGAGTCCTTCTTAACACTGTGTTCATCAGGGAGAAGCCAAAGAAGGAGACTCCTTTGGGGAAAGAAAGAGATTTCCACCCAGAGGTGTACTCATCAGAGATTCCCTTCCCTCTCATGGAACTGTAGTCAGCTTCCGTGGAGCACCAGCCAAGGGGCCTTCTTCTCAGGTTGGTTCCTACGTTGAAACCTTGATCAGATAAGTAGTCGAAGCAGCTTAAGAAGAGCTTATATTATATTACGGGAATTTTTTTGTCATAGTTGTTTTGGATTTTTATACACTGAAGTCTATTTTTTTTCTACTGCCTGCTAAATAAAAATCTGACTTACAAATAAAAGGCTCAAACAAATGTAAGAAAATTACAAAAGTTACAAAGTTGTTATTATGTTGCAAATCAATTTGCTAGAAGAAAATATCCTAAGGCAAATTATGTTTTTCTTTCCTGTTGATCTATTCATTAAGGTAACAACCTTATAATTGCCTTTCTTATTCTTTGATGAGTGATTAGAACAGATGGCAAAGTTGTCATAGCCTGACACTAATTTATAACCTGTAGTTTCAGATGAATGTGAGTCAAAATAATCCAATGATGATTCCTCTGTTTCTCAGGGGGCAACCACTGAGAAATTTCATAAAGCCAGAAAGTGACAGAACCTTTTGCTAGTTGTTTAGAGTCTTCATGTTTTGAATCTTTAAGGTCACGAAGAAGTCTGAGCATCCAAGAGCCGATGCTTTCAAACTGTGGTGTTGGAGAAGACTCTTTAGAGTCTCTTGGACTGCAAAGAGATCAAACCAGTCAACCCTAAAGGAAATCAACCCTGAATATTCATTGGAAGGACTGATGCTAAAGCTGAAGCTGAAGCTCCAATAGTTTGGCCACCTGATGCAAAGAGCTGACTCATTGGAAAAGACCCTGATGCTGGGAAAGATTGAAGGCAAGAAGAAAAGGGGGTGACAGAGGATGAGATGGTTGGATTGTATCACTAACTCGATGGACATGAGTTTGAGCAAACTTCTGGAGATGGTGAAGGACAGGGAAGCCTGGTGTGCTGCAGTCCATGGGGTTGCAAAGAGTCAGACACGACTGAGCAAATGAACAACAAAGGTCACACAAAGAAAGCTTGTAGTTGTTATTCCCAAAGTGTTATTTAGTTGCTAAATCATGTCCTACTCTTTGTGACCCCCATGGACTGTGACCCCATCAGGCTCCTCTGTCCAAGGGATTCTCGAAGCAAGAATACTGGAGTAGGGTGCCATTTCCTTCTCCATGGGATCTTCCCAACCCAGGGATCCAACCCTCATCTCCTGCATTGGCAGGCAGATTCTTTACCAATGAGCCACCTGGGAATCCCTATTCCCAAGTTTATACATTGATATATGTTCCCATGAACAAATCAGGACCTTGGGCTACTCAGAGGAATTGCTGACATTATTTTCCTATATTTTTGTGGAATACATCATAATTTAATATTTTATATACTGAGAACAAGTGTAATATTCTTATATTCTAATATTCTGGTGATATACACAGTACATGACCGTGTTCCTAGAGTCATGGTTTGCCTGATCCCCAATTCGCCAGGTCTGAGATGCAGCACGATACTTTGTAACAGGTGCTGAACACAGCTCACATGCTTTGCGCAATGAAAGATTCAGCCCTGATCACATGTCTGTTCAGTGTCATAATCAAGCCAGGCACCTTGCCACAGAAAGACAGTATCTAGCCTCATAATTCAGATTAAATAAGATATGCAATTTACCTGGTAAAGTTGAAAAGATAAGTTTTATTTTTGAAGAATGTTGGAATATTTACAAAATAAATCTGATTATTACATCTTTCACACATACCAGTTGCAAGATGTTGATGTCCAATGGAAGACTATATCTGTGTATAAATAGCTAGGACTCATACCACTTATTGTTTATTAATTATATTTTAATTAGGCTTACAACTTTGTGTCAGAGTAGAAATAGTATTTAATTTTGCTAATTTGTTTTTTTCCCTGAAAATTATCCTTCCTGTTATTATACTACATCTTTTTCCTTGTTGGTGTATAGCTGTGGGAGTATTGGCAGAGGTTGATTTCCTTCTTTCCTTTCTTGTTTCCTTTCCTCCCATCTTCCTTCCTTCCATCTTCTTTCCTCCTTCTTTGCTTCCCTCCCTTCCTCTCTCTGCCTCCTTTTCCTTATCTCGCACTTTCCTTTCTCTCACTTTTCCTTTCTACCAACAGAGACTTATTTTGCCGCTGTTTCTTGGTGAGTCTACAAAGGTGAATAGGTTGACATGGATACAGGCTGCTGTAATGTTAAGCCATAAAGTGATGACTGCTTTGAAAGGGTTAACACAATGTGCTTTTGTGATTCTCAGTGTGGCAGAGTTGATTCAAAATAAGCTCCAAGCCAGTGTTATTTAGATTGTTGTCCTGGGGCCAGATTTTGTGCCCTGAGAGATAGATGACACTCCCTCCAACTTAATCATGGCTCAGAAGCAAGGCTGATGAGCTGGTGGCATGGGCCCCAGTGTGCACAGAGCAAATTTGAGTGGCTGTCCTCCCATGGAAGGGACAGCGGGCTGCTGGTGGTGGGAGTGGGGCAGCTTGGGAAGACCATAGAGACCACCATAATGCTGTGAAACAGGTCATGCACTAAAGGAGGCGGGATGCCAGACATTGCTTAATCTCTCAGACCCCGATTTTCTTCATCTCTCAGCAAGATATACTTTTCCTTCATATCACTTATCACAGCTCTATAGTTAATTGTGTGATATTTAATAGTGTTGGTTGCTTTCACTAAGCCATAAGCTCCATGTATACAGGAATTGAATGTGTTCTTGTTCACCTTGGGTATCCCACTTCCTAGAACAGTCTTATATATAGTAGGTAATCAATAAATACTTACTGAAAGCACAAATAAATGAACAATGGAAAATTATTCACCTCGAAGTGTTTTTCTGAGGATTAACACATTATAACTATTTTTGAATGAATGCGTAATATCAGATGCCTAGATGCTCCCTGGCTCAGAGTGTGTACTTAATAACTGGTATGAATTTCAGGTTAACTCCTGCATTTAAGGATAAATAAATACTTAAAATTTTTTTGATTACTTTTTGCCTTGTGTCATTCAGTGACATATCCATATCATGTCATAGAAGCCAAAATTTTCATGTGTTATCATTAGATCATATTTACTTTGAGAAACCAGGGAGAGTTTTAGGGGTATTTGGTCTTTGGCAGGTGCAGAAATTATCTGGATTAGAAGCAGAAATGCTTGTTTTATGAAGACATAGATTGACGTCAGATATTCCATAAATGAATCATTTTACATTTCTAGTTGAACAGCTTGCAGTAACGAAAGCCCTGATTCCAGTCGTATGGCTTAGCAAACAACTGGGAAATATGTGTTGTAATGCAACTTTGGGGCGTCAACTTCTATTTCCCAAATCCCAGGCACTTAGACTGAAAAATCAATTCATAGAACCATCACACAGAACACTGAAGCATTCTCTCACTGGCCCAGCAATCTTTCGGTAATGATGATTGCATAGAAAATTCTGCAGAGGACTGTCAGCTGAGCACTTTCAGCTGTCAGGACTCACAGCGGCTGGGCAATAAGTCCTTCCATCCAACAGCAGAGTCTTGGTCATTAGTGGAGGGTAGGGTGGCAGGATGGAGGGTAGTTGACTGGTGTTCCTGGTGGGTGGTGGTGACTTGGCAGAGTGGCTGGTGGCTGACAATGGGCGGGGTGCACTCAACCCCTAAGTCTCCACTTAGTGCTAAGAGAAATTAGAGTAGGTATGATTTGGAAAGCTGTAGATTGATGCATTCAGCCTCAAAGTAGCCATCTTTATCTTTACTCTCCTTCTTATGACTGTTACCATCACATCTTTTTCAACGATTGGGCCAGGATGGGAGCTGGCCTGAGTCTACACACCGCTTGCCCTGTCCTTTACTCTCCAGTCTTCTCTCACAGTTGGTTTCCTTTGCCGTGGCTCCCCCGCTCCACACCCTCTTAAGTACAAAGGATTCCCATGCAGAGATCTTTCCACATTCACCCCTTCTGGGGGAAAATATTATTTATTCAGGGACTCTTGATTCTGCTCAAGTCCCAAGAGAAAACCAAAGGCATAGTCAAATTACTGTAATTCTAGGAGAGTTTGTTTATGAACTCACTGTGTAGGTGTGAATGTAGTCTAAGAAAACCTCAAGGGATGGTGCAGGAAGATGGGGCTGGAACATGTGGAGCTGTAACCCCTCAGGCCTGAAGGGGCAGGGATGGGAGAGGCTGTTGAAACTCAGAGTGAAAAAGGGGAGTAGATGGAGGAGTGATGACCTTCTTTAAGAGGCATGATATGGCCTGAGATAACCTCATGGGGAGCGAACCCGGGGAATAAACACCCTGACCTTACCTTCCTCCTTCCAGTTTCCTGTTGATCGAACCCAAGGGGAAGCCAGAGGGAACCATGACCCACATTCATCTACGTGGGCTAGGATCCTGGAGCAAGCAGCCACATTTTACTGAGAGTCAACGAAAACTTGTTATAGTCTGGTTTTAGTGAACCACTGTGCAACATTAGGCTGCAGGCTCTCAGATAATACAGGATACAAATGATTGTTTAAACATAGGAGGAAGCTAGATTAGTAACGTACATTTTTACTCAGATTATTTTCAAAACCTAGATTCATGTCAAAATACTTATAAAACAATTTCTCTTCCACAACTGGCTTTCACAGAAAAAAAAAAATTGTGATTTTTTTTTTTTTACAAGAGAAATGACAAGTGTACAAGAGCACAAATCCAAATAAAACTTAAAAGCCAATTTTAATGCTGGGCATCAAAATAAACAGCGTGTATAAAATCTAAAGGCACAGTTGGCAATTTTTTACTTTTTCTTTATGAAGGCAGTGGTTTTCCAGTGGATAGAACCAGGTTTGGCTAGCAACATTTTTCAGTTGTTATTGTTATAACAAAAGCATTGTTATTCAACTATTTTCCAATATAAAATAAATTTTTTTAAAAAGTCAAAAAAATGGGGGTTGGGGGAAGAGACTAGGTCAACATTGACAGTCAAAAATCATGTTAATAACCTGTCTCCTTGACATAAGATGATGAAAGGGGCACTTTACCTCTGTGAACTTCCTTCCCAAATCTCATAACCCCAGTTTAATCTTGAGAAAAACATCAGATTCCAATAGAGAGGCATCCTACAATGTATATTGACTAATACTCAAAATTGTCAAGGTCATCAAAACAAGAAAAATGTAACCATCACAACCAAGAGAAGCCTAGAGAGACACAACAAGTATATGTAATGTGGTCCTGGGTCCAGGGTCCTAGATGGGGTCTTGGAACTGGAAAAAGGACATTAGGTTAAAACTAATGAAATCTGAATAAATGTGAATAGTATATCACTATATCAGTATTGTTTCATGTACCAATATTTGCTCATTGTGGGTATATTATAGTGTAACAGTGTTTAGTTTTATACAGTATGTCAATATAATGTAACAATGTATCAATTTGGCTCAATGTATTTATATTGCAATGATGTATTCCTGTTGGCTCATTAACTGTGACAAGTATATCACACTAATGCAAGATATTAACAAATAAGAGAAACTCTGTGGGAATATATGGGAATCTGTGACCACAACTGACTTAGCAGCTCCCTCCCTCTGTGAAATCTTCAAAGTTTATAGCCTGAAAGTTTTCTTTTGAAAACTCCACTGACAGTCTTATGAGGATTCTTTTGTGCGTGAGTTCTTCTCTTGGTGATTTCAAAATTCTTTCTTGTTCTTTGATCTTGGAAAATTTGGTTATAATGTTGTTGTTGCTCAGTCACTAAGTCATGTCCAACTCATTGTGACCTCATGGACTGCACCGCGCTAGGTGTCCCTGTCCTTCACCATCAACAATGATTTTGGAGCCCAAGAAATTAAAGTCTGTCACTGTCCATTGTTTTCCCATCTATTTGCCATGAAGTGATGGAAACAGATGCCATGATCTTTGTTTTTTGAATGTTGAGTTTTAAGCCAGCTTTTTCACTTTCCTTTTCACTTTCATCAAGAGGCTCTTAAGTTCCTCTTCGCTTTCTGCCATAAGGGTGTTGTCATCTACATATCTGAGGTTATTGATATTTCTCCCAGCAATCTTGATTCCAGCTTGTGCTTCATCCAGCTCGGCATTTCACACGATGTCCTCTGCATATAAGTTAAATAAGCAGGGTAACCATATACAGCCTTGACATACTCCTTTCCTAATTTGGAACCAATCTGTGTTCCATATTCAGTTCTAACTGCTGCCTCTTGACCTGCATACAGGTTTCTCAGGAGGCAGGTAAGACGGTCTGGTATTCCCATTCTCTTTTAAGAATTGTCCACAGTTTGTTGTGATCCACATAGTCATTCCCTAAACAGACTGTGTGGGCCTTAGAGGACTTTGATTTCTCCTTGACTCAGGGCTAAAGCAAGCTGAGTTTCAGCTCTACCAAAATTCAACTCTGGTTCTGGCTTCAACTATGTAGGCATTGTCTTCTGCAAGCAAAGAAGATGGTATAGCAGGCATGCCAAGACATTGGCTTCCTGCTGAGACATTTCACCTCTGCACTCGTTCGGAGTATTTATTCTAGGAAAAAGTGCTCTGTGGTTCTCTACTCTAGTGGAACTTCTGGGTAATCCTCACACCCTGTACAGGGCTCAGAGGATTGACCCCCATGTTACACACAGCCATTCCTCCAACAAGAGAGTTACAGGGTCACACTTGCTTTATTTTCTCCTCTTTACAATGCTGTTTAATAGGGCTCAGAAAAGAATAACCAAGAAAAGATGAAGAAGCTCCATGAGGAATGTACTGGGGTTGGACTAAATGTTCCATTACAGCATGAGAGATTTTAGTTAATCAGAGAAAAGTTGCAAATTACGAGTAAATCGCTTCTGGAACTTCCCTGGTGGTCCAGTGGTTAAGAGTCTGCATTGCAGTGCACGGGCACGTGGGCTTGATCCCTAGTCAAGGAACTAAGATCCCAAGTGCCACAGGGCAACCAGGCCCATGCACTGCAAACAGAGAGCAGCCCATGTGCTGTAACTAGAGGAGTCCACACACCACAACAAAGGATCTCACAAGCTGCAACTGAGAACCAACACAGCCAAATCAACAAATAAAAATTTAAAATCTTTTTCTAAAAAAGAGGAAAAGGCTTCTAATGACAGTCACAAGTTCTCCTTTCCCAGAATTCTCCAAGACAAAAGCAAAGTGCCTTAGATTTTGCTTGTTTCAGACTTTTCTCTACCCTAAAGTGGCAGAAAAACGGAGAAAATACATCCTGAGTACTTCCAACAAGCATGCCCTGAGTTTTGAATTCATGTCAAGGACAGTTCTAAGCACTGGAATCCAAAGGTAAATAAGTCATTGCTCTTAAAATCAAAAGGGGTCATAAAAATCAATCGATTAATCAGACAATGCTATCTCTTGAAGATAAATTCAAGCTGATTTGGGCCACAAAAGATAAGTTTTACTTCTACTTTAGAGTAAGAGTAGAAAAGTCATCATCAAAGATTGCAATATTTGAACTAGCATGTGAGAATTTGAACTAGCATGTGAGAATATGAATGATGCTACGTAAAGTAGCAAGCCATATAGACAGTAAATGATGGAAAAGTCAGTGGAGGGCGTTATCACTGGAGAGTAAAGACAGATTTCATTAACTCATCCTGGAGAGAAAGGCAGAATTTGGACGAATGAAAAGAGCAGAGATCTGTGATGTGGTTTTGAGTATTAACCTGAATACACTGGGAGAATAGATTTTTCCCTCTAGCACAGGTAATGGGGAGACACCTGAGGGAATTTATTCTTACGGTCTCTTTCCCATGTCCACATCATGGGATGGTGATGATCTAGAAATGTGAAAATAAGGAGAGAGATTGTTGAAACATAAAATTTTAATCTGCATACAGTTTACCCCAGTCTTGTCTAGAAAATATTTTATAGCAGAAATGGCCACAAATGAAAAATGTCAGACAAATGAGACTGTGGGCTTGTTGAGAGAACAAGCCATTATATATTATTAGATAAGAACAATGTTAGTGACTTTTGCATGTGCTGTGCTAGGCTGTGCTTATTTGCTCAGTTGTTTCTGACTCTTTGCAACCCCATGGACTGTAGCCCACCAGGCTCCTCTGCCCATGCGGGTTCTCCAGGCAAGAATACTGGAGTGGGTTGCTATGTCCTCCTTCAGGGGATCTTTATGACCCAGGGATCGAACCCAGGACTCCCATGTTGCAGGTGGATTCTTTACCATCTGAGCCACCAGGGAACCCCAAGAATACTGGAGTGGGTATTCTATCCCTTCTCCAGGGAATCTTCCCATCCCAGAAATCAAACCAGGGTCTCCTGAATTGCAGGCAGATTCTTTACCATACCTGTCACTAAAAGGTTTAAATTTGATCAATATTTCTTTGTATCCCATCACTATAAAATTGTATTTCTCTCTAAGCCTCTATTATAATCAGGGGAAAGATCCTTCTTGTAATAAAGAAAGATTTTTAAATAGTTCTCCAAATGGTTGACATATAATCTTTAGAATGTTTATTACAAGAAAATACATTTACTAGAATGTTGTCATATAAAATTGTGTACACTTGAGCTTTACTCATCACTTTTGCTATTTATTAATTTATTATGGTGTTACTAGCTTTGGTAAACTCTGTTACTGTTGTTCATTGTTCAGTGGCTAAGTCGTATGTGACTTATTGTGAACGCATGTACTGTAGTATACCAGAATCCCCTGTCTTCACTATTTCCTGGAGTTTGCTCAAACTCATGGTCATTGAGTCAGTGATGCCATCCAACCATCTCCTCCTCTGTCACCCCCTTCTCCTCCTGCCATCAATCTTTTCCTGGCACCAGGGTTTTTTCTAATGAGGTGGCTCTTCAAATCAGGTGACCAAAGTATTGGAGCATCACCTTCAGCATCAGCCTTCCAATGATTATTCAGGGTTGATTTCCTTTAGGATTGACTGGTTTGATCTCCCTGCTGTCCAAGGGCCTCTCAAGAGTCTTCTTCAGCACCACAGTTCGAAAGCATCAATTCTTTGGTGCTCAGCCTTCTTTATGGTCCAACTCTCACATCTGTACATGACTACTATAAAAACCATAGCTCTGTGGTAACTTTCTTAAAAATAGGCAGAGAGCTGAAGGCATTTATCCCCTTTGAAAATGAGTTCACAGGTCAAATCCAGTGTCTTTCAGACTAATTTTCAATCACAACTCAGAATTTGTAGTCAGAGTGGATTCCGAAGGCCTAGGAAGAGTAAATGACTAGGGTGTGTGATCAACTAACTGTGAGCAGAACATACTCTGAGAATGTTCTGCATGTGGTAACATGTTTCCAAGATTGTTATCCACGTGCTTAAGACAAAATGAGGGTTTCCCTAATAGCTTAGTCGGTAGAGAATCTGCCTGCAATACAGGAGACCCGGGTTTGATTCCTAGGTTGGGAAGATCAACCCAGGGGGAAGATCCCCTGGAGAAGGAAATGGCAACCCACTCCAGTATCCTTGCCTGGAAAATCTCATGAACAGAGAAGCCTGGCAGGCTACAGTCTGTGGGGTCACAAGAGTCAGACATGACTTAGTGACTAAACCACAACCACCAAGACAAAATGAACTGAGCTGGAACTTTTCAGTTCTGATCCTGACTGCTCACTCATCAATGTGGGTAAATCTTTGGATAAAACTTGGATAAATATTGTAATATCTTGAAAAGATTTCTGAAGTTCAGTGATGTTCTAAAATGCCATAATTCATTGATTATTTCATTTTCTTGGGGTGGATAGAATATATTTTCAGGGTGGTTTTTTGCTTTTGAGAGCAGCCCACTGATATGAAACTGAATGCAACTAACTAGTGCTTACAGAGAATGAGACCATGATTCTGTCACTATGCTCTAACAGATTGTTTTCAAATATATCTGATAGTTCAAAGAAAGTCATTAATTGACTCTCAGATTTGTACCATAATCTCTGATTCCTCAGGCAACAACACTGTGAGTTGCTCAATTTTAAACTGGGGTGGGCAAAAAAGATGCCTTTGGGAAATTTAGTATTGTCATTTTTATGAAATTAAACAAAAAATTTTTTTTGTGGTATTAAATTTACAAACTGAACGTTTCATGTTCAACTCCAAATGCATTTAGACTTGGTTTCAATAGATTCAGAGCCCACATGTGTCTCAGAGATAATTTAATACCATATTTCATTTAATGTTCGCTTACGCGGTCAGCTTTTGCCACACTTCCAAGTTAGCGTTCTAAATTGATTCAGAAGAATTAATCTTCAAACACTCTTGCCTCCTTCTGCCAGCTGGTCCCTTTGTAGGTTCTTTGGAAGATATAGGGCTGGTAAAGAATAAAGGTCTTACTTTGTTAAGTGGTTATCCTATCATCAGAAGATCAAAACAGACTGTAGTCAATTTTCAGACCAATCAATGGAAACTCCTTGGGTATAAATGGGCAATATGATAGCTATTTAAGAGTGAGAAAACTAAGGAATAATTTGTTTGGTTAAAGTTTCTTTACTTGTGAAAATGATTGTTTTTTCTTAGGCTATATAATCAAGATAATATTTTTAAACATGTTTGTAAGATAAATGTTTACTCTGCTGGAAAAAGAATCCTTCTAAATCATCGTGAGTAGAAGATGTTTAGCATTAAGCATTCAGCATGGGTGTTCTCTTTTCTCTTTATATAGTCAGAACTACCATGCTAGGTCATGTGGAAAAAAATGTTCAAGATTTTATTTGTGCTCTAAGTGGCTCCTTTGAAATGAGTTGAATATTTTTCTTTTTGTGGAAAAAAGTTAGAATGAAGAATAATTCATTAATTTGTCTCCAACAAACTCTTCCAGTCATACTGTTGCATATAATAAGATGTATTAACACTTGTACTCCAGTGACAAATGTTTCTTGGAGGAAGGATTGGGAAATTATGTAATAAGGGCAGGCTTAGGCAAATGTGCCTGTCCTCAATTCTTTAAAAATTTCCTAGGAGTCCTGTTTTGTTCCTATTAAATTGGAACAAAACATTTAATGTGTAAATTAATAAAATATGAGGAATAAATGAGGGAAAATGAGCTTTGAGGATAAATATTGCCTGTGTTAATTAGGTCCAGTCAGGAAAACAGAAACCAACTTAGGTATTTCAAGTAGAGAGGAATTGATGCAGGGAGTTGGCCACAATTACAGGTTGGAAGGATGGACAAGCAAATAATAAAAGGGCATGTTACCCAGACTTCAGGTGCCACCCCTGTTAACTGCTAATGCAATGGCTGCTGGTGGGACCCTGATGCTGAACTGCTGCTGTTAATTCCAGAGATACTAGCAGGAGGTAAGAAGAGCTGCGATGTCCTAGTTGGGCATCCAAAGATCCACCAAAAGGCATATGTACAGAGTGTGTTGGATGAGTGCTCTGATGATGGACTAGGGCATGATGGCTCCGAATTTCTTATAGATGAGAAATACTAAAGGAGGTAGACTCAGTGGTGACTGAGTTCAGTTCAGTCGCTCAGCTCAGTTCAGTTCAGTTCAGTCGCTCAGTCGTGTCCGACTCTTTGTGACTCCATGAACTGCAGCACGCCAGGCCTCCCAACTGGTGATGGAAGGATGGACAACTGTTGGCCTCCATCACCAAATCCTGGAGTCCACCCAACCCATGTCCATCAAGTCGATGATGCCATCCAACCATCTCATCTTCTGTCATCCCCTTCTCCTCCTGCCCTTAATCTTTCCCAGCATTAGGGCCTTTTCAAATGAGTCAGCTCTTTGCATCAGGTGGCCAAAGTATCAGAATTTCAGCTTCAGATCAGTCCTTCCAATGAAAACCCAGGACTGATCTCCTTTAGGATGGACTGGTTGGATCTCCTTGCATTCCAAGGGACTCTCAGGAGGCTTCTCCAACACCACAGTTCTAAAGCACCAATTCTTCAGCGCTCAGCTTTCTTTATAGTCCAACTGTTACATCCATACATGACCACTGGAAAAACCATAGCCTTGACTAGATGGACCTTTGTTGGCAAACTAATGTCTCTGCTTTTCAATATGCTGTCTAGGTTGGTCATAACTTTCCTTCCAAGGAGTAAGCGTCTTTTAATGTCATGGCTGCCATCACCTTCTGCAGTGATTTTGGAGCCCAAAAAAGTAAAGTCAGCCACTGTTTCCACTGTTTCCCCGTATATCTGCCATGAAGTGATGGGACCGGATGCCATGATCTTCGTTTTCTGAATGTTGAGCTTTAAGCCAACTTTTTCACCCTCCTCTTTCACGTTCATCAAGAGGCTTTTGAGTTCCTCTTCACTTTCTGCCATAAGGGTGGTGTCATCTGCATATCTGAGGTTATTGATATTTCTCCCGGCAATCTTGATTCCAGCTTGTGCTTCTTCCAGTCCAGCGTTTCTCATGATGTACTCTACATAGAAGTTAAATAAGCAGGGTGACAATATACAACCTTGATGTACTCCTTTTCCTATTTGGAACCAGTCTGTTGTTCCATGTCCAGTTCTAACTGTTGCTTTTTGACCTGCATATAGGTTTCTCAAGAGGCAGGTTAGGTGGTCTAGTATTCCCATCTCTCTCAGAATTTTCCACAGTTGATTGTGATCCACAAGTCAAAGGCTTTAGCATAGTCAATAAAGCAGAAATAGATGTTTTTCTGGAACTCTCTTGCTTTTTCCATGATCCAGTGGATGTTGGCAATTTGATCTCTGGTTTCTCTGCCTTTTCTAAATCCAGCTTGAACATCTGGAAGTTCATGGTTCACGTATTGCTGAAGGCTGGCTTGGAGAATTTTGAGCATTACTTTACTAGCGTGTGAGATGAGTGCAATTGTGCAGTAGTTTGAGCATTCTTTGGCATTGCCTTTCCTTGGGATTAGAATGAAACTGACCTTTTCCAGTCTTGTGGCCACTGATGAGTTGTGCAAATTTCCTGGCATACTGAGTGCAGCACTTTCAAGCATCATCTTTCAGGATTGAAATAGCTTAACTGGAATTCCATCACCTCCACTAGCTTTGTTCATAGTGATGCTTTCTAAGGCCCACTAGACTTCACATTCCAGGATGTCTGGCTCTAGGTGAGTGATCACACCATTGTGATTATCTTGGTCGTGAAGATCTTTTTTGTATAGTTCTCCTGTGTATTCTTGCCACCTCTTGTTAATCTCTTCTGCTTCTGTTAGGTGCATACCATTTCTGTCCTTTATCAAGCCCATCTTAGCATGAAATGTTCCCTTGGTATCTCCAGTTCTCTTGAAGAGATCTCTAGTCTTTCCCATTCTGTTTTTTTCCTCTATTTCTTTGCATTGATCACTGAGGAAGTTTTTCTTATCTCTCCTTGTTATTCTTTGGAACTCTGCATTCAAATGGGTATATCTTTCCTTTTCTCCTTTGCTTTTCACTTCTCGTCTTTTCGCAGCTATTTGTAAGGCCTCCTCAGACAACTATTTTGCTTTTTTGCATTTCTTTTTCTTGGGGATGGTCTTGATTCCTGTCTCCTGTACAGTGTCACAGACCTCCATCCATAGTTCATCAGGTACTCTGTCTATTAGATCTAGTCCCTTAAATCTATTTCCAAGACATAATACGTTTTTACTCAAACTGTTGAATCAAGGATGTTGTAGCCCACCTGAAGAATTTGGAAAATTGATTTGCCTACTATAATCAAGATGTTTTCTTTCACCAGTGTGGGACTG
The DNA here is from genome assembly GCF_032405125.1 of Capricornis sumatraensis. Classification (NCBI taxonomy): domain Eukaryota; kingdom Metazoa; phylum Chordata; class Mammalia; order Artiodactyla; family Bovidae; genus Capricornis; species Capricornis sumatraensis. The sequence continues at coordinate 37,629,043 of NC_091081.1, read as the reverse complement.
ATATATTTCCTTTAGTTACAGAATGCTAGCCTTCTCATGAATCCAAAGTCTAATCTTTTCTTAGAGTTTCAATCTTTATATAATTCAAAGCATAACTTACTGGTTTATGAATTAGTCCTTATTCATCTGCTGCAGCTGTTCAGGAGAGAAGAAACTCCAATACATCCTTGGAGACAAACAAACACATCTCTGAAGTCCTCATAACTGACTGGGCAATCTGCCTGCTGGTCCCTTCTGCCTCTATAACCCTTTTCTATGAAAATCTCTCCTTCCTGGATTATTCCTTTTTCATTCCATGTATTGGTCCTGAAAAATTGGTGTGAACACCCCACATCCCTGCTCACACTTTGTAGAACTGGACCTAATACATCAGAAGTAAATGCTATGAAATGAACCCTTGCTTTCTTAATTTTTGGAGGTGGCCGAGAGACAGCTCTATGTAGAACAAAGGAATCAGCATTTAAACTGGCCTAATTAGTTGAGCCAAATAACTACTTGTTTATTTTTCCTTTCAATAAATTGGCCAGAACTTTTTTCTTCCCCTGTTTGTTACTTGAAAAGTATTTTTTATTGTAACCAGTGAATTGCTGGAAACTGGTTTGGAAACAGTTGCTTTATATGACAAGAGAACTACCTACCTGCCACTTAAACCTCCTACCATTTAAAATGTATTCAAATATTTTTGCATCTCACAATAAAGTCTTTTAAATTTTATTATTTATTTCCCATGTTTTATTATGTTCTTTTAAGTGTTCTTTTTAATTTTTCTCTATTTTATATTTTACAGCAAAATTGCCTTTTGGCCAGCAAGTTACATGGCAAAAATTCTTATGTCAAAGGTGCTTATGACAAAAGTACTGAGAACTACAGAGCTTGGCAGAAATCTACTTACTATGGAAGGCCAGGCATGGAGTCAGATGGAAAGTAGGGTAGTCTAATCAGAGGCTCAGTCAGACAAGTCTAAGGTAGTGATCCAGGAAGTTAGATTCTCGGCTGTGGTTTAAGCAAGCATTTGGCAAGTTATTTCCACACCAAAGAGGTAAGAGAAGCATGGTGATGGAGAATACATGTACAATCCCTAGTTGGTTTTTTTTTTTTTTTGGAGAAATTTATGTGAATAATTCACACTGAAGATAGTCCACTTCCAGCTAACTGAGACATGGCTATTGAGAGACAAAAGTTAAGAAGGCACACTGTTACATAGATGGTATTTTATGCTTTCTGAGTCTGTGCCTTGACCTGGGCTAAAATGTTATCATTGGAAATAAATTACTGCTGACATTTCATTTTTAGTCCCTACTCTGAAGTCTTACTCTATGTTCTTGAAACATCTTTGATTTGGCAAATAAAAATTGGCAGCAAGCTCTTGTAGAATTCCATTCCCTTGAGGTGAAGTGTGGTGTTGAAGACTCTTGTGAATCCCTTGGACTGCAAGGAGATCCAACCAGTCCATCCTAAAGGAGATCAGTCCTGGGTGTTCATTGGTAGGACTGATGTTGAAGCTGAAACTCCAATACTTTGGCCACCTGATGCAAAGAGCTGACTCATTGGAAAAGACCCTGATGCTGAGAAAGATTGAGGGCAGGAGGAGAAGGGGATGACAGAGGATGAGATGGTGGGATGACAGAGGATGAGATGGTTGGGTGACATCACTGACTCAATGGACATGAGTTTGGGTGAACTCCGGGGGTTGGTGATGGACAGGGAGGCCTGGTGTGCTGCAGTCCACGGGGTTGCAATGAGTTGGACACGACTGAGCGACTGAACTGAACTGAGCTAAGGTGAGGTTGACAGTGCCATTTAATACAAATCTTATTCTTCCATACAGGAGAGTTGTGAAGATTAATGAAGTCATTAAAAACATTTCTTTGATAGCATATGGTAGAAAACCTTTTTTAAAAAATATAATCATTTCTGGGTTGTGGTTTTATCAGTTATATCAGTGTCATATATAGGGACAGAATCTATTCTTAAATGAGAATCTATCACTCTCTATCATCTATCTATCTAGTCTTTATTTACTCTATAAAAAATGTCTTTCAAACGTATTTGCGTTTGGGTTAGAATAAGAAATGCATTTTATATCACATACTGGTGTATGCATGTGTGCATACCACACACATGTGTATATGCACAACTGTGGTATTTTCTAGACACCAAGGGATAAATAGAAAAACAACTCCTTGAGAGCTACTAACCTGGTTTCATGAATCTCTGATTATGTACAACCTGTAGCTTAAAAAACAATGTTAGTTCATATCCTAAAGACACAGATAAGCATTAAAAAATCTGTTCCTCCAAACCTTTTATAAAAATACTTTAAAGCAGAGCACAAGACTCAGAAAAGTGTTTAACTAGAGCAAAATTTTTTACGTTAGGGACCCAGAGATGGTAGTAAGTTCATCCTAATCCAGCACTGCTCTATGGAATTCTGATTGAAATTTCCTCTCTTGATCATTGTGAGTGATGTAGAAATTAACAGGCTAATTCCCATATCTAGTCTCTATGTTATTTTTGGACAAACCACAAGGACATTATTTTAAAATAAGTATTTAAAGAGATAGAAGTTATTTCATATGTTTTGCATCCATAAGCATATTTATACTTGAAGATAGCTGCGCATTCAGCCCTGCAGGCCTCACCCTCATTGCTTGATAGGACTCTAGCTGACAGTCCATTTTCTCAGTCACAATCTTGGGAGTATTTAGACATTTGCTTGTGTTGGCAATGGGACATTTCTCCAAGTCAAAAAAGAGAATCTCTCTGCCCATGTGTTTAGCTGTGTTAAAATGACGGGACAGATTTGTAAAAATAGCAAGATCTTATGTCTTAATGATCACCTACACAGAAATTAGCTACTAGCCTTGTTTCCCCAAGTTAGGGGGTCTGAACACTAGTACAGTGCATACTTTATGACATGCTTTTTGTAACTTAAATTCTGCCATGATTTTTAAGGAGTACCCTGTATTCAGAATCTCATAGTTTCATAAACCTTTCAGCAAGAATCTGTTAAGAGCAGCAACATGCTGTTTTGATTATGTCTCAGCTCATCCGTTTAAGGAGGCTGAAAAGTTGTTTCAGCAGATTTCCTGCAGGTGGATCTGATTACCTGGACTCCACTGTTTCAGTAAGATAAATGGAAAACTTAGATCTTCATGAAAGAAGGGCTGGAGGGAGAAATTCTGCAATGAATTGTCTCAAGAAGTAAAGAGTTCCCTCTCCCTAAAAATGTTTAATCAGAGACTTGGTGATGGCTGTGGGAGAGAATTTTTGGAGAGGATTCTGATGTAAGACTAAAAGGCTTATAGGCTTGTAAGTTCTTAACCAATTGAGAAATTTTAGAAGTCTAGATTATGTAAAAAGGCTGACATAGGATTTATTGAATTTTTAATGACATATACACGGGCTGGCATCCATGTAAGGCTGGCATCTGGTGTTCTAAGTTATCACTGGTAAAGTTTGAGTTCATCCTGACAGCAACTTCAGTAAAGCTTGTGCTGAATTTATTCCTCAGCTTGAAATCTTCAGTCACTGTTCTTTAGCCTATTCTTTCTTTTCATGGACTGTCAAGCTTTGGATTTGAAGGCAAGTCATTCAAGTTTAAAGACTGGGGAATCCAGATAGTCTCAGACATGAATGTTCTTTGACAAACTTCTAATGATTCTTAAGAATTTTAGAAGTACAGAATCCTCTCAGATCCTACCCAGGAAAGTGGAATATTAAATAGTATAGTCTCAGAGGATTCACCACAAATTAGGAATCCTTCTAAGGAAAAATGTATCCTCCCCAAAGTCTCACATTCTTATTTCTTAGGAGCTGGCAGAACACAACAATTGATCTTTAAGTTATTCTCACTCGGCACTGAATCTCTTTGTGTAAGTTAAACACGTTAACAGATATAAAACCCATAACAAGGACCTACTGTACAGCACAGGAAACTCTACTTAACAGTGTATAAATGGCCTGTATGGGAAAAAAAAAATCTAAAAAAGAGTAGGTATCTATATATGTATAACTGATTACTTTGCTGTACATGTGAAACTAACACAATATTGTAAATCAAATATATTTTAATAAAATTTTTTTAAAAAACCTCCATCACTTAAAAAAAAACCCCACATTAACAGCAAGTAATAAATACCACCCCCCCCAACAATAAAGGTGAATTATGTTTACATGAGAAAATCATCTCAGAATTGGTGACTCAGAGGTTAAAGTGTCTGCCTACAATACAGGAGACCCAGAGTAGATCCCTGGGTCAGGAAGATCCCCTGGAAAAGGAAATGGTAACCCACTCCAGTATTCTTGCCTGGAGAATCCTATGGACGGAGAAGCCTGGTAGGCTACAGTCCAGGGGGTCGCAAAGAGTCGGACACGACTGAGCGACTTCACTTTCATAAAACATAAAAGCAATGGATGAAGTCACTCTCAGAACTGTAAATAGAAATAGAATAAAAGAAAGTAAAAAGGCCAGTGGGCAATTACATAAAAATGAAAGACTGTTCACAAAAAAATACCATAAACAACATTTAAAGGAAAATGAGAAATTGGGGGAAAATAATTGCAATAAACATTTAGGATGAAAAAGGGTTTTAGAAGTCAGCAATAAAAACATTAAAAACCATTGTAACAAATGCTCAAAGTATATAAAATATTATTTTTATAGCAGTTATTGAGTAATTATGATGTGACAGACAAGGGGGGCCTTGGGACAGACAAACACTCTTGTTTTGAAGGAGCTTGCTGCTGCTAAGTCACTTCAGTCGAGTCTGACTCTGTGTGACCCCATGGATGGCAGCCCACCAGGCTCCCCCGTCCCTGGGATTCTCCAGGCAAGAACACTGGAGTGGGTTGCCATTTCCTCCTCCAATACATGAAAGTGAAAAGTGAAAGTGAAGTCGCTCAGTTGTGTCTGACTCTTCGTGATCCCATGGATTGCAGCCTACCAGGCTCTTCCGTCCATGGGATTTTCCAGGCAAGAGTACTGGAGTGGGGTGCCATTGCCTTCTCCTCAAGGAGCTTAATTGACAATAAATAAAGAGCAAATGGTCAATTAACATGTGAAAAAATGCCAAACTTCAGTTCATAATAAAAGAAATCACAAAACTGTTCAGAAACAACTTTGGCCTCTCATACTAAGAGAGATGAAAAATAATATTACTGAATATTATTGAGGAGATGGGAAACAGATGCTTTTATCTTTCGTAGTAGGACAGTCCATGGTGGCAAGTTTTTGGAAAGTACTTTTGCAACACGTGTTAAAAGTCTTCAAAAGTAAGTGCTTTTTTGATCTATTTATTTCTCTTCTATATCTGTTCCAAAACAGTAGTTGAAAACTCAAATACATACAAGTCCACTGCAGTATTAATTATTATCTCAAAAAACTAGGACTAACCTAAATTCTGTTTACAAATATATACTATGGTACAAATTGTGTTAAAATAACATACATACTTAGAAAATAATGTAGAAAAATTATCCTATATTTTATTTTTAGCTTTTGTATTTCTAAATTTTTTATGTATATTATTTTTCTAATGAAACATTATTATGATAAAATATTAGCAATAATTATCTTAGACTGCTGAATTTGGGGTGATTTTTATTTTCTTTTAAAGAAAATTATTTATTTATTTTTCAAGAATCTCTACAATGAATGCTTTTATATCTTTTATAAGTTTAGAGAAAAACTAAATTTTATTTAAAAACACATCTTGACTGGACGAATGTATTTAAATCCATCTTCAAATACCCATCAAATTATAAGAATTCTATGGAAGCAGGAAAGAAGTTACATAGAGAAAATACCAGGTAGAACTAGCTGTCTTTAGAAATTGTGGTTATTTGCTTGATTACATTTATGGGATTTTGATTTAAAAAGAAAAAGACAGAAATGAGTATTTTCCACTTGATACCTGATGTAATTGTATAATTTTGAAAAGGTCACTTGATCTTAAAATGTAGTAGACATTTTTGAAGTTTAGAAATTGGTTTACAGGGTGCAAGCTTTAAGTTAAGCACTTATATATTTATTAAATATTAT